>NC_080165.1:37951763-38251763 GCF_950295315.1 Erinaceus europaeus
TGGAGGTCACTTTTTTCCTCTTCTTGCCCTGATTTTTTTTTATTGGTGTTGTGGTTATTATTCTTGTTGTTATTGATGCCATTGTTGGATAGGACAGAGAAAAACTGAGAGAGGAGGGGAGGGGAGGGAGAGAAAGACAGACTCCTGTAGACCTGCCTCACAGCTTGTGAAATGACACCCCTTGTAGGTGGGGATCCAGGGGCTGGAACCAGGATCCTTACGCTGGTCCTTGCGTTTTGTGCCATGTGCACTTAACCCACTGCACTACCGCCTGAGCCCCCCCCCCCGACTTTCTTTTTCTTTATTTTGAAGATATTTATTTATTTATTTTTATTTTTTTTACTATTTTTTTTAAATTGGGGAATTAATGTTTTACATTCAACAGTAAGTACAATAGTTTGTACGTGCATAACATTCCCCAGTTTCCCATATAACAATACAACCCCCACTAGGTCCTCTGTCATCCTTCCTTGACCTATATTCTCCCCACCCACCCACCCCCACCCCAGAGTCTTTTACCTTGGTGCGATATGCCTATTCCATTTCAGGTTCTACTTCTGTTTTCTTTTTTTTTTTTTTTAATTTATTTCTTTATTGGGGAATTAATGTTTTACATTCAACAGTAAATACAATAGTTTGTACATGCATAACGTTCCCCAGATTCCCATTTAACAATACAACCCCCACTATGTCATTTATCATCCTTCTTGGACCTGTATTCTCCCCACTCACCCACCCCAGAGTCTTTTACTTTGGTGCAATAAGCCAATTCCATTTCAGGTTCTACTTGTGTTTTCTTTTCTGCTCTTGTTTTTCAACTTCTGCCGAGAGTGAAATCATCCCATATTTGACCTTCTGTTTCTGATATATTTCACTTAACATGATTTTTTCAAGGTCCATCCAACATCAGCTGAAAATGGTGAAGTCACCATTTGTAACAGCTGAGTAGTATACCATTGTGTATATATACCACAACTTGCTCAGCCACTCATCTGTTATTGGACACCTGGGTTGCTTCCAGGTTTTGGCTATTACAAATTGTGCTGCCAAGAACATATGTGTACACAGATCTTTGTGGATAGGTGTGTTGGGTTCCTTAGGATATATCCCCAGGAGAGGAATTGCAGGCTCATAGGGTAGGTCCATTTCTAGCCTTCTGTGAGTTCTCCAGACTGTTCTCCACAGAGGTTGGACCAATTGACATTCCCATCAGCAGTATAGGAGGGTTCCTTTGACCCCACACCCTCTCCAGCATTTGCTGCTATTACCTTTTCTGATGTATAACATTCTCACAGGAGTGAAGTGGTATCTCATTGTTGTCTTTATTAGCATTTCTCTGACAATCAGAGACTTGGAGCATTTTTTTCATGTGTTTCTCAGCCTTTTGGATCTCTTCTGTGGTGACTATTCTGTCCATGTCCTCCCCCCATTTTTGGATGGGGTTATTTGTTGTCTTGTCGTTGAGTTAGGCAAGCTCTTTATATATGTTGGTTATTAAACTCTTGTCTGATGTATGGCATGTGAAGATTTTCTCCCATTCTGTGAGGGGTCTCTTGGTTTGGGTAGTTGTTTCTTTTGCTGTGAAGAGAAGCTTTGTAATTTGATGTAGTCCCATAGGTTTATACTTGCCTTAGTCTTCTTTGTAATTGGATTCGTTTCATTGAAGATGTCTTTAAAATGTATGCAGAAAAGAGTTCTGCCAATATTTTCCTCTAAGTATCTGATAGTTTGTGGTCTAACATCAAGTCCTTGATCCACTTGGAATTTATATTTATATTTGGTGAAATACAGTGGTTCAGTTTCATTCTTCTGCATGTTTCAACCCATGTTTTTGAACACCATTTGTTGAAGAGACTCAGCTTTCCCCATGTAATAGTCTGGGCCCCTTTGTCAAAGATTAGATGTCCATAGGTGTGGGGGCTCACTTCTGAGCTCTCAATTCTATTCCACTGGTCAGTGTGTCTATTCATGTTCCAGTACCAAGTAGTTTTGATGACAATGGCCCTATAATACAATTTGAGATCTGGGAGTGTAATGCCTCCGGTTTGGTTCTTTTTTCTCAAGATTGTTTTGGCAATTCTAGGTCTTTTCTGGTTCCAGATAAGCATTTGTAGCATTTGTTCTATTCTCCTAAAAAGTGTGCTTGGGATCTTAATGGGGATAGCATTAAATTTGTAGATGGCTCTGGGCAGTATATTCATTTTGATAATGTTAATTCTACCAACCCATGAACATGGAATATCTTTCCACTTCTTTGTGTCTTTTTCAATTTCAGTATAGAAGTCTTTCACTTCTTTGCTTAGGTTTACTCCTAAATATTTTATTGTTTTTGTTGTTATAGTAAAAGGAATTGATTTCTGGATTTCAATTTCTTCTAGTTTAGTGTTTCCATAGAGGAATGCCACTGACTTCTGAATGTTAATTTTGTAGCCTGACACCTTACTGTATTTCCTGATGATTTCCAAAAGCTTCTTGATGGATTCCTTAGGTTTTTCTGTGTATACTATCATGTTATCTGCAAGTAGGGAGAGTTTGACTTCTTCTCTTCCAATCTGTATCCCTTTAATTCCTTGCTCCTGTCTGATTGCTATGGCAAGAACTTCCAACACTATGTTGAATAGTAATGGTGATAGTGGGCAGCCCTGTCTAGTACCTGATCTGAGGGGAAATGCTTCCAGTTTTTCACCATTGAGTATGATGTTGGCTGTAGGTTTGCTATATATAGACTCCACTATCTTCAGGAATTTTCCATCTATTCCCATTTATTGTAGTGTTTTGATCATAAAGGGATGTTGTATTTTGTCAAAGGCTTTCTATGCATCTATTGATATGACCATGTGGTTTTTGGTCTTGCCTTTGTTGATGTGGTGGATCACATTGATTGATTTACATATATTAAACCAACCTTGCATGCCTGGGATAAACCCCACTTGGTCATGATGAACAATCTTTTTGATATACTGCTGTATCCAGTTGGCTAGAATTTTGTTCAGTATTTTAGCATCTATGTTCATCAGAGATATTGGTCTGCAGCTTTCTTTTTTGGTTGTGTCCCTGTCTGCTTTTGGTATCAAAGTGCTTTTGGCTTCATAGAAGTTGGCAGGGAGTATTCCAGTGTCTTCAATCTTCTGGAAGACTTTTAAAAGTAGAGGTATTAGTTCTTCTTTGAAGGTTTTGTAGAATTCATTTTTAAAACCATCTGTTCCAGGATTTTTATTTTTGGGGAGATTTTTGATAACTGTTTCAATTTAATTAGCTGTGATGGGCCTGTTCATGTTATCCACTTCCTCTTTACTTAGTTTTGGAAGTTAGTAGGTAACTAGGAAATCATCCATTTCTTCCAGGTTCTCTAGCTTGGTGGCATATATTTGTTCATAGAGGCCTCGCATGATATATTGACTTTCTGCGGTGTCTGTTGTGATATCTCCTCTTTCATTTACTATCCAATTTATTTGGGTCGTCTCCCTTTTTTGTTTTGTGAGTCTGGCTAAAGGTTTGTCAATTTTGTTCACTTTTTTGAAGAACCAACATTTACTTTCATTGATCTTTTGTATGGTTTTCTTATTCTCAATGTTATTTATTTCTGCCCTAACTTTAGTGATTTCTGTCCTTCTGGTTGCTTTAGGGTTCCTTTGTTCTTCTTCTAAGTCTTTAAGATGTGCAATCAGGCTGTTTATTTGTGCTTTTTCTTGTTTCCTAATGTGTGCTTGTATAGCTATGAACTTCCCTCTCAGTAACTGCCTTAGCTGTGTCCCAAATATTTTGATAGCTTGTGTCTTGATTTTCATTGAAGTCTTGAAACATTTTGATTTCTTCTTTTATTTCCTCTTTGACCCAGAAGTTGTTAAGAAGTGTACTGTTGAGCTTCCACATTTTGGGACTGTTACTAATCTTTTGTTGATTTTTAAGTATTAGTTTAATTCCACTGTGGTCTGAGAAGATGCTTGGGATAATTTCAATGCTCCTGAATTGGCTGATGCTCTCTTTGTGGCCTAACATATGGTCTATCCTTGAGAATGACCCATGTGGATTTGAGTAAAACATGTATTCCAGTTTCTTTGGATGAATGACTCTGACAGTGTCCGATAGTTCTAGTTTATCTATCTCTTCATTTAGTTCCCTTATGTCTTTATTGATTTTCTGCCTGGATGATCTGTCAAGCTGAGAGAATGGGGTGTTGAAGTCCCCTACTATGACTGTGTTGCTGTTAATACATTGCTGTAGCCCTTTCAGTAGACATTTGATGTATTTAGATGGCTTCTCATTGGGTGCATAGATGTTAATAATTGTTAAGTCCTCTTAATTGACTGATCCTCTGAGCATTAAGTAGTGTCCATTCCTATCTTTTTTAATCTTATCTATTTTAAAGTCTATCGTGTCAGATATGAGAATAGCTATTCCTGCCCTTTTTTGTGGGCTATTGGCTTGTATGATAGTTTTCCATCCTTTCACTTTTAAGTCTGTGTTTGTCTTGTTGAGTTAGGTGGGTTTCCTGTAGACAGCATATTGTTGGGTTGTATTTTCTGATCCATCTTCCTACTCTGTCTTTTAATAGGTGAATTCAGGCCATTGACATTTATTGATATCAAAGATTGAAGATGTTTTAATGCCATTCTTGTAGAGTTTTAGAGTGTTCTGATATATGTCCTATTTATGGTGGTCTGACTGTTTATAGAAGACCTTTCAGAACGTCTTTCAGGGCAGGCTTGGTGATAGTTGATTCCTTCAACTATTGCTTGTCTGAGAAGGTTTTTATGCCTCCATCTAGTCTGAATGACAGTCTAGCAGGATATCGTATTCTTGGTTGAAAGCCTTTCTCATTGAGCACTGGATAGATATCTTGCCATTGTCTTCCGGCCTGTAGTGTTTGTGTGGAGAAGTCTGCTGCTAATCTTATGGGTTTTCCTCTGTGGATGACTCTTTGTTTTTCTCTTGCAGCCTTCAGGATCCTTTATCCTTATTCCTTTCCATTCTAAATATGATATGTCTTGGTGTCTTTAGGTCTGGGTTAATTCTGTTTGGGACCCTCTGGGCTTCTTGAATCTTTATGTCTTTGATGTTGTCTAGACTAGAGAAGTTTTCAGCTATTATGGCCTGAAGAATGCTTTCTTCCTCTCCCTCTCTTTCTTCCTCTGGTAAGCCAATAATGCGTATATTGTTTCTTTTGAAGTCATCCCATAGGACTCTGTTGTTGTTTTCAGCATCTCTTAATCTCTTTTTGAGATCTCTTACTTCTTTTTTAGTGTCTCTAATTTGTCCTTGATCTTGCTAATTCTGTCTTCAGCCTCATTGATTCTATTCTCTCTGCCCTCTACTGTTTTCTGGAGTTCATCTATTTTGTTGCCCTGTTCTGATACTGTTTTAGCTTGTTCAGCTAATTGTGTTCTTAGCTCAGCTATTTCATCTTTCAGCTTTCTAATAACCTTGAGATAGTGTTTTCTTCCAGAGTCTCATTTGTTGTTCCTGTATTTCTGATTACAATTCTTTCAAACTCTTTACTAACTACAGTGATTATTTCCTTAGCTAATGTTTGAACTCGTTATTTTGTGCTTCACCCTTTGGGGGGCTTTTAGCTGGACTGTTGTCCTGGTTAGTTTCCCCAATATTTCTTCTTGTTGGTTAACCCATTTTATATATTATGTTATGAGTTCTCT
The DNA here is from genome assembly GCF_950295315.1 of Erinaceus europaeus. Taxonomy (NCBI): domain Eukaryota; kingdom Metazoa; phylum Chordata; class Mammalia; order Eulipotyphla; family Erinaceidae; genus Erinaceus; species Erinaceus europaeus. Next base: position 37,957,418 of record NC_080165.1, read on the forward strand.
CTCTTAGTACTTTTCAAATTACTGATCACTATTTCCTGGATTGACTTGTGTCTAAGTAAGGTAATTAAAGGGTTCACAGTGGTGGAAGTTAACAGTTGTTTCAATAGTATTTTAATCCCTGAGTTGGAGCTCAGTGATTTAAAAGCCTTTTTTTTTTTTTTTTTTTTTTTTTTTTTGTCTGTAGGTTATGGGAGCCTGAGGACTTCTAAACTATAAGTAGGCTTCTTAGCTTAATCACTGACTCCTGACCAAGAGATAAGGCAGGGTGTGGCAGAGATAGTCCATTGGTTATGCAAAGAGACTTTCACAGCCCCACAGCTATGCCACTGAGGTATAGATCTCCTGAGTTTCCTGGTTAGATCTCTGTCCCCCGGTGTTACCTCCTTGCCACTGCTCCAGATTCTGAGGGCAGTAGCAATGGAGACTCAGAGCTGCACTTGGTGAGTCTCTGGGGAGTCCTCTCCTCCCTTCAGCTGTCCCCTTGTTGGTGGAACAGACTGGAGGTGATGTCTCAACTGATAAACTGCCAGACTGTTACCAGCCAATTAGTCTCTCTCTAGGCTCCTCTCTGTCACCAGCAATGTGCGTTTGCACTCACTGGTGATTTGGTGGGTTCCTGTAGTCGTTCTAGTCCTGTCTTGTTGCGGTCCCAGGTGGTCTCCTTTGGTATTCCTAGTTGATCTGGGAGAGGAGAGGAGAGGAGAGGAGAGGAGAGGAGAGGAGAGGAGAGGAGAGGAGAGGAGAAAAACAGATCTCTTATTTATTTATTAATAAGAAGGATAAGAGGAAAGAGAGAAAGAACCAGACATCACTCTGGTACATGTGCTGCCAGGGATCAAACTCAGGACCTCATACTTGAGAGTCCAATGCTTTAACCACTGCGCTACCTCCTGGACCACAAAAGCTGACTTTCTCAGTAACTTAAATTTTTTTAACTTTTTTTTTTTAATTTTTATTTATAAAAAGGAAACACTGGGGAGTCGGGCGGTAGCACAGTGGGTTAAGTGCACGTGGCACAAAGCATAAGGACCAGCGGAAGGATCCTAGTTCGAGCCCCAGGCTCCCCACCTGCAGGAGGGTTGCTTCACAGGCAGTGAAGCAGGTCTGCAGGTGTCTCTCTTTCTCTCCCCCTCTGTCTTCCCCTCCTCTCTCCATTTCTCTGTGTTCTAACAACAACTACATCAATAACAACAATTAAAAAAACAAGGCCAACAAGAGGGAAAATAAATATAGATAAATATTAAAATTTTTTCTTAAAAAAAGGAAACACTGACAAAAAATATAGGATAAGAGGGGAACAACTCCACACAATTCCCACCACCAGAAATCCCTATCCCATCCCCTCCCCTGATAGCTTTCCTACTGTTTATCCCTCTGGGAGTATGAACCCAGGGTCATTACGGGGTGCAGAAGGTGGAAGGTCTGGCTTCTGTAATTGCTTCCCCACTGAACATGGGCATTGACAGGTCAATCCACACTCCCAGCCTGTCTCTCTCTTTCCTTAGTGGGGCAGGGCTCAGGGGAAGCAGCATCCCAGAACACATTGGTGGGGTTGTCTGCCCAGGGAAGTTTAGTTGACGTCATGTTAGCATCTGAAACCTGGTGACTGAAAAAGAGTTAACATATAGAAACAAACAAATTAATTGTTGATTAATCATGAACCTAAAGGCTGAAATAGTGCAGATGAAGAGTTGGAGGTTTCCATTTTGTAGATAGTTAATAGGCCTATTTTAGTTATATTTCAAAGGGCCCATGACTATACTAGTTTGTTCTTTTTTCCCTGAGCCTGACATCTGATATACAGGTGGATCCAAGTTATTGTCTGGGGAGATGATGTCATGGTTGGAAAAAGAACCAGAAAACTGGATCAGGGAAGAGAGTACCTCCCAAGTACGGGAAAGGTATATAAATATTACTGAATGTAAACCCCATTGATTAGAAAGAAAATGACTGAAGAATTAGACATGTATGTGTCTAGTAGTTCCTACCCTCCTCCTTCCCACCCACAAACACACACTCCTTTTTAGGGTCATTTTCCATTGCATCTAAATTTCACAGAGTGTGTTTGGTGTAAATGTAGGCGATGTATAAAAAAACTACCTCAGCATGTTGATTCTGGGAAGTAGAGGTCATTCAGTCATGGGAAAGTCTATTTTCTGGTTTCCTGCGATTGTCTTTTATCTAAAATATAGCTTGAGGGTAATCAAGAAAGAAAGCATAGGTAGTGAAAGAGACAGTATGGAATAAAGTTCATGTTGTATTTTTCTTTTTTATTTTTATTTATAAAATGGAAATATTGACAAAACCATAGGATAGGAGGGGTGCAGTTTCACACAGTTCCCACCACCTGAACTCCGTATCCCATCCCCTCCCTTGACAGCTTCCCTATTCTTCATCCCTCTGGGAATATGGACCCAGGGTCATTATGGGGTGCAGGAGGTAGGAGGTCTGGCTTCTGTAATTGCTTCTCCACTGAACATGGGTATTGGCAGGTTGATACATACTCCCAGCCTGTCTCTCTCTTTCCCTAGTGGGGCAGGGATCTGGGGAGGCAGGGTTCCAGGACACATGGTGAGGTCATCTGCCCAGGGAAGTCAGATTGACATCATAGCATAATCTGGAACCTGGTGGCTGGAAAACATTAAGATATAAATCAGAACAAATTGTTGATTAATCATGAACCTAAAGGCAAGAATATTGCAGGTGAAGATTTGGGGTCTTCGTTTTGGAAAAAGCTGGTAGGTCTATTTTAGGTATATTACAAGGGGCCCATGACTTTACTAGTTTTTGCCTGAACCTGACAGTTAACATGCAGGTAAACACAAGTTATTGTCTGGTGAAATGGTGTCATAGTTGGAAAAAGGACTAGAAAGCTGTATTAGGGAAGAGAATAGCTCCCAAATATGGGAAAAGTATATAAATATTGTTAACTGTAAACCCCATCAATTTGATCTGGGGCCCCTATTCCACATAATTGCCTATGTAACCTCTGCATCCCTGTAGTTCTGAGCTTGCACTCTGTGGTCACAGCTAGGAACATACCAGGCTGCACTAATTTCAGGACCCATCTTCCTCAGGTAATAATAGGTAGAGTATGTTGTCCAACATACTTCAGAGAATGGAACATTCCCTGTCATTGTTGATCCACATTGAAGGCAAGGTCTTATAGGGGCCCACAAAGGGGCCCATTATGTTGTTCCTGATGGAGATGACCAGTGACAATGGTGAGAGGCATCTGTTAAAGGTCTAGGCCTATCATGTCTGTGTGGGAATCCCAGGACTCCCTGACTAGGGCCCCAAGTGATGGGGTGGCCTGGTAGTGACTAAAGAGTCATCATTAAAGTATGCTAGTATCTTGCCCCTATTCAGCTTTTGTTGTCCTTACTTTGTCTGACAAGATTAACTTTGGAGTGATTGAGGGAGGAGTGTAATAGGAGGTAGGTGAGAAGGGGAGCTAGGTCTAAGTATAAATTGTCTCACTAGGTACTTTAAGGTATCTTTTTAGCTCTTTCTACTTGCTTGCTTCATTTATTGACTCACTACAAACTATTGTGCACTTTTGCTTAAGATATATATTTTCCCCTAACTTATAGATACATGTACATATGCCCTATCTCATGGGTCATGGTCTATATCTAAACTTTTGTTAAGAAGTGCACCACCTGAAATGGAATTTAGGAGTCCTATGAGCTAGGAAAGTTCTCACCAGAATAATGAAGCTGAAGGGTTGACATTCCTTGTCTGACCTTTCTGGACACACTCTGAAGTGTAACATGCTGAAGTGGTACTGGTTGCATTGATTAGGTTTGGATCAACAGATGTAGTATCAGTTGGTATGAATTGAGAGAAGCATGAAGATATAAACATAAGATGATTTAAGGGCATTACTTAGGTCAAATAATTTTGAATGCCTCGAATTCACAATGTCATCTTTTCTTTCCATAGATGTAACTCCTTCATTGAAAATTCTTCTGCTATCAAGAAACCTCAGGCCAAACTGAAGAAAATGCATAACTTGGGACACAAAAACAACAACCCTTCCAAAGAACCTCAGCCTAAAAGAGTGGAAGAGGTCTACCGGGCCTTGAAAAATGGACTTGAGTAAGTACTTTGAAGCTAATAATGGACTGAAATCCTTTTCTGTTCTAATCTCTTTGGAGAAGGAGGGCAGCTAGAAGAAGGATTTTCAGAGATGAGTCAGTCTTAGAACATCTTTTTAAAAAAATATTTGTTTCTATAGTAGATATTTTATTCTTGTACCATAACTGAAGAAGTCTTAAGATAGATGAGCCCTAAAGATGTAAAATATGTTGGGTTTTTCATATTCTATTCATAACATTGAAGGAGACCAAAAATAGTTACATCTTTATGTTTAACTCTGTATAGGATTAGATTTCACTTCAATGATGTTGGGCAAGCATATCTATTCCAGGGATTGCTGAAAAAAGGTTATAAAACCTACCTGAGTACATTATTGGGGTTCTTTGCCCAAAATAAAACTTGGTGTATGTTGAGACAACTGTAGAATTGGTACTGTATTGAATGAGCAAGATCTATGACCACCAACTCAGAAATGACTTAATGCTTGTCTCACCCTCTATAATATCAGATCTGATCTCAAGTGTACTGTCACCTGTATGTAAGCAACTTTTGCTTTGGTCAAGTCAATTGTATATAATTACAGTATAATTTCATTTGGGTAAGTCTACATTGTGATCATATAAGTACATGATTCAATTATCTGTAAAGAATCAAAATTAAAGAATCACTTAAGTTGAAGATTTAGGAAATAGGCCAGCTGACAAACAGCTATAGAGTTAGAGACAATTCCTTAGTATCCATCCACAGGGAAGAAAGAACTTCTCCTGAATGAAGGTTTCTGGTAGTTGTCACCAGAGGAAGTTTCAGGACCATTGCCATAGAGACCAGGAAGCACCTCAAATCTGATCTAATACAAATATGCCAAAACTTATACCATGTTTTAGAAATGTGTTAGCAGAAGCAACTGTTATTTTTTTTTATTTATTTAAGTAGAACCTCTTACTCAACCAGGTCTTTATCTGTTCTTGCCTTCCACATGTCTGCTTGTATTGATACGTTATTCTAATGTCAGCACCTTTGCTTCAATATACTCTCCTTCAATGCTCCTTTCCAGCTGAGGTTTTTACAGTGTCAGCACTCATAATATTTTACCCTTGACCTGTCAGGATTACAGCAATATCCATAGATAGGATGCCCCATCCTTTCCCAGTGATTTTCTTTTTCTTTTTTTAATATTTATTTATTCATTTTCTCTTTTGTTGCCCTTGTTGTTTAACATTGTTGGGGTTATTGATGTTGTCGTTGTTGGATAGGATAGAGAGAAATAGAGAGAGGAGGGGAAGACAGAGAGGCAGAGAGAAAGATAGACACCTGCAGACCTGCTTCACCGCTTGTGAAGCGACTCCCTTGCAGGTAGGGAGCCGGGGGCTCGAACCGGGATCCTTATGCTGGTCCTTGTGCTTTGTGCCATGTGCCCTTAACCCACTGAGCCACCGCCCGACTCCCTCCCAGTGATTTTCTTTTCTGAACTTGTGAATTCACACAGACTCACCTGATTGACCATCTGGATAGAATCAGATAAAACTGCTAGAACTTTCAAAATGTTGAGATTGGGAAATGGCAGAGCCTCTGCCTCCAGTCCTGCACTCCACAAAAAGCAAAGTTCAGTTTCTTAAGCTCCCTCCCTTCAGAAGGAAAAGCTCAGTTATAGTACCTGGTTCCATTTGACAGTCACAGAATATTCTCATTATGTCTCATCTTATCTTTTCAGTGAATATCTGGAGGTCCACCAAACGGAGTTGGACAAGTTGACAGCTCAGTTAAAAGATATGAGAAGAAACTCTCGCCTGGTAAGTACCATCTAATTGTCAGAGCAGGAAATAAAACATCTTGAACCCCTCTGGATTCTTTAGTGACTGGACAAATAAATAAGCATCAGACAGATTGATAATAGAAAAAGAGAAATGTATTAATAACATATATACCTCTTTTGCATTCAGGAGAGACCCAGCAAAACACTGACATGATCTGTAAATAACTCATTGAGTTTTTTGGAAAGGAAAAAAAATAACATCAATTAGGATAGTTACCAAAATCAGCACAGTAAAGCAAAGGCATGTAGATTTAACTTCTGTCACTTACATTGATTAGCTCTTCCCCAGGAGATGCCATTGTGCCTTTGTCCTTCAAAGGTAACCATTGTATGTGCTGAGTATCTTCTTTTATGAGTGGGGTTGCAGACAGGGAAAAAAAACTTTAAGAAATGCAGATGCAGGCCAGATGGTGGTGCACTTGATTGATTGCTTATGTAACCATGTGCATGGATCCGGGTTTAAGCCCCCTTGATCCACCTGTAGAAGGAAGTTTCACAAGCTGTGAAACAATGATGCAGGTCTCTCTCTCTCTCTCTCTCTCTCTCTCTCTCTCTCCCTCTCACCTTTCCCTCTTGCCTATTAAATAAAGTAAATGAAGGTAAAAAAAGAAAAAAAAATAGGAAGGAAGGAAGGAAGGGAGGGAGGGAAGAAGATAAATGTATAGCCAAGGGAATGCAAAGCACTATTTCCTGCTGTGTGTTTTAGAATAAGGTTAAAATTATTCTTTGTGAGTTTTTTAAAAGATTGATTGATGAGAGAGAGAAGAGGAAGAGAGAGCGAGAACACTGGACTCTCATGCTTGAACGTTTTCTCCTCTGTGTCACATACCAGACAGCAGTTAAATCTTTTATTTTTAATTTTTTTATTATCTTTACTTTATTCATTGGATAGTGACAGCCAGAAATCAAGAGAGAAGGGGGTGATAGAGAAAGAGAGACACCTGCAACACTGCTTCACCTCTCCACAATGCATTCCCCCTGCTGGTGGGGACCAGGGTCTTGGAACTTGGGTCCTTGCACATTGTAACATGTACGCTCAAACAGGTGTGTCACCACCCAACCCCTAACAGTTATTTTTCTTAATACTTTATTCTTAATACCTTTTAGGTTTTTTCCTATCTTTTTTCTATAAATAAATTTTATTATCAGAAAGTATATATTTCTATCCTTTTCAAAAGCTATTTTTCAAAATAGCCTCTATAGCCCTTCCTCCTAAAGAACACAAGAAAATTAAAAATTGGAGTTGTTCTAGTATATTGTTGATAGAAAATTTGGAACCCAGAACTTTTGCTTAATCTCCAGTCTTTTAAAAATAGTATAAATCACTGGTGATAGAGAAGAAAAAAATGTCAAGATGTAATTGTTCTGAGAATTTGTAAGAGTCCTTGAGCCACTTCAACTGCACATTGTTATGTTTAGTTTCAAAGCATCAAACAGCCCAGAATAAGCTTACCTAGGAGGTAATAGGTTGTATGCATATACATCAAAATACATCAACGCAATAGCTATGCTAATTACTGATATCTTTTCTTTTCTTGGAGATAAGTTAAAGTGTATATTTCTGTCCTTTTCAAAAGCTTAGAAGTTGAGAATTTTATAGAATTAAAAGAAAGGTTTAGTAGTAGTGTTAGAGCATAAGTTGTCCCTATTAAAGTGGATCAGCCTCTTATAGAGTGGCCTTCAGAGCTTTTGAATACCCTTGACAAATCTCAATGGTAAAAAAATATTTATCCTTGGAACACAATGGAGACTGGAATGAATGGACTTCTGCCAGAACCTAGTGAGATTGGTGACAGGGGGCCAAAGAGTGATAGTGTATAGATTCTACTATGCTCTTATAAGTGATAGTGTATAGGGGGCCTAGCTCTGGATTGGTGACAGGGGCCAAAGAGTGATAGTGTATAGATTCTACTATGCTCTTATAAGCCCACAGGAAATTAACAGTTTTTGAAAAGCGTATCATCCTCAAGTACTCTTAAATGCCAATTTTACATGTTTAAACAGGAATGCAAGTATTTTTTAAATATCACACTGCTATATTTGATGCTTTTAAAAAAAAATAAAAACTGAACAGAAATTTTACTTGCTTCTCTGTAGAAGGAAAAGCTCAAAGTCAGTGAAAAACCTTAAAGCTCCCAAGGGGCAAAAGAGTAATGGATGGAATTCTAGAGTTGCAGAATATAAATAAATATTGACTTTTAAAAGTAGTCATACTTGTTTTTAACCCAATTTTTACTGTTTAAGAGAATTTTTTTTTAAAAAAATCTCTACCACAACCCTGCAGGATTGGTTATTTTACTCAGAATGTAGACTAAATTTCCTTATTACTCTCAGTAACAATTATGAAGAGGATATGTTTTAATGCAGATGTTTCTTTATATTTTAGGGTGTGCTGTATGACCTTGACAAGGTAAGTAATTGCTCTATGACGGCATATTGCTGAAAAATAAAACCCTGCATCCTTGACTAGTCATCAATGGTTTCCTCTTAATATGCAGTAATATATAGTAGAGAACTTTTTTGGTCTAGCTCTAGAAAAACATCTTTTTGTCTAATGAGGATAATGAGTGGCTACCATTAAAATTCCACTTGGCTATAGGATTCTTGGTCTTCTGATTTGCCACGTGTTTAGAAAAAATTGCCTGCGTTCTCTCTAAATATTGATTACCATATTTCATTAAAACAAAGATGTCTTCGATTGGAAAACACTGTTATTTTATGTGCCAAATACAGTTAAACTGATATAGCTCTTTTTTTTCACTTAAAATTTGTATTTTACATATAGTGACAAAACTTTTAAGCCTGTGATAATGATAAATTTACTGTATATGATGATCTTCATACATGCCTTTCTATACCTCCAATAACTTTAAAGTTGAGTCATAGTATAATCTTTCTGAAGATACTTAAAGGGTAATTAAATTTAGTGCATATAATAGTAATATTTATAACTAAATGAAGAGGTGAGGCATGTAAAATATGATGATCTTTGAGTGTATATAGGCAGTAGCAATAGTAAAATTCAATCAATTTCAGAAACACTAAAATGTGAGAAAGAAAAGGTTCATCTAAGAGGGGACAAATGTTATTATGGAGGATATACATATGCCCCAACATGATACTGTTCTGCCAGAAATCCAGTAAATTCTAATTGATTGTCCTCCCTTGAAACACAAGGATTCCAATAGTGAACTCAAGTCCCTCTCTCAAAGTATTTATTCAATATTTGTTTGCTTGTATATTACCAGAACATTGCTAGGCTCTGGCTTATAGTGGTGCTGAGGATTGAATTTAAGAATTCAGAGCCTCAAACAAGAAAGACTTTTGCATAGCCATTATGGTATCTCCCCAGTCCATATTTATTCAATATTTAAAATAAATACTTTTCAGATTGATACTAGAAGATTTCAAAAGTGACAAAATGAGAGGAAGAAAGGGGAAATATTTAGTATTTTCTGGTACATTTTGAGTATGAAGTGATGAAGATATTCTCACAAGTCTAGATAAATTCAACTGTAAATGACTGCAGTTTTTCAAACTTCTAATTCCAGCAAATTAAAGCAATTGAAAGATACATGAGACGCCTGGAGTTTCACATTAGTAAGGTAATTGAAGTTCCTATTGTCTTTGTTTCTCTGTTCCGTTACTGATCAATACTCTTTTGGTATGGCCAGAGCATCCAATCCATGGAGAGTTCCTTATCTAATTGACTGCTACAGTGATTAACAATTAAGTCCTTTAACAATCAGCCAGAGAGGAGGAGGGAAGAGAATGAAGTCTAGTAATCCAACACAGGTATATTCTACTACAGTTCAACAAACATTTGAGTTCTTATTATGTAATGTATGCAATGTCTCCTGAAGGCATATAGTCTTCATTAGAAAGACTATTAGCTTGCTTAGAAACAAGATTGACCCACACTGACCCTATAAAAACATTACATCTGCCTAACTTTACTCCACAGTACTACGTAAAACCTGATAGTCTTTGCCATAAAAGACTAAAGTTTTTAAAGACAAATCCCATGTACCTCCCTAAATCGTTCTTAAATGGCATAGTTTCCATTTTGTCTGTGTTGCTGACTGACATTCAGCCCAGAGCCCTACCTACAAAGAGTCCTGTGATGGTCTAACTAACCTAGAGTGGGGTGAGATTCATTCATTTTGAACACTATCAGTAGGCACAGGTACAACTTAGGACCATTTCCTTTTGGGAACAGCTAAATCACAGTAGTAGCAATTCTTGTTCTTATTTACAAGTATCATCACTTTCCAAAATTATGAGACTAGAAATTTAAGCTATTCTCTCTTTTCAAAAATATTAAGTGAGCTAAGTCAGAAAGATAAAGATGAGTATGGGATGATCCCACTCATCAACAGAAGTTGACTAAGAAGATCTGAAAGGGAAACTAAAAGCAGGACCTGACCAAATTGTAAGTAGGGCACCAAAGTAAAAACCCTGTGGTGAGGGGTAGACATGCAGCTTCCTGGGCCAGTGGGGGGTGGGAGTGGGTGGGAGGGATGGGTCACAGTCTTTTGGTGGTGGGAATGGTGTTTATGTACACTCCTAGCAAAATGTAGATATATAAATCACTAGTTAATTAATCTGAGGGGGGAAAATCACTCAAACTGAATCTTTTTAATATATAAGCTGTGTATTTGATATGCGGGTATCAACATTTTAATAAGCTCACCAGTTGAGTTTTAGCTAAATTGTAAAGTCTGGAAGCTACCTTGTATGGCAATCACCAACCAAAAGATTCTATTAGCAAATATGCCACTCATTTAATCTTATACCTCCTTCTTAATCAGAGACAATTCCATTGACCCCTCACAAAACAAAATCTGTCAATTCCTCTCAATAGAGTGGGATGAATTGTTGAACTAGAAGATAATATAGAATCCTTTAACCAAGAGAATAATGTTCAATCCCGTAATATTTGTCTTCTAAGTGTAATCAATTTCTGGATAGAGAAGACAATTATGTAAATTATTGTATATTACTGTAGCAATTATGTAAATATTATTGTATATTACTAATAGCAGTGCTTCTCAGTGAGCAGTCAATTTTTTTCCTGCTGAACAAAAGGGATATTATAACACATTTAAAGTTTTTTATTGGGAGTCAGGCAGTAACTCAGCGGGTTAAGCACAGGTGCCACAGAGCACAAGGACCAACATAAGGATCCCGGTTCAAGCCCCTGGCTCCCCACCTGCAGGGGAGTCGCTTCACAAGCAGTGAAGCAGGTCTGCAGATGTCTATCTTTCTCTCCCCCTGCCTATCTCCCCCTCCTCTCTCCATTTCTCTCTGTCCTATCCAACAACAATGACATCAGTAATAACAATAATAATAACTACAACAATAAAACAAGGGCAACAAAAGGGAATAAATGAATAAACATTAAAAAATCTTTAAAAAACAAAAAAAAGTTTTTAATTGTTTTATTTTATTTTTTTAAAGATTTAATTTCTCAATGGGGGAGAGGGCAAGAGATACAGAACTCTAGCATATGCAATGCTGGGGATCAAACTCAAGACCTCATGCTTCCAAGTCCAGTGATCTAGCCACTGCTTTACTGCCCAGATCTCATCTTTCATTTTATTACTTCAAATATGTTAAGTTCACGTGTAGCAAAAGAAAATATTTCAACACCCACTGTATGAACTTTGTACAAAAAAATTGAATATTTAATTAACATTCTTGTTCTCATTTCAAAAAAGAGAATCTTAAACTCTGAGGTCTATTATATCCATCTCTAAGCATTTCTAGATCTGGATCTACAACCTAAACCTTCTTTATTAAAAGAAGAAGAAAGTTTGTATTGAAATAAAAATTTCAAATACTCCTAGGTAAAGACATCTTCCCCAGAAGTAAAAGTCTGTTTGCTTCTGCTAATCCTGGAAGACAGTGTCCCTGTAGTTAATTACAATTAACATTCATAAGTTAAAACAAGCACTGTGGCCATTCTAAAGTCATTCCTAATGAGCCTTTTCTTCACTAAGCACTATTGATGTTTTCAGGTAATTCTTTGTTGTAGAGGACTGTCCTCTGCATTCTAAAATGTTTAGCAGCATCCCTGCCCTCTGCTTAGTAGATGCTAGTATCACTTCCTGTGACACTGAAATCTATCTCTAGACATTGCTAAATGTCCTCTGGGTTTCGAAATAGCATCAGGTTTCAAGATAGCATTAGATTGATTAAGAAAGTCATTGTCTTAGAAGCATTAAGTAATCATCATGCTTATATATTATCATCAGTAGTCATTTGCAAATACTCTGTAAATATAGAATGGTTCACTTTCATTTTCATGTTCTTTTTTTTTTTTTATTTACTTATTTTGTTTAGTGCATATGAAAGAGTTTCACATAAGATGAAAAAGAAGCCAAAGCACTCACTCCTCTGGTAGATATGGCTTTAGGGATTGAACCAGGAACATCAGGCATGCAAGTCTGATGCTCTACAAATTGAGTCATTCCCCAGCCATGCTTCTGTTTTTTTTATTGTATTTTAGTTCATACACAAGGCATTTTATAATCATTAACTCTTCTTTTTGACAGATTTTAACAATATGCTTCACTATAATTTTAAGAAGTTAACTTCATTTTCCACATTATTGTTAAGGCTAATAGTTGAAAATAATTTTTGTAAAGTTTTGACTTTTTTTAAGTGCTAGGCCTAGAAAGATAGCTAACCAGGTAGGATATATGCCTCACTATGCACACAACCCAAGTTCAAACCCTGTCACCTCATGGGAGTACTGTGGTACTAGGAGATATTGTGGTGCTATAGCGTTTGTACGTGTGTGTGTGTGTCCATGGATGGATAGATGAAGTAATTAATTAATTAACTAATTAATTAATTAATGAAAAAGTGGTCTGAGAGTAGTAGAATAACCTTTGCATGCATGAGGCTCCAACCCTCAGGAAAAACAGGGGTGCAAGGACCTGGATTCAAGGCCCTGCTTCCCACCTGCAGAAAGTCTAGTATACTACAAAATTTTCACCTTGGTGTGAAATTATATATCCTTCCAGTATGTGTTCTATGTATAGAAGATTCCTGTCGTCATTATCCAATACTTGGCTCACACAATCCACCAAAGTTAAATAAGATTTGTTCCTTTGTTTTGCCACCAAGGTTATTGTTGGGGTGTGGTGCCTGCACAAGGACATCCCTCTGCCCTTCTGTTTTTCTGATATAGACAGAAATAGAGGGGGTGCAGAGAGAGAGAGAAAGACACCTGTAACATTGTTCTACCACTCAGGAAGTTTCTTCCCTGTAGGTGGTGACCAGTGTCTTGAACCTGAGTCCTCACACATTTTAATATGTAGACTATCAGGTGCACCACAGTTCAGTCCCTACCTTTATTTTGTTTGATTTGAAATGAAGGCTGAGAGTAAAATTTATATTGAAATAAAAAAAAATAGATACAGTAGCTAAAATTTAAACGATTGGTCTCTGTCCAAAAAGATCACCCTTCTACAAGATTCTTCTTGTTGAAGTGAGAAACATGAAGTTTGTTAAGGAACTTAGCAATGACTTTATGTACCTTCTTTCAAGTGTGACAAATAGTTACATCCCTCCTTTTCCTGTTTTGACTCTGGCAGGTAGATGAACTTTATGAAGCTTATTGTATCCAAAGACGGCTACAAGACGGTGCCAGCAAAATGAAGCAAGCCTTTGCATCATCTCCTGCCAGCAAGGCTGCCCGGGAGAGCCTATCCGAGATCAATCGGAGCTACAAAGAGTACACAGAGGTATGTGTAAACCTGCTCAGCTGTGGAACTCCATCTGGACTGGAGCTGGAATTGGAATTGTTGGTAACTGCCAAGAATAAGAGAAGTGGCAACCTGCACACTCCTGTTCTGCTCTTGAGAGAAATGTTTGACTCTTTGCCTCTCTTGCATTTTTTCTTTTTTGACACTATCAGTGAAATTACGCAAAATGGCTCTTGGGCAATTTGTTGGGGGAGGGCTGTATATTTGTTTAGAGACCTCATTGGATGCCAGGAAATGTCCCTTTCTCAGTTTCTGAGCATCATTTGCCATACACTCATTGCCATAGTGTTGTAAAACCACAAGACTTTAGACTCTACTAAGTCATTTGTTGACCACGTCTTCATGCTGTCTGTGTTCTCCATACCTGCCTGTTCAGTCTCTACAAAGGTAGACTACAGATGTTTGTCAGAATTTTCAGTGAATAAATGAGTTATACACAGTGCCATGGTTTTTGTCATTTTAATGCACTTGAATTAATCTAGCTTTTACCCTTGGAAGTTGGACACACTTTGTGATTATAAGGGCTGCCTTGAATGTTGGGTATTGCTAACTCTACTACCTAGGATCATTTTATTATAAGATATGTTCCTTTGGTCAGGGGAGATAGCATGATGGTTATGCAAACAGATTCTTGTGCCTGAGGCTCCAAGGTTCCAGGTTTAATTCCATATACATATACACATATACATACACATACACATATATATATATACATAGGGCCGGGGTAGATAGCATAATGGTTATGCAAACAAACTCTTATGCCTGAGGCTCCAAAGTCTGAGATTCAATCCCTTGCACCACCATAAGCCAGAGCTGAGACAAAGAAAGAAAAAAAAAAAAAAGCATATACATATTTTTCCCCTTTCCATCTTAAAGGAGGCAAGATAAAGGACCACTATCAGAAATGAGCCTCCCTAGTTTCTAATAGTCTCCAGGTCCCAAGCATGTGACCCAGGGAAGCTTTTGCTCCCCCTGGGGTCACCTGATACTATTGTCTTTGATGAAATAACTGAATTATTAAAGCAGCACATCACACTGTCCCCTGAGTTTTTGTTCAGATATCAAATTTCATGAATGAAGTCATCACCCAGTGGGACCTATTGGACAGTTCCCAGAGTCAAGCATCTGTCTCAACTGTGGGGTGGGAGGGGCCTCCTAGATGATTTGCAGATCATTTTGTCTGTGATCTCCAGCAGGACCTCTTGCCTGAGCCAGTTTGTCCCTTTTCATGACCTAAAACAGAGCTTCTTTCTCTGTTTCTTCCTCTTTCTTTTTTTCTTATAGTATCAGAGTTCATGCACAGTTCCACCATGTCAAGCCAACTTTTTCATTCTTTGTACTTCAGAGAGAGACAGAGAGGAAGAAACACTATGGCACTCTTATAACAACTACAGAGCTCTTCCTGGTGTCATGGTGCTCCCATGTGGTGCAGGTTCTCAAACTCTGTGTTTTTTTTCTTTTTGCCTCCAGGGTTATTGCGGGGGCTCAGTGCCTGCACTATATATCCAGTGCTCCTGGAAGCCATTTTTCCCATTTTT
The DNA here is from genome assembly GCF_950295315.1 of Erinaceus europaeus. Classification (NCBI taxonomy): domain Eukaryota; kingdom Metazoa; phylum Chordata; class Mammalia; order Eulipotyphla; family Erinaceidae; genus Erinaceus; species Erinaceus europaeus. The sequence goes on from NC_080165.1 coordinate 37,972,645, forward strand.
GTTTCCCTTGTTGTTATTGCTGTTGTTGGATAGGACAGAAATGGAGAGAAGAGGGGAAGACAGAGACAGGAAGAGAAAGATAGACACCTCCAGACCAGCTTCACCACTTGTGAAGCCACCCCTCTGCAGGTGGGGAGCTGGGGACTCAAACTGGGATCCTTAAGCTGGTCCTTGTGCTTTGCGTCATGTGCGCGTAACCCTCTGTGCTACCACCCGACCCCCAGATCTTGTGTTTTGAGCATGATAATGTGCTTTATCATATGAGCTATCATCCTGCTCCTTATCAATACAATTTTCAAAATATTTTTTAAAAATCAAATTTGTCTGGTAATTCCACAATCCCAATAGTTAGTCTTTACTAACACATTCAGTTAAATAAGAACTACCATTTATTACAAATTATAAGATTCAAAGTAGGGGATAATAAAAATGATTTTTCACGATATCTGCTACAAATGATGTGACCTGAACATCTATGTGACTTCTATCAATATCTTTGTTGCAGAATCTAGTAATGCATCTGTGATTTATTTCCTATATTCATGATATATGAACTTGTTAAATTTCAGTTAGATGTTAGTGAAAATAACCATGTGACTTCCTTTCTTCTCCACCCACACTTTTGAACCTGCAGGCTAAAAATTTCTTGTCAGAAGCAGCCCTAGTTCATCAGAACTCACTTCTACATATCCTTGAAATCAAAAGAGTAGTAGCTAATTAGAGAGACTGTTCTCAGCCCACAAACAGGTCACCGATCAGCTGCCTGTTCTAGAGTCTTCAGAGGTCATTTCATAAATACCCTTGATTAAGTGCCAAGACATGACATCATACTTAGCTCATAAGTTCAAAGTTGTAGAGTGTAGTTTCAGAAAGAGGAAGGACTGCCTTAGAGAAGTCCAGAACTTCTGAAGCTTCATACCTCACTTGTCCTCATTGTGTCTCTTCACATAACCACAAAAGCCAGGATATGATCACAAAAGGTTTTAGGGTGAGATGGCACTGGGGGCTTTTGTAAGTGCAGCAAAATCTATCTATGGCTTACATGGGTGAGATGAAAGAAATTTTTTACTATGATGTCCCTAACTATTAAGCTACTATTTATTCACTGTTTTTTTTTTTTTCGTGTGTGTGTGTTTTGAAGACACTGGTAGCAATCCTGACATGCATGATAACCTCAGTAATATTTCTCAAAATATTCACCTCGCAAAGACACCCTAAGCTCTGAGGAAGAGAATTGGAAGAGAATTTATAACACTGAAACCTTTATTATCTGTCTGACTGACTATCCATCTATTTACATACCTATCTTTCTCTCTCTCTCTCTCTCTCTCTCTCTCTCTCACTCTCACTGTATGTGTGTGTGTGTGTGTGTGTGTGTGTGTGTGTGTGCGTGTGAGAGAGACTTGACTTCAAAATTGTTGAGCTTAGACTTCCTAAAGTCTCTCTTAGCTTTGTTATGCTATTTGAGGTGGAGAGCTTATAAGGAGAGAGGCAATGCCATTCTTTTTCCATGCACTAAGGTCAAGAGAGTAATCTTTTTGAGCAGAGCAAAGGAATAGAAGCAGAGCAAAGGTCAGAAGTTTTCACCTTGCAAAGCAGACCCTGTTAGTGCTCTCTAAGCTGGCTGTTTGTTAGTGGGAGTGGTCACCACAAAGTCCACTCTACCCCCAGCTTTGATGGAGGCTGATGACTGAGGTGAAAGGCTGCAGATGCCACCCTAGAGCAGGGATAAGGACTGCTTCTTAATATAGCAAATGTAGGCTCAAAAGTTCAAATGTTCAAGTTGCAGAAGAGCCTAGCTGTTGACAACCACTGACCACAGCACTTTTCCTTTTGATTTTAAACTCCAGCTTCTATGTAGGCCCTCAGATACTGAGGAAGTGGATAGAGGAGTTATATATCTAAGAGCCTGCATAACTGGTGTTGCACCTTCTGCCTTCTCTGGTGTCTCAGACCCAAGAATCGTTTTTGGGATCCTGTGACATTGAAGCAGAAACTATGTCACAGTTCTTCAGGGGTAGAATTAAGCTCTTATGCCATTTCAAACTCAAGATTGCATTAAGGAATATTTTAAATCTACAGAAAAATCAAGACTAGTATGAAGAAAACCATCTATAACTTAATCTAGATTTGCCAACTGGTATTTCCATGTTTGCTTCCCTTCTCTCACATATTCTTAATCACTTCCCTTTTTGCTAAGTATTTTACAGTAAATGGTTGACATGACATTTCACACACTATATATTTTAACATGGATCTCTTCTTGGTGACATATGCAATATGCATTCCTCTTGTATAACTCATTATCATTATCACAATTAAAAGAAGTGAACAGTCATCCTATAAAATTGTCTGTTATCCTCTACATGTCCAATTCCCCCTACATGGCCCAGTGATGTCTTTTATAAGTGGATTATTGACTTATCTTTCAAGTCAGGATGTAATGAAAGCGCATTACAGAGTGGGGATGTAGCTTATCACTAGAGAACATGCTTTGTATGCATTAGGTACTGGTTTTGATCCCAGTCTCTCTCTCTCTCTTTCTCTCTCTCTCTCTCTCTCTCTCTCACACACACACACACATACACACACACAGAGTAAGGAGGAAGCTGACACATTGCTCTTGATTATTATATTTTTAAAAAAGTATTTATTTTATGAGAGAGGAGGAGAGAGTAAGCTATTTTTTATTATAGCTTTCTCTTTTTTAATTTTTTAATTTATTTATTTACTGGATAGAAACAGCCAGAAATCAAGAAAAAGAGGGAGACAGAGAGACAGAGAGACACCTGCAGCCCTGCTTCACCACTTGCAAAGCTTTCTCCCTGAAGGTGGGGACCAGGGGCTTGAATCTGGGTCCTTGCACATGTGCCCTCAACCAGGAGCGTCACCACCTGGCCCCGAGAAAGCAAACTATAGCATCACTCACACACATGATACCAGGGATCAAACTCAACAACCTCATAGTTGAAAGCAAAATGCCTTATTCACTGTACCAACTCCTAGGTCATAATTTAGTCTCTTTTATCTAGAATTTTTCCATCAGATTGCCTGTTTTTAGAATTCAGGTTCATTTTTATAAACTTCCACATTCTGGATTGATCTGCTTACGACGTAATTTAGCTGGCATTGTCATGCTCTGGATTTTCCTACACATAGATGGGCTTATTTGGATTTAAGTTAAACATTTTGCGAAGAATGCTTCATGGGCAGGGTATAGAGATCACTACAAACAGTTGACACCTGTTATCAGGCTGTGATTGATCACAGCTATTGTCATGCCTTATACTTTGAGCCATTGTGTCAAACCTAATGCCAGTCATCTCCACTCTTCACAGAACATGTGCACCATTGAAGTCGAATTGGAGAGTCTACTGGGAGAATTCTCTATCAAGATGAAAGGTATTCTTTCCCCAGCTCAGAGAGAATAAGACACAATCTCTGCAGAGTTCTTTGAAGTTTGAGAGTGCATGCTATTTTTGCTTGCCTTGCAAGACTGCCTGCTCTTATTTCTCCCTTATGTTAATTTATTGATACTTTAGAACATTATCATTTTGAGGCTTATCTACACAGCTAAATAATTATTGTGACAGAAACTCAAACATAAAAAAGTGAATATCAGAATGAACCTCCATGTCACCTAGCTTTCATAATTAACAAGATTTTGCCACATTTGCTTTAGCCATTTTCTTTGTTTCTCTTTTGATGATACAAAGCCAAAGTGAGTCTTCGGCTGTGTTAATTAATGTGCATCTCTTAAAGAATAAGGACATTCTCTTATAAAGCCAAAATATCTAGTATAATCACATGTAATAAGATGAATATACTTTTGTGTATTCATAATCCAGTCCTTTATCAAATTTTCTAGTTGTAAAAAAATGTCTTGCATAGTTTATTCAAATTAGAATTCAAACAAAGTCCATTCATATATCTCTTAGCTTTCCTTTAACATAAAACACTCCTTCCTTTTTTTCTCACCATTATCTTGTCATAGAAAATACTGGAGGCCGGGTGGTGGCACACCTGGTTGAGAGCATATGTTAGAATGTGCAAGGTTCTAGGTTCAAGCCTCCAGTCCCTACCTGCAGGGGGAAGCTTCACAAGTGGTGAAGCAGTGCTGCAGGTGTCTCTCTCCTATATCTCTCCCTTCCTCTCTTTCTAGCTGTCTCTAGCAAATAAAGATAATTAAAAAAACATTTAAATAGGATGATCTCACTCTCAGGCAGAAGTTGAAAAACAAGATCAGAAGAGCAAACACAGGTAGAACCTGAACTGGAATTGGCATATTGCACCAAAGTAAAAGACTCTGGGGTGGGGGTGGGGGCAGAATACAGGTCTAAAAAGGATGACAGAGGACCTAGTCGGGGTTGTATTGTTATATGGAAAACTGGGAAAGGTTATGCATGTACAAACTATTGTATTTACTGTCAAATGTAAAACATTAATTCCCCAATAAAGAAATTTTTAAAAAACAAACATTTAAAAATCTAAAAAAAAAAAAAAAAGAAAACACTGTACATTCTAACTTACCAGTTGACTTCTTCCTGGTGTCATGTAAGTAGCTCCTTTATGTTTAATATTTCCTATAGACTACTTACTGATTTAAAAAAAAAAATTTTAATCCATAAAGCACTATTCATTTCCCTTCCCTGCCCCCAGGTTTTTTTTCTGGTGTTTACTCTAGCAAGTTCTTGCATTTTTAATTGCATTGCATTTTCCAAGTCAAATGAAACTCTACTTTAGAAAATAGAGTTATCAGATTTACAGTTCTGTGGCCAAGCAGAATGGCAAATACACAGCTTCACAACAAATTCACTTGTCTTCAGTGCTTTGGTCCATTGGACTGCAACAAAGGGCGAGTGCTTGTGTGTTTCATTTGCTGAGGTTTCTTAGCAGTCTGATCCCTGAGATGCTAATGGGGAGTTAGTCACCCTCTTGTATATTTTTTGTAACTAGGAAAGTAGAGAAAGGAAATTGTTTTTGGATGGGGTGAATAGCATAATGGTTATGCAAAGAGACTCTCCTGCCTGAAGCTCTGCAGTCCCAAATTCAATCCCCCACACCACCACAAACCAGAGCTAAGCAGTACTCTGGTTAAAAAAGAGAAAGAGAGAGAGAGAGAGATTTTTCTAAGTCCTTAACAAGAGCCCTTCATATCCAAATAATTAATGAAACTCAGTTTTTTCTGTCAAGTAGTATGCATGACATGACACTTGTAGGGACATCCTGAGTGAATATGCCTGGCATAATAGCAACCTTGACCCTCGGCTTCCCAAAGGCTGAATTATTCCCTTTAACTGTTCTGATAGTGAATCAGCCTGTTTATCAGTGTTCAGTCTCAACACCTAATTTACAACTGTTGTTTTTCTATTGCATAGGTCCATTCTTTTTACTTTGGGTACTCACTTGAATCAGTGGTTCCAAGACTACTTTGAGGGGGTCTGGCGGTAGTGCACCAGGTTAAGCACACACGGAGCAAAATGCAAGGGCTGGCTCAAGGATCCCGGTTGGAGCCCCTGGCTCCCCACCTGCAGGGGGGGTGGCTTTACAAGAGGTGAAGCAGGTCTGCAGATGTCTATCTTTCTCTCACCCTGTCTTCTCCTCCTCTCTCGATTTCTCTCTGTCTTATCGAACAGTAGTGACAACAATAATAATAATGATTAAAAAAGGCAACAAAAGGGAAAAAATAACCTCCAAAAGCAAAAAAAAAAAAAAAAATCACTTGGATACTCCCTCCCTCCCAGCAAAAATGTCAGAGTCCACAATCCCAGAGCCACAGAGCCCTGTAATATTTTATTTAAATCCCTCAGAATAATTTTCTCAGAAAACACTGAACTCTGAGCAACTGCTTTCAGGAACTGTATTGAGTGGACTAGGAATTCACAGTGGTTTAATATTTAACATACTGTCACAGACCTTTAACAAAACTAGACAATCTTATTCCAGGTAATAGGTAATCAGATTCCAGATAATAGAATGTTTTACTTTTATACCAAGAGGACTGGGCAAGCATGAAAAATCTGTATGTAATGTGTGCCTAGGCCTTCTTTTAGGAGTTCATGCAGTGAGACCTAAAATCCGTTAGAGGCTATCTAAGATGGGGGGTGAGAGTGTCAGCAAGGTCTATGGTGGTTCCATGTGTGCTAAAGAGTGTCCATGACAAGATAGAGCATGATTTTCTTTCTTCTTTTATGACTTTTTATTAGTGATTTAATAATGATTAACAAGACTGTGGGATAAAAGGAGTACAGTTCCATTCAATTCCCACCACCAGAGTTCCATATCCCCTTCCTTCCATTGGAAGTTTCCCTATTTTTGTATTATTATTTTAATTATCTTTATTTGTTTGATAACAACAGCCAGATATCGAGAGGGAAGGAAGAAATAGTGAGGAAGAGAGACAGACCTACTTCACCACTCGTAATGCTTTCCCCCTGCAGGTGGGACCAGGGGCTTGAACCCAGATCCTTAAGCAGGATAACATGCACATTCAATCAGGTGCACCACCACCTGGCCCCAGAAGTTTCCTTATTCTTTATCCCTCTGAAAGTATAGACCAAAGATCTTTATGGGGGGCAGAAGGTGGGAGGTCTAGCTCCTGTAATTGTTTCTCTGCTGGACATGAGTATTGATAGGTCGATTCATACCCCCAGCCTGTTTCTATCTTTTCCTAGTGGGACAGGACTCTGGAGAGGTGGGGTTTCAGGACACAATGATGAGGTCGTCTACCCAGGGAAGTTAGGTTGGTGTCATGGTAGCATTTACAACTTGGTGGCTGAAAAGCACTAAAATATAAAGCAGAACAATTTATTTAATAAACAGGAAACTAAAGATAACAATATAGCTGATGAAATTTGGGGTCTTCATGTTGGAAACAGCTAGGAAGTCTATTTTAGGTATATTCCAAGGGACCCATGACTTTAATCATTTTTAACTAAGCCCAAAAGCTAACATGTAAGTGGACTAGGAGTATTGTCTGGGAAGATGGTGTCAGAGTTGGTAATAGGACTAGAAAGTTGGATAAGGGCAGAGAGAAACTCCCAAAATGGGAAAAGTATATAAATACCATTAACTATAAACCCCACTGACCTGGCCTAGGGCCCATGTCTATTCATATTTAACACAGGAGCCTGTGTAACCTCTGTATCCCTGTCAGTCTGAACCCACATTCCATGGTCATAACTAAAAGCAATCTAGGCTGCACTCATTTCAGGACCAGTAAAGCATGACTTTCTAATTGAGAAGCAGAAAATTTTTGTCAAAGCATTGAAGGGCATGAGAACAGAGTAAGAAAGCTAAATTAAAAAAAGAAACACTTTTAAGTAACAAAAAATTCAAGAAAAATAAAGCTGCCCTGAATCAGTGTTTAGCAGAAGATATATCTTATTTCTCCCAATATTCAGGCAACTTCCATGCAAGCCAGAGAGAAATTCAGAACATTTAAAGATCACTGATAAGGCAAGGGACACCATATTTCTCCTACTTTCTGTTGTCACTTTTATCAGATGCATCAGTTTTGAGTGGAGTGATGATCTCTCCATTTTATAGACGAGAAACACAGTTAAATGATTTATCCCAGAAGTCACACAATAAATTGAAGTCAAACCTGAAAACTAAATTTCAGGGTTCTTAGCTCCTAGTGTATGCTACCTCTCAGTCCTTTATTAAGGAAGGAAGTTCTAGTAGAGGTAGGTAGATACAATAAAATATTATCCAAAGAATGCTGTCTTCTAGAGGAGGCTCTTCAACTGAACACATATGTGCTTTGGAGGGTATATTGGGAAGAAAAACCCCTCCTAAAACCCATGGACCTGGAGGTCAGTGAGAAAATTAATTTGGGGCTCCTGACATCCACTGAGAGACTTAACCTATTGCTAAGCAGCACTAAATCTTCATGACATACCCCACCCCCTCCCCCGATAGCTTTCCCATTCTCTATCCCTCTGGGAGCATGGACCCAGGGTCATTGTGGGTTGCAGAAGGTAGAAGGTCTGGCTTCTGTAATTGCTTCCCCGCTGAACATGGGCGTTGACTGGTCGGTCAATACCAGGATATGGAGAGTGGGCGGTGGGAATTGTGTGGGGTTGTACCCCTCCTACCCTATGGTTTTGTTAATTAATCCTTTCTTAAATAAAAAAGAAAAAAATAAAAAAAACAAACAAACAAACAAAACAAAGAATTAGGGAGTCGGGCTGTAGTGCAGTGGGTTAAGCGCAGGTTGCACAAAGCACAAGGACCGGCATAAGGATCCCGGTTCGAACCCCGGCTCCCCACCTGCAGGGGAGTCACTTCACAGGCAGTGAAGCAGGTCTGCAGGTGTCTATCTTTCTCTCCTCCTCTCTGTCTTCCCCTCCTCTCTCCATTTCTCTCTGTCCTATCCAACAATGACAACAACAATAATAACTACAACAGTAAAACAACAAGGGCAACAAAAGGGAATAAATAAATAAAATAAAATATTAAAAAAAACAATTAAAAAAACTACAACAATAAAACAAGGACAACAAAAGGGAATAAGTAAATAAATAAACTAAATAATTAATTAAAAGACAAAAATAAATAAATAAATAAATAAATCTTCATGACAGATCAGCTTTCTGTGGCTTCTGCTTTTCCATCTCCACTCCTCTGTTCTTTCTTTCCTGCCTGAACTGCTTCCTTAGCTTCTATCTGAATTCAGGGTTTTTCTCTCACTGGGTCTCTGGAGCTGAAATCACTTTGTATGTTTATGACTAACTTACCTTAGTTCTATTTCTCTAATGTAACACACACACACAGACACACACACACACACACACACAACCTCAAGAAACTACATCTATAATGTCTTCCAAAGGTTAAAAATCTCACCCCCCTACCGACACCCCTCATCCTGTAGAAATAACTTCTTTCCTCTCCCTTGAGAAAGGGAAGTTCCTTCATGGTGCAAAGAAATTGTACATCTTTGCAGTAAATTACTTTTGAAAATCTGTTGTTCATTCTGGAGGGGAAAAAACACACCCCACCAAAAATATTGACATAAACTGAAAATATTTCATAATATTCTCTGACCTGGTAACCCAGCTTCCTCCTGCCTTACCACACCCTTTCACACTTCCCTTTTTGCCCTACCCCCACTGCAGACAACAATCTTTCAGTAGGGTTTGTGTGTGTGTGGTAGGAAGGGAGGTGGCTGGGGGTAGGTTGTAAGAAAGGGGTGGGAAGGTGATGAAGAGAAAGAGCACTTACTGAGTTGCTCTTGTCCACACACTAAGCTACAATTCATTCTCTGTCTTGAGTTACTAGAGAAAATGGGTAACTAAGCCAGTACCTGTTAACGCCAATGGAATAAACAATCTACTGGATCACCAGTGAGACCAGACTCCCACAGATACTTGAGGGAAGAGGTTACTGCTCACCCCTCTTGGGGAGGCAACCAGGGAGGACAAAGATTCCCCAGTGTAACCTTTACTTTGCTTTATTCTAGCAAACCTTTCATTTTGAAATGATTTCAGATTTATAGAAAAGTTGCAAATATAGGGCTGGATTATGGCACATACAGTTAAACGCACATAGTACTATGCATAAGGACTACGGTTCAAGCCCCCAAACTCACCTGTAGCAGGAATGCTTCACAAGCAGGGAAGTAGATCTGCAGACATCTGTCATTCTCTCTCCCTCTCTATCTCCCCTTCCCTCAAAATTTCTCTCTGTTCTGTCAAATAAAATAGAAAGAAAAAAAACGGGAAAAGTGGACAGTGGGAGCAGTGGATTTGTAGTGTCAGCACCCAGCCCCAGTAATAATCCTGAAGGTAAAAAGAAGAAGGAGGAGGAAAGAGGAGGAAGAGGAGGAAGAAGAAGAGGAGGAGGAGGAAGAGAGGAGGAGAAGGGGAGGATGTAAAAGGAAAAGGTGCAAATACCAATAACTCCCTATATGCCTCACCTGCTAGTGTTTATATCTTACACTGTATATTTGTCAACATTAACATGAACTGTTAACTAAACTCCAGATTTTATTTGGATTTCTGCAAGTTTTTCAAAATTTTTTTTTGTTCTGTTCCTGAATACTATGTTGCAATTAACGTGTGGACTGCTAAAAGACATCATGTTCTACGCTTTGTTCTCACTTTGCTATTCTTTAAAAGCAACATATTTCAGTGATTCTGAGTATAATAGAATGTACTATTTTAAGTGTTTCCAAAGAAAGATACCTGTTGCCCATTATAACCTTTGAATTAGAACGAGAACTGTTGTGGGTAGCATTAGAACAGCACTCATCCAAAACTGGAAAAACACACTCAAGACTGACAGGTAGCTAACAACTAGAGAAATAGCTCAACTGGTAGAAAACTGGCCTTGCATGAGGATTCCAGTTTGATTTCACTACATGTATCTAAGTGGTGCTCTGGTTTCTCCCCCCCCCCCCGTCTCTGGCTCTCTCTTATGTGAAGTTCTCTCTCATAAGAAGTAAATAAAATCTATACCAAAAAAAAAAAACCTGACAGATTAATGAGGTGACAGTGCTGGCTAGGAGAGTTAGCACCAGTTTATCAAGAAAGAGCCTTGAATGCCATGGTAAAAAAAAAAAAAAAAAAAGAGCACTACACCCATGAATTATTAACCAGCCATCTTAACGGTGGTCTCTTAGTGAAAATTCCAGGCCAACTGAATATCTAAAAGTCTGTGTTGGCCCCTGCAGCTTCCAGAGCAGACCAAACGTCCAGAGAGGAAAGAACTAGCAGTGAGCTAGTAAATCTGCATAATTTATGCCTGGTCAATAAATCAGTAAGGCCTGTAACCTGTAACAGGAGCTCCTGGCTGCTCAGTTGCTTGTCTGTTTTCTTTGGAGTAGAAAGTATGGCTCTTAGAAAAAAAGGCCATCATAGAAGTAGAAAAAAAGGGGGAGGGGTCAGTGGTAGTATTCTGTTAAAACGGTTCCTGAGCTGAGGAAGAAAGGGGTGGGCTATTTTGCATCCTGTAGCTTCTGGGACTTCCAAAGAAGGAAGATGTGTTTTATCAGTAATAAATTATGGTAAAAATCTAAGAAGTACGGGAAATACAAGTCCCTGTTCCCCACCACCTTCCCCCACACCCATCTCTGAGAGCTGACCTCTCAAGATAGCCGGTGGTTGTAATGTAAATTCTCTAGACTGCATAACAGTAATCACGAAACAGCAAAGGAAACATTGTATCTTTCCCCTAACTGTGCAAATCCCAGCAGGCCTCAGAATGGAGTAGAAAAAAAAAAAAAAAGAAAGAAAGAAAGAAGAAGAAAAGAAAAGAAAACTGAGCAGGTTTGGACTTGAAGCTTGAACCACGATTGTCCCACTGTTTGCCGCTTACTGTTCATTTGATCAGTTTTCTTTTTCTTTTTAAATTTCATTTTACTTATATATGAGAAAGTTTCACATGAAACAGGAAGGATGGCAAAGAGAAACAAGTCAAAGTACCTCTCTAGTTCATGTAGCAATGGGGATTGAACCAAGAGCCCCAGGCACAAAAATCAGATCTCCCACCAGTTAAACTATTGATCTACCTGTCCCACTGTTAATTGCACTCTGAGTGACTTACACAAACAGAGAGAGCATGGGCCTTCTTTTTCCTGACTCTTGTCATTTGCTACATCATTATTATAATTAGATTATCAGTGTAATACCATTATCAGAACTTCCAAGAAATTTTGCCTTTATAACATGAATTGACAAACTCCTAAGAGAGCGCTACCAAACATCTTCCTCCCATTCAGATGAGTTCTGTAATTTGTCTGAATGGGGGGAAGAAAAAAAAAAAGCCTTTAAAGAATTAAAGAATTTTCCCCTTTTCTCACCTTTATCAACAATGTATAGTAGGTAAGCTTTGTTGTTGTTTAACAGGCTCCCATTGTATTTGCACCAGTAAACAGGTAGTGGATGATTCCTGAACTAATTTTGGATTTTAATGAATCACATATGTTCAGTCAATTCTGATATATATATTTTTAAAGTCAACTTTCTTTTAGAAGTTTTAAAAAAATAACAAAAAAAAAAACCACTAAGTTCTCCTGGAAATAATTAGTGAACATTGACTTCTTTGATTCTTATTTCAATAATAATAATAATAATAAATTTAAGCTTCTTTTTTTTCTGGGATTTTTTTAATTTATTTATTTTTAATTTAAGAAAGGAGATATTAAAAAACCATAGAATAAGAGGGGTACAGTTCCACACAATTCCCATAACCCGATCTCCATATTCCATCCTCTCCCCTGATAGCCTTCCCATTCTCTATCTCTCTGGGAGTATGGATCCAGGGTCATTGTGGGTTGCAGAGGGTGGAAGGTCTGGCTTCTGTAATTGCTTCACCACTGAACATGGGCATTGACTGGTCGGTCTATACTCCCAGTCTGTCTCTCTCTTTCCCTAGTAGGGTGGGGCTCTGAGGAAGCGGAGCTCCAGTACACATTGATGGGGTCTTCTGTCCAGGGAAGTCTGGTCAGCATCTTGCTGGCATCTGGAACCTAGTGGCTGAAAAGAGAGTTAACATACAAAGCCAGACAAACTGTTGAACAATCATGGACCTAAAGACTGGAATAGTGCTGATGAAGTGTTGGGGGGTATTCCCTGCATGTTCTTGTGTACTTCTGCTTTCAGGTATATATTTTTCCCCTAGTTTATGGGCACAGGTGAACCTATGCTCTATCTCAGGGGACCTGGACTATATCTAGGTTTGGGGACTTTATTGGGGAGTGGAACACCTAGAATGGAATTAGAGAATACTATGAAAGGAAAGGTCTCACCCGAGTGATGAAGCTGAAGGGTTGTCATTCCACACCTGTAGTCTCTGGTCAGTCTGAAGTGAAGCATGCTGGGGTGGCGCTCGTTGTGTTGATTAAGTTGCGATCCGTGGATGCAATATTATTTTACTTGAATTGAGAGCAGCATGCAGAAAAGTGGGCCCCACCCTAAGGTTCCAGGACTGGGGGAAATATAGGCTCTATAGTGGAAATGTGAGGTTCCTGTTGTCTTAGGGTTCAAGAAGACAATGGATAGTTATTATTATCGTCACATTATTTGGTGATAGGGTTAACTTTGGAAAGTTAAGTGGTTCTGATGGTGAAAACCTGTTACTCACTGGGCAGGGAGTCATGAGAAATTGGTGAGTTGCTTCCATCTACTGACCAAAAGTGGTAACAACACTTTAAAGCTTCCATGGACTTCAGATAATGGTTTTGGTTTTGGTTTTATTTTTTGTTTTCTTTCCCCAAAACTCGCCTTACTGGAAAAAATTATTTACAAGATAGTTGTTGTTACATAGGTACAGTTTTTGGTTTTTTTTAATTTTTTTGTTAATATTTATTTATTCCTTTTTGTTGCCCTTGTTGTTTTATTGTTGTTGTTATTAATGTCATTGTTGTTGGATAGGACAAAGAGAAATGAAGAGAGGAGGAGAAGACAGAGAGGGGGAGAGAAAGACAGACACCTGCAGACCTGCTTCACCTCTTGTGAAGCATCCCCCCTGCAGATGGGGATCCTTAGGCTTGTCCTTGTGCTTTGCGCCACCTGCGCTTAACCCACTGCGCTACTGCCTGATTCCCCATAGGTACAGTTTTTTATTTCCCACTTATAGGCGTCCACACATCCCTTCCACCAAATGACTGAAGTCCTCCTCTACCATGGTGTGTGGACCTGAGATAAGTTTAACCGGACAGTGTCTGTGAGACCACGGAAAACGAGATTCATCTGTCCCACAGTCTCTTAGTCCCGTCTCTGGTATCACATGTGCCAGAACATTTTATATAGTGTTTTCTCTCTCTACCTCATTGAGTTTTCTTTTTAAGGGTTTTTAGTTATTTACTTAGTTACTTATGAGAGAGAGAGAGAGAGAGAGAGAACTAGAGGATCACTCTAGTACTTGTGATGCTGGGAATTAGACTCAGGACCTCAAGACCTCATGTTGAGAGTCCCAACATTTTATCCACTGCTCTACCTCCCGGGCTGCTCTCACATTAGTTAGTAAGTAAGCAAATTTTTAATTAAAAAATTACGGGACAAATATTTTTTTCTAGTAGATAATCAAAACTTTCTCTCAAACTGCCTCTGTGAAAAGAGATTAGGGTGTCGGGCAGTAGCGCAAGGGTTTAAGCGCACGTGGGGCGAAGCACAAGGACCAGAATTAGGATTCTCTGGTTCAAGCCCCAGGCTCCCCACCTGAAGGGGAGTCGCTTCACAGGCAGTGAAGCAGGTCTGCAGGTGTCTCTCTCTCTCCCTCTCTCTGTCTTCCCATCCTCTCTCCATTTCTCTCTGTCCTATCCAACAACGATGACATCAATAACTACAACAACAAATATAAAAAGGGGGCAACAAAAGGGAAAATATATGAATTTTTAAAAAGTTAAAAAAAGAAAAACAAACGAAAAAAGATTAGTCTTGTCTTCTCAAGTCTCTATTCTGACTTTCTAATGATCTCATTTTTAAGACATTGGAAAATATATACATCCCACCCTCCAAATCATACATAATTACTCTGCTCAGTGCTAAATTTTGTTAAAACTGCAATGAAGGGGTCCAAGAAGATAGCATAATAGGCTATGTAAAGAACAAAAAAGACTTTTATGCCTGAGGCTCCAAAGTCCCAGGCTCAGTCCCTTGCACTAACATAAGCCAAAGCTGAACAATGCTCTGGTTTAAAGTATGTGTGTCCCCTAATAAAGAGAAAAAAATAAAAGAAAAAAATTGTGTGTGTGAAATTTCCAGGAATATTCAATCACTCTTACCTATATATATATGTTACCTGTCAAGATGTTTAGTCTTTTAAATCATTTTTTCTTACAAAATAAATATATAGTATTGTAAAACATTACTGCCTAATGTCAAATATTTAGCTTTCTCTACAATCCCACCCTACCAGATATAATTCTAACTATCTGGTATTTCTAGACTACTCTCTAGGAACACATTTTTACCTAGCAGAGGTCATACTCTATGGTATGTTTTATATCCTGTCTCTTTTTAAACTTAGTGCATTATAAATATTATCTTTTATATAAAGTTTAAGTTTTTTAACTGAATTCTTAATTAAAATTTTGTCCCAAAATTTCACTGGTTTTTGTCACTAGAAAAAGAGAAAATGCTAAAAATTTTTGCCAATTTTGATTAAATGTTTCCTTCCTTGATTAAAACTACTTCTCCACTTCCTATTAGGATAAGGACATTGTTTGGTGATTGGCATAAAAACAAAAATTAAAGCCAGAGACAACTGGAAAAGTTGATAAACCTCTTTTAGGAGCTTAGTTCCCTACATCTTTATTGTACCCAAAGACTTACATGCCTTTCTTTCTGAATTTTCCTCATTCTTGACATACTGTGGGCATTCAGGATAAAATGGTTGAATAGATGCCACTCCAGGAAGACTCTTCATTTTACTATGGTAAAATCCTGTATTACTCAAATGCTAACCTCCTTCATGAAATAAGACCATTTCCTTTCTTTGTTTTAATTATATATAAGTAGTGGTTTTTTACAAAAATTCAAAATATAAGAAAAAGTAAAGATCCCTGTGCTGTCTTTCCATTGATGTCTGTCTCCCTGATGTGTACTGGTTTGATTATATTATGTATTCTTATTTATCATTTATTTTTGATTATCTTTATTTATCATTGCATAGAGACAGTCAGAAATCAAGAGGGAGGGGGAAGATAGGGAGAGAAACAGAAAGACACCTGCAGCCCTGCTTCACCACTCATGAAGCTTCTCCCTGCAGGTGAGGACTGGGGGCTCAAACCTGGGTCTTTATGCACCGTAACACATGTTCTCAACCAGGTGTGCCACCACCCGATCCCTTTATCACTTATTTTTTTAATTTCCTTTCATGAGAGAGAGATAGATACCAGAGCACCACTCAGCTCTGGCTTGTGGTGTCAGCAGTTGAATCTGGGACCTCTGGGACCTTGGACGTGCAAATGTTGTACTATCTCTTCAACTAACTTTTTAAATGAACTATATGTATGTGTATATATGCATATATAGTGAGTATTCACATATTCATTAAATAATCAAACTGCTATATATATATATATATATATATATAGTCATTAGTCACTAAATATCTATGTGTCAGATGACATCTACTGTCCTTACAGTTCTAAGGTAAACACTTATGTCTATTTTAAGAGCGAACGTACTGAACTTAAGTAAATTATCTGGAACAATCTAGCTAATAGAAAAAAATAGTGGTCTGGGAGATGGCACAGTGGATAAAGCGAGAGAAGCATGATGTCTTTAATTCAATCCTAGCAGCACATGTACCAGAATGATGTCTTGTGCTTTCTCTCTCTCCTCCTATCTTTCTCATTAATAAATAAATAAAATCTTAAAAACTATATTTAAAGAAAGAAAGAAAGAAAAAATAGAAGTTAGTCTCAGATTAGCTCCATTTTACTTTCTGTAGGTTCTTCTTTTTTTCTTTTATTCCTGTGGACTTTAATCACGTTTTGTTCTTTATTGTAAGAATATATAATGCCTTTCTTAGTTTCTAGTTATTTCTCCCCAATATTTGGCATAGACCCTCACACACTGAGAACTTTTTATATGTGTCTATAAAAAAGAAAGAAAAAAACAGATCAAATCAGGGCTCTTGAGATATCCCAAGACAATTGGCAACCATCAAGTCTCACAGGATTTGTTCCTTCTGCTCTGCCAGATATACTGGATCTCAGATTGAGCAGATCTAGTTAGCAGGAATTTTCTGAAAGGCACAGTAAAAAGTAAGCACCATCTTTTGTTTTCCCCCTCCAGGGTTGTTTCTGGGGTTCAGTGCTTGCACTACAAATCCACTGCTCCTGGGGCTATTTTTTTCCCTTTTGTTGCCCTTGTTGTTTATGGTTGTTGTTATTATTGTTGTTGTTATTGCTGTTGTTGGATAGGACAGAGAGAAATCAAAGAGAGGAGGGGAAGACAGAGGGGAAGAGAAAGATAAACACCTGCAGACCTGCTTCATCGCTTGTGAAGCAACCCCCCTGCAGATGGGGACCTGGGATCAAACTGGGATCCCTGTGCAGGTTCTTGCCCTTTGTGCCATGTGAGCTTAACCTGCTGTGCTACTATCTGGCCCCCGTGCACCCTCTTTTTTTTTGGGGGGGGGGCAGGAGAGGAGCTTCAGATTGTTGACATTTGGTCAATTGGCTAAATTTAATTATTTATTTTTTAAAAGTTTTATTATCTTTATTGAATAGAGGTAGTCAGAAATCAAGAGAGAAGGGGGTGACAGAGAGGAAAAGAGACAGAGAGACACCAGCAACACTGCTTCACCACTTGCAAAGCTTTCCCTCTGCAGGTGGGGACCGGGGGCTCAAACCTGGATCCTTGTGCATTGTAACATGTGTATTCAACCAAGTGCGCCACCACCCAGCCTCACTTAATTTAATTTTCTAATCACTGACTGACTTTGCATAAATAATAATTCAACTTCAGTGACATAACCATTTAGAAGTATATTTGCTGGATAAATAGGACATGGGAAACAAATGACTGAACTGGAAAGTGGTAAGGGAAATGAATACATATAAGATAAATCCCAATGGGAGGCATTTGTGAGAAGTCACAGATCTTGAGACAAAAAACTAAAACAAGACAGCAATTTATCTTCATGGGAATGCATTAGGTAAATAATTGAACTTACCTTTCAGACCCCAATTCCTCAATCCTAGAATCTCGACCACAAATCAGCCAAAGGTGCTTGGGGCCTCTAGTCCCTTCCCCAAGAGATGTCGCTGCCCAGAAAGTACCTCAAGCAATGTTCTTTCCTAGTTGCCAGAAGTGAAATGCTTGTCCATTTTCCTTCCCATAGATGATTCCCCCACCAAAATAAAAAATTTCACATCACATACGTTTTCACAAAAGATCTTATTCTTTACTTGACTTTTACAAATATTTGTAAGAGGGGAAATACATCCTGTGCCTCATGTTCCAATTACTTGTTTACAGGTCTGGCTGGCTTCGCTCGGCTCTGCCCTGGGGATCAATACGAAGTAAGTATCATGTCTGACTAGGGTTGAAATTGAGAACTTGAAGAAGAGCTGGAGTCACTTGTCATATTTTCCTTCTTAAAAATTTTCCCTTCTGTAATTTTAATTTTTCCCTTTGTCTCCTTTGATCTGATTTTACTTTTTTTAAATCTTTATTAGTGATTTAATAATTAACAAGATTATAAGATAACAGGGGTACAACTCCATAAAGTTCCCACAACCAGAGTTCCATGTCCCATCCCCTCCATTGAAAACTTTTCTGTTCTTTTTTTTCCTTTTTTTCCCTTTTGTTGCCCTTGTTGTTTATCATTATTATTGTTGTTATTGTTGTCGTTATTGTTGGATAGGGCAGAGAGAAATGGAGAGAGAAGGGGAAGACAGAGAGGGGGAGAGAAAGACACCTGCAGACCTGCTTCACCACCTGTGAAGCGACCCCACTGCAGGTGAGGAGCCAGGGGCTCAAACTGGGATCCTTATGATGGTCTTTGCGCATCATGCCATATGTGCTTAACCCACTGATCTACTGCTCAGGCCCAAAAATTTCCCTATTATTATCCCTCTGGGAGTATGAACCAAAATTCTTTATGGGATGCAGAAGGTGGAAGGTCTGGCTTCAATAATTGCTTCACCACTGGACATGGTCGTTGGCAGCTCAATCCATATCATCAGCTATCTTTCCCTAGAGGGTTAAGAGGCTTGGAAAGGTAAGAGTTTGGGACACATTGGTGAGATCATCTGCCCAGGAAAGTCAGAGTGGAATCATAGTAGCATCTGCAACTTGGTGGCTGAAATGCAGTAAGATATAAAGCAGGACAAATTGTTTAATAAACAGGCATCCAAAAATAGGAATGGAGTAAATGAAATTTGGGGTCTGTATGTGGGGGAAAGCTAGGAAGTCTATTTTAGATAAGTTCCAAGGGGCCCATGACTTTAGTAATTTTTGCCTGATAGCTAATATGCAGGTGGACTAAAAATATTGGCTGGGAAGATGTGGTCAGAGTTTAGAATAGGGATGGAAAGCTTGATTAGGGCAGAAGGTAGCTCCCAAACATGAGGAAAGTATATAAATACTATTAACTGTTTCCTTTTTGTACATCTTTATTTAAACCAACAAAAAGTTTAGACACCAGCATAAGACCTCCCATTCTACCTTCATCTAGACACTAATTTTAATAATACGCCACATTGACATTATCATTATATAAAATATATAAACTAATAGTTTAACTTCTAAGCTGGACCATTTTGATGAATACACAGACTTCATGAGTCTTCACACAAAAGCATTCCCCTAGGCATTGATTTAAACATTGCATAATTTCAACAGCAGTAGATCATTATATTAGCATTTTAGCTAGTACCATCTGACACACAGTTGATATTCATATTTTGCCAAATGCCCCAATACTGTATTTTGTATGATATTTTTCCTAATCCAGCCAAGATCCAATCCAGGATTTTGACTGCATATAAGGATCATGATTAAAGAATAATAGTACCTAGGTCTTCCATTATAAAATTGAGCTTCTTCAGTGAAAATGTTTTTCTCTCACCTCCCCTTTCATAATAATTTCATCTATCTCCTTCAAACCCCACTCTAGTACTTGAGGAGTTGGAGGATGTACTTTCCCCTACAAAAACAAAGCCATCTGACTAGAGGACTACACACCACCTCCACAGAATCTCCGCTTTCAGAATTCTTTATCCATTTCATCTCCCTTACTCTGGAGAAAGATATCTTAGAATTAGCCTCTTACTGCTATATAGGTTACAATTGATGCTTTGCAGTCTCTCTAAAGGAATTAAAAAGAATATGGAGAATTACTCCAATGGGTTTTCTATTGAAGTGGCACTCATGAGAAAGAACTTGGCGTGAGTAAGCAGAAAGTATCCTGGCCATAACTTTATTATTTTTTTTATTTCTTTATTGGGGAATTAATGTTTTACATTCAACAGTAAATACAATAGTTTGTACGTGCATAACATTCCCCAGTTTCCTATATAACAATACAACCCCCACTAGGTCCTCTGTCATCCTCCTTGGACCTCTATTCTTCCCACCCACCCACCCCAGAGTCTTTTACTTTGTTGTGATATGCCAATTCCATTTCAGGTTCTACTCGTTTTTGTTGTTTTTTTTCTGATCTTGTTTTTCAACTTCTGCCTGAGAGTGAGATCATCCCATATTCATCCTTCCGTTTCTGACTTATTTCACTTAACATGAATTTTTCAAGGTCCATCCAAGATCGGCTGAAAATGGTGAAGTCACCATTTTTAACAGCTGAGTAGTATTCCATTGTGTATATAGACCACAACTTGCTCAGCCACTCATCTGTTGTTGGACACCTGGGTTGCTTCCAGGTTTTGGCTATTACAAATTGTGCTGCCAAGAACATATGTGTACACAGATCTTTGTGGATAGGTGTGTTGGGTTCCTTAGGATATATCCTCAGGAGAGGAATTGCAGGCTCATAGGGTAGGTCCATTTCTAGCCTTCTGAGAGTTCTCCAGACTGTTCTCCACAGAGGTTGGACCAATTTACATTCCCACCAGCAGTGTAGGAGGGATCCTTTGACCCCACACCCTCTCCAGCATTTGCTGCTATTACCTTTTCTGATGTATAACATTCTCATGGGAGTGAAGTGGTATCTCATTGTTGTCTTTATTTGCACTTCTCTGACAATCAGAGACTTGGAGCATTTTTTCATGTGTTTCTTGGCCTTTTGGTCTTCTGTGGTGAATATTCTGTCCATGTCCTCCCCCCATTTTTGGATGGGGTTATTTGTTGTCTTGTTGTTGAGTTAGGCAAGCTCTTTATATATGTTGGTTATTAAACTCTTGTCTGATGTATGGCATGTAAAGACTTTCTCCCATTCTGTGAGGGGTCTCTTGGTTTGGGTAGTGGTTTCTTTTGCTGTGAAGAAGCTTTTTAATTTGATGTAGTCCCATAGGTTTATACTTGCCTTAGTCTTCTTTGTAATTGGATTCGTTTCATTGAAGATGTCTTTAAAATGTATGCGGAAAAGAGTTCTGCCAATATTTTCCTCTAAGTATCTGATAGTTTGTGGTCTAACATCAAGTCCTTGATCCACTTGGAATTTATATTTGTCTTTGGCGAAATACAGTGGTTCAGTTTCATTCTTCTGCATGTTTCAACCCATTGTTTCCAACACCATTTGTTGAAGAGACTCTGCTTTCCCCATTTAATAGTCTTGGCCCCTTTGTCAAAGATTGGATGTCCATAGGTGTGGGGGCTGGCCATAACTTTATACTAAAGAAATCCTTCTACCCACTCTGTCCATAGAAGCAGAACTTATTCCCCTTTGAAAATCCCTTCTCCTTCCACTATTAGCGCCATAGTCCAGGGCCAAAACATTTGGAAGAAGGGTGCTGAGGCTAGGGATGATGGAGAAGGGAAGCAGTGGGCACTGCTGTTTCCTTTCCTTTTTTAAGCCTGGTTGTTTAGGTGGGGTAGGAGGGTGAGGGCAGTGGAACATGATAGGCATTTGGTGTCCTCTGCAGATTTTCATGAAGTATGGCCGGCAGAGATGGAAACTGAAGGGCAAAATAGAAGTGAACGGCAAACAGAGCTGGGATGGAGAAGAGATGGTGTTCCTGCCCCTGATCGCTGGGTTAATTTCCATCAAAGTAAGATATTTGTACTGTGCTCTTAGCCAGGTGCGCCACCTCCTGGCCCCCTCAAAGTAAGGTATTTGTTAGCACTGTTGTCTCTCCTCGTGCTAGATTGGTGGATGCAAACCTCTGCCTATAATTTCTTTCTGCTGCTCCTCTACCCCACAGGTGTACCTCTGGGCTACGAGTGTAACCTGTTCTCATATCACAACAAGCCAAATAAATGCAATGAGAACTTCAAAAACAGCCACTTCTGATTTCAATTTGATCCTGAAAGAAATGACTGGACTTCCTAAGAAAAGTATAGAGAGTGTACCTAATCTTTTTTCTTCTGCTATGCTAGAAACTGTTGCTCTCACTCTCTTAATAGGTCACAGAGCTCAAAGGACTGGCAACTCACCTCCTGGTAGGCAGCGTGACCTGCGAGACCAAAGAGCTGTTTGCAGCCCGGCCACAGGTGGTAGCTGTTGACATCAATGACCTTGGAACCATCAAATTGAATCTGGAAATCACCTGGTAGTAAGTTGACTTTTTTTTTTCATTCTACAACATCATGTGCTACAAGTGAGGGTTGATCAAAAAAGATATGTGAATCATCAGAAACACTAGGGAGTTTGTTTCAAAGGCAAACTCCCAAGCCCCACCCCCAACTTTGTGTCAGAATTTCTTAAGAGTCTGGCAGACTCACAAGGTGATGTTTGCACATGCTTACACTGGACAAGTATCTGTTTTACCAGTACTTCCCTGTCTACTACTTCCTATATTTAAATCATTTATTCTGCATTTTTTATTTTTTTTGTCTTTATTTATTTATTGAGTAGGGATAGCCAGAAATTGAGAGGAAAGGGAGAAAGAAAAGGAGAGAGACAGAGAACAGCTGCAGCCCAGCTTTGTCACCTGCAGGTGGGGACCAGAAGCATCAACCCAGGTCCTTGCACATTGTAACATGTGCACGCTCAAGTAGGTATGCCACCACCCGGCCCCTTGTCTGCATTTTCTCCTCCTCCGCTTACAGTTATATAAAACAAATCTCAAGGGGCTGGGTGGTAGCACATTCCATTGAGCACACATGCTACAATGCACAAGGACCCAGGTTCAAGCCCCTGGTCTCTGCCGGCAGGTGGAAAGCTTCTTGAGCAGTCAGTAGAGCAGTGCTGCAGGTATCTCTCTATCTCATTCCCTTTCTATGTCCTCCAACCTGTCTTGACTTCTATGTTTATCCAATAAATAAACCACTAAAAAAATAATAAACCAAAACTTCATTTTGTAAACCTGCTTTACAAAATGACTATACTAATTTACAGTCCCAGTAAATTTACATTCCCTGCATGATAACATAGGTTTTGGTGTGTGTTATTATAAATCCGTGCTGTTTTATAATACATTCTATTCACCACTAAAAGTCCAATTCCGTCTTTCACCTTAAATTTTTCCTTTTTTACCTGATTTGCCCGTCCATGATATGTTATTAAGCACTGTTTTCTCATGATATTTGATACTATGCCCCTGGCATATTACCCGGTAAATATGACATACTGAATGTTAATGATCAGAGTCTCCTATACAATAGAGTCAGACATAGAAGCATCATGGGAGTCTGGTGGTAGCGCAGTGGGTTAAACGCACATGGCACAAAGTGCAAGGACAGGCACAAGGATCCTGGTTCGAGCCCCTGGCTCCCACCTGCAGGGGAGTTGCTTCACAAGCAATCTTTCTCTGTCTTCCCCTCCACTCTCCATTTCTCTCTGTCCTATCCAACAATGATGACATCAATAACTATAACAAGGGCAACAAAAGGGAATAAATAAATATTTTTTTTAAAAAAAATCACCTAGAAAGACATAGAAGCATCAAAGGTCCAGTTACCTTGTCATTTAAATAGTGTCATCACATTTTAGCTAGTCTTTCACATCTCTTGATTTATAGCTATCATTTCTCAACTGCAAGATCATTCCCCTTCCTAGCTTAATGCCATCATCATAAACAGGCTATTACTCTCACACAAGATGCTCTGTGTCAACTAAAATGAATGGGGTTCTATTTTTGAATGTTTTCTATAAAAATTGAATAATAAGCCATTGCTCCTTTGTGGTACGAAAGTATCTATCCCTATAAAACTCAAAGAATTATTGCAAACTCCAAGATCCTGTGCTAGACCCAATTTTAGCATGTTTATATTTCTACTATCCAATAAGGAAACAGATTTACCTAAGACCTATATAGATAGGCCAATTTTGCTTAAAACCTGTGATGATAACCTCTGGTGAGTCTAGACTCTCACTGTGCTCCATTTTTCTTTTATGTAAGTTTATATTCTGACAGACAACATTAGTTCCAAGTAGCTCACTTTTTACTGGGTTGAGTCTACTTTAGTACATGAGTGCTTCACACAGTGGCAGCTTATCAGAGACTTAGCGAGATGTGTTCATTGGGGACCTGTTGTTTTGCAGTCCATTTGATGTGGAAGATATGACTGCGTCTTCAGGCACTGGGAACAAAACAGCAGCCCTCCAGAGGAGAATGTCCATGTACAGCCAGGGCACTCCGGAGACACCCACCTTCAAAGATCATTCCTTCTTTGTAAGTTCAATGTGATTCCTAGAATAACGACCACAAACCTAAGATTGTGGTCCCACCTAGTATTTACAAATTTGTTAACATGCACTGGTAGGGACTCTCAGTAATTCCCAAACCTATCATTCTTTTTTTTAAAAAAAAAAAAAAAAAAAGCATATTATTCTTAAAGTTCATTCTATTCAAGTAGCAGTTAAAGAAAATACATTTTAAAAATGCCTTTGGCCATATGCAAACCTGTCTCCTCTCCTTTCACCCCTAACAATTTTTACTGTTTTGATAATAACCTGTAGACTTTTTCTGAACATTCTCTAAGATCTCTAAAAGGGGGATGTCCATAATGTTCTCCAAGTTTGAATCAGAAATACTTGCTAAAAATCTAACAAAACATGGTATCCTGATGCTTTCCACTAACTTCCCCCATCTTGCTTTGACTTCTGAAGAGATGGTTGCACCCTTCACCAGACAAGCCAAGGCGGCTGTCTGTCTTGAGTGCCTTGCAAGACACTTTCTTTGCCAAGTTGCACCGTAGCCGTTCTTTCAGTGACCTGCCCTCCCTCAGACTGAGACCCAAGGCCGTGCTAGAGTTTTATGTGAGTGTGGGCGGTCTGCTGGGGTGTGAAGTGTTGCCTTTGGGGGCTTGTGGCATGTATGCATTGGCATGTCTCTTGTTTTCTATACCTCTCTGTTTTTCTCATTGGGTAACTCTTAATAGCTATCACTGTCGTGTTCCTGGGAGGGAAACTGTCAAGCATGCACCTTGGTGAGCGAGGTGGTTTCCCCTTTTCTTTTAGCATTTCCTTTTTATGTACTGTAATTCTTCTCCACTGTGGCAAAGATATCCATGGTAACCAGGTTTTAATTTTACAACAGAATGTAATCACACTCGGGTCAATTATGTTAGTGCACAAGTCAAACAAATGTATTAGTCAGTCTTGATACACAGTCTTCGCATCTAAAAATAATTGTCATTTGGGGGACACAGGAATTAAACCAATTTAATTTTAGTTTACAGTTGAATTTGTTCATTCATTTACCATTTTAGCAAAAGAAACATTTTAAATTGCATTCAAGAATGCAGTAGGCAAACAGCATTATATGTATTGTATATTACGTTAAGTGATGATGATAAGTTAAATGATATACCCATATACACGTAATGTTTTACTCTTTACAGACATAAAAGGTTGTATTTGAGTGTCAAGAGAGGAAAGAAGCCAGTTTTCTGGTTAATGTGTAAATAATTTTATTCACTGAATTAAAAAAAAAAAAAGTGAAACAGATCAGCCAATATTAGTAGAGTTTTCATGGAAATGTAAACTCAGGTGAAAGTAGTCACAAAAGCATGTACTAAAGAACTAGTGTGATGGCCTGGCAGTGGGGCACCCAGTTAAGTACAGATATTGGCATGCACAGGAACCTGGGTTCAAATCACTGATTGCTACCTGCAGGAGGGATGCTTCATGAGCTATGAAGCACATATTTCAAATGGCTGTCTTAACTTCTTCCTCTCTATCTCCCCTGCCCCTTTATTTTCTTTCTATCCTATTAAACAAAAAAAAGGGGGGAATGGCCTCCAGGAATAATGGATTCAGAGTGCCAGCACTGAGCCCCAGCTATAATTCAGGTGGCAGCTAAAAAAAGGGGGGGGAGAAACTAGTTTGCCTGGTAACTTGCAGTGTTTATCTATGTTCATGGGAGGAAATTGGTAGAGATCTTAATAACACATATTAAAAAACAGATTAGAAAAAAACTTGAATGATGCTACTACCTTTTAGATAAACACAAAGCACCTTAGAGTAGCTATTTATATCTAATCACAACCCAGTTTTCCAGACCTACCTTTCACCTTCCCCTGCTCTCTCCTCTCTTGAGCAGCTCCTCTCAGTCCCCACTGCTCTCTCTAACCCTTTCAGGGTCCCATCATTGCACACACACCATTCCTTCTAGAGTCTTCTTCCTCTTATCCAACACCTCGCCATCCTGCAGACCCATTTCTTCCCCATACTACAGCTCACTCCCTCGCTGGGACTGTCTTCTCAGTACACTGTTCCTTACTTATGACATGTTCCTTTTACTGTGGTGCACCTATTTATAGGTTTGTCTGTGTTGGACTCTAAGTCCATTGGTCAGAGACTCTTAAATTGGGGTGGGGATGTAAAATACAATAAAAATGACTTTCACAGTCATTGGAACATGAATAAGAATCTTTGTTTATTTGCTTTTATTTGAGAAATAGAATGAGAGAGACCAGAGTCATGCAAAGGCAGGGATCAAACCCAGGACTTCACAAATGTAAACCATTTGTGTACTGCTGAGACAGCTTCCTAGATCCTTGAATGAGAAACTTGACAACCCAGTAGCCTTGGGCAGTGCCTACCATCAGATATGTATTCTAAAAATGAGCTGAGGTAAAGTGGGCCACTTGGAGGGCGCAGAGGTCCTTTAGATGGTTTAAGGGACCCCCACAAAGGAAATCTAGGGAATAGGACTCCAAATACTCCTCCATGCCTCCCCAGAAGTCCCCTTTTTATCTTTCTGGGGGGCATAAATTATATGAGGGTCAGACTAAAGGGGGAAGAAAGAACACCAGAACTGTTTGACTGTGACTTTTTTTTATTTATTTAAGAAAGGAGACATTAACAAAACCATAGAATAAGAGGGGTACAATTCCACACAATTCCCATATCCCGATCTCCACATCCCACCCCACCCCCATAGCCTTCCCACTCTCTATCTCTCTGGGAGTATGGATCCAGGGTCATTGTGAGGACTATGACTTTCTAACCCTTTAACACCTAGACTCTAAGGAGAACAATCAATAATCACTAAAAATCATTGCATTGTAGAAGTAAAAAAAAAAGAAAGAAAGAAAAAAAAAGAAGAAAAAGAGAGAGAGGAAGGAAGGAAGGAAGGAAGGAAGGAAGGAAGGAAGGAAGGAAGGAAGAAGGAAGGAAGGGGGAAATTGAATCTACAAAGTTTACTTGAGGGCCCTGAGACACACATTATTTTACTCATTGTGAAGTTGAAGTCTTCCAATTAGACAAAATGGAGAGTTTGGGTTGAATTATGTGCATGTGTTCAGATCTGGTGACCTCAGATTCAGCAGGGAAACTTCTGGAGGAGGACAGGAAAGGAGACTTCTCTTTCTCTCTGCTTCTCATCCCACCTGCTATAATAATATTTTTGTTAAATTTTAATTATACTTTATATATATGATTAAAAGGGTACTAGATGGGACTCCCATTTACCTAAAAATAATTTCTTTTTTTGAATATTTGAAGGTGACTCAGCAGCAGAGTTTACAATTGAGACCTTGGATTCCATCCCCAGCACCACATAGCAAGAAAGACAGAAACAAAATAAAACATCGTAAATGTCAGAGCAGTGCTTGGTCTCTCTCTCTATCTCTATCTCTCTCTTCTACACACACACACACACACACACACCAAATCTGGAATCCTGGAGAAATTAATTATTTTAAAAGGATGCATTTCAAATTGCTAGAAAGCTTTTTCCATAAAGCAGCATTTGATAGTTAAACATTATGTACAGCCCATAATGGAAGAAAAGGTGACTTAGAACATGTTTTAATGCCTGCATAAACAAATTCTCTTGGTTACCTGGATATTTCTGGCCTCTTTCTATTGATAAATTCTGCTTCATGATCACAGAGAGTATTTGACTAAACCTAGGGCCACTGGAGAGAGGATTTGGGATTTTTATACCTACTAAGAACTCTAGGATTAACATTCTGGCAAATCTATATTCAATGTATTAGCCTTTATTTCCAACTCTAAAGTATCTCTGCAAATGTACTTCTGGCTTGAATTATTTGGAGCTTAGTTAATTAATAACATTTCAGGTCTGGAGATTTGCGGGTAGAGACTTTTAAAAAAATTTTTTATGAGAAATGAAGCAGAACAAAGCATCAAATCTTTTGAGTAAAACAGCATGAATATTGATAAGCCTTTTAATGCATATGTCAAAACAAAAAAATTTTCTAATAGTGTTATCCATAATTATGACTCCAAATATTGCAAGATAGCAGGATTTAGGAATCAAGTAATATTTCCTACATTCTTTTTTTTTTTTAACTGGAGTACTGCTCATCTCTGGCTTATTATGGTGGTGTAGGGGATTAAGCCTGGGACCATTATACTATCTCCCCCACCCAGGAAACAAGTAGTATTTCCCCTCCCCCAACTTTTTGTTTGGAAAATATTAAGTCTAAGAATAGAACAATGAACTTTCACCTGGATTCAACACTAGAAACGGAGTTTTTAAGGGCTTGGCTTCTTCATCCAGGCACACACACTCAAAATCAACAGCAGAAAAGTTCTAATGTTATCAAAGTACTGGCTTTCTATTTTAATTGCCATAATTTTTATTTGGGACTAAACCTGGCCACACGCATCATGTATATTTAAAATAATAATGAAAGGCATTCTGTCCACAGTCCAATCTGCCTGATGACATTTTTGAAAACGGAAAGGCAACTGAGGAGAAAATACCACTGTCTCTCAGCTTCAGTGACCTACCCAATGGTGACTGTCCCCTCACCCCCAACTCAGCTGGTGCCTCCTCCACCATATGTTTGGCAAATCCAGAAATTACCATCACTCCTGCAGAGTTGAACCTCAGCAGCCTGTCCTCCCAGAATCAGGTCCTGGATGACACCAGTTCAGCATCTTCTAGAAACTCTTCAGGAGAAGGCCCAGAGCTGAAGCCACACCTGGAAGAAGACACAGAGGGACCAAAACCCAAGGCCCAGCGAGCATCCACAGGCTCTGAGCACCTGTTTCTTGAAAAGAATGTTGCAGAGGCACTGCTGCAAGAGTCAGATGAGGCCTCTGAGCTCAAGCCTGTGGAACTGGACACTTATGAAGGCAACATCACAAAGCAGTTGGTGAAGAGACTAACCTCATCAGAAGTGCCCATAGCTACAGAGAGGCTGCTCTTTGAGGGCTCTGTCAGTGGAGAATCTGAAGGCTGTCGGTCTTTTCTAGATGGAAGCTTAGAGGATGCCTTCAGTGGGCTTTTCCTTGCATTGGAACCACATAAAGAGCAGTATAAAGTGTTTCAGGATCTGAACCAAGAAGTCATGCATTTGGATGATATTCTGAAAGTAAGTACTTTTTCAGTGAAATTGGATTAGGTTTGAAGAGATGTATCCATACCAGGATCATTGAAATAGCATTGAATCTTTTTGTGTGGGGCTAGGGGAAATAGGACGGGTGCCAAGAATTGAACTCAGTACATTATACATGTGAATTATGCACTCTACCACTGAGATACCTAAATAACACTGATTTTTTAATACCAATAATGCACATTACTTTTTTTTTTGGTAACAGATCAACTTCACTAATATTACTGAATAAGCACCTCTGAAAAGAGCCTAAATGCCTTCAGTCCCAGAGTTAATCATTCTAACCCCAGATGAAACGGTGCCATTTTGAGCATAATTCCATTGAGATGCTCCTGAATTTGGTCCCTCTCAGAGTATCGGAAAAGTAGGGATTTCATTCCATGACTGAAATCAAAGATTATCAGCCACCTGGGCATCTCTTTCTCACTAAAACACTGTTCTCCAAATAAGTTTCTCCCCTAAAATTGGTGAGCCCAAACCTCATCTTAATTATCTATGAATAATGATCAGTCCAAGAACCTCCAGTTTCACCAAAAATATAGTCCCCAATCCTGTTCCTAATTAAACAGTGGTAGACTTAAGAAGGTAGGAATAATCAGAAGATTTTTTTCTCATGTGGGAAGTGCTAACAATGAACTCATTATTGCTACATCAGAATGTATCTGTCTCTACTTAGCATGCACATTAAATTTTAAAAGCACTGCACAGGAAGACATAACAGGAATTTTTATTCCAAATACCAGTATCACTTCTTGTTTTCTTTGTCACTCTATTTTGCATTGCCATGTAGAAGTACACTTGGATACTTTTTTCTTGGAAGAGTAATTATTTGAGTGTTCTATAAAATGGGTTTGAAATAAGGTGGAAGTTGCTGAGAATCAACCCATAAAAAGCTGCTGCTTTCCTTTGTATGAATGTTTTAAAATGTGACTTTTCTGATGTCACCTGGAACTGTATTTCCAAGGCTTTTCTAATCACCATATAGTACTTTTGTGTCAAGGCAGATGATAATTCATGCCCTGATTCTCTACATTCTATAATGCTCATAACAAGCTAAATCAACTCTAAAAACAGCCTCTGAGAAGCAGGCTGGAATACTCAGCATCAGTTTTCTGTAGAGCATCCAAAAAACTCTGCAGAATTCAAGTTTATGCATGGATTTTGGTTGTCTGGTGTTCCCATGGAAACATCTTTTATCCTCTCAAAAAGTTCTTGTCTATACAGCTGATTGGCTTTGTTTAATTGAAAAATGGTATCAAATTTAAAGATCTAAGATACAAGAGACCTCACTTCCACTAAGGAAGGTCAGTAGTGAATCATGGCAGTTCTCATTTGCAAGCATGAAGGTATCTGTTAATCATACATATACCTGGTGGTCATAAATTGCTTTGCAGAATGCTATCTCAATCTGTTGTTCCAAAATGACTCTACTACTAGAATAATTTTGGGCACTTTAATTTTATCACTGAATATATACTGTCCTTTTTAAAAAAAATTTAATATTTATTTATTTCCCCATTTTTTGCCCTTGTTTTTTCTAATTATTGTTGTAGTTATTATTGTTGGTGTTATTGATGTTGTCGTTGTTAGATAGGACAGAGAGAAATGGGGAAGACAAAGAGGTTGAGAGAAAGACACCTGCAAACCTGCTTCACTGCCTGTGAAGCGACTCCCCTGCACGTGGGGAGCCAGGGGCTCGAACCAGGATCCTTACGCCAGTCCTTGCGCTTTGCGCCACATGTGCTTAACCTGCTGTGCTACTGCCCAACTCCCATGCTGTCCTTTTCTTTGTTCCATTCAGTAAGTGTATCCATACTACAAAATCAACTTCTGCAAATAGGTAGGCAGGAAAGAAGACCCAAGAAGTAAAGTCCAAGCTGGCTCCTTCTCTCCTTCTGAGATTGAAAATGGCATTAGAGTTTAGGTTTGGGGCACATGACTTTGCATCCAGCCAGACTTAAAACATCAGCTGGACAAAGCTTTCTCTTTTTTCCCCTTCACATTCCTAGGATACTAAACATCTTGAGGATCAGAACTAAATGATGCTGCTTCTTGGATGGAGATCACTGAGAGTGAATGAAACAACTCTGATCTAAAAGACTGAAAGACGGTTTCCCATGTGCTTTTGTGTCATCTTTGGGTGTCAGAGACAAATACCCACAAGGCCCTTCCTGCCTTGATTTAAGAAGTCAGCAAGGAGTGCTACCTAACTGGATGGAGGACATTTAGTGCTTCATGTTTACAAGATTTGTCTCATTCAAAACACCCACCATCCCCTTGAATATTTGGAAATCTTTCTCTCTGTCTTTTTTTGTCCATAGTAACTGGCATTACTCTGTTCACAATATTTGTTTATGTCCTGCAGTATAGAACTTTCCAAACCATAAACTGGGATTGCTTACACAGTTCCAGGGCCAAGTCAAGTCATGGAACATGTTTCTTCAATGACAGGGCTATAGAAGAAACTGGAATGTTTCTTCTTCCATTGCCCAAGCCTCTCATTCTCTCCTCAGGTTGAAATAAAATTCTGTGCTGTGAATATGAGATTTATACTTGAAGCTAGTTATCTACTGAGTGTGAACTAGGTGAACTTAAGTATTTTTTTTCTCTTTCTGGGATTTGTTTTGTTAGTCCTTTAGAACAGATGCCCAAGATAATAGCTTCTGTCTCAAGACACTGAAGGCATTATCACTTGAACTGAAGATTTGCTTGTACTCAGCATTGATTCAATGACTCTGAATTTGTCTGCTGGTTGTAGGTTATATTACAAAAATAGAAGTAGACAGAAACAGATAATGGATCCCAGTACACCCATCTCCTGGTCAGTCATGTGTTGGCTCATCTTCTACCTGCTTACTTTCTTATGGATTATTTTGGAACAAATCCCAGATATTGTGCCATTTAGCCCATAGTTGTTATTCCTTTTTTTTTAATATAAAATTTTAAATGTCTTCTTAAACACCAAAGAAAAATAAAAGCTTTAAAAAAAAAAGAAAGAAAATGTCATATTTCAAATCAGGTGTCATGTGTACCATTTTCTCCATCTGAATATGTTGATGTTCTCCTTGGTGCCTTCTGCCTTTGCAGTGCAAGCCAGCAGTAAGCCGAAGCAGGTCTTCCAGTTTAAGTCTTACAGTTGAAAGTGCTTTAGAAAGCTTTGATTTCCTGAACACTTCTGATTTTGATGAGGAAGAAGATGGTGATGAGGTTTGTAATGTTGGAGGAGGTGCTGACTCAGTATTTTCAGACACTGAGACTGAGAAAAATAGGTAAGTCTGAAGTTAGTATTTGCTTATATTCTCCTGTCATAGCTGGTACAGTAGTTCTTGATTGCTGTCATATGGGACCTAGTGCACATCTCTTGGATGATACAATGCCCTACATAAATGATCATTTGACTTACAATTCCTTTTGGTTTTTTGTTTGTTTGTTTGTTTGTCTTTGTCTGTCACAGCTTTTAAATAAATATTGTTCCCCTCTCTTGTATTAAGGGAAAATAAATAGCTTTACTCCTTTATATGATGAAGGGATTTTTTTGGCATAGAGTGTTCAATTTTACGTGTGTATGTGTTCATCTTGTATAACTTAATGTCCACAGTTTAACTACAGTGTAATCAATTCCAAATTAACATGATGTTGTGTTTCCGAAGAACTCTTACTGGATGATCAAATTGGATCAGGTTCTCTGAGGTTTGCATTTTACTTCAAATCTCCCAACTTCGTTATGCCTTGCTTCTCCCCCAACCATTTAGCTCTTAATCACCATTAGCCCAGAGTAAGTTTTTTTTTCTTTGCAGTAAGGTAAATTCATCAAAGCCAGGTTTATGCCTCTGGTACATAATTTCCCTCAGCATGTAAGAAGGAATGATTGATGATTGATTACAGCCGCTGGGCCTACAGCTCTCTGAGTAGTGAGTGACTGCAGCCTTCTCCAAGGTGGGGGTGGAGTGGAGCAATGGGGAGAGAAAATGAAGGTATAATATCGTACCTTCCCCATCAGATTTCCTCGTATTGCCAAACACCTTTTTAGAGTTAGAATCTGGAATCTCAGATAAAGCCAAAACAAGCACAGTGGAACATACTTCTATCAGTTTCTGGAAAAACAAAAATGAAAAACAAACAACAATAAAAACCCTATGCTTTCCCAAAGGGAAGTGTACATTTTCCACCAATCTTTTATATAACTGGTATTCAAGGTACAACAGACTGTGTTCTTCAACTTTCATAAACCTGCATAAGGATGTCAATATTTTGGAATTTTCATACCCCCACAGAATTTTTCCTGATAAAATAAGGAAAACAAAAGATCCTAAATAGGGCATATCCTCTGAGCAAACTAGGAGCATATTAAACAAATGTAATGTTAAAATTATGTTTCTACATTCTACAAAGAGACTTTTCTAGCTTGGCTGAATTTGTGAAATACTTCCTAAAACCAAAAAATATTTATGTAAATATACCAGCTCAGGCTCCTACACAAGATGCCAAGGTCAGGCATCAATTGAAACTATTTTTCTTCTTGCTATAAAAAGCATTTTGTGTGACCCAGAAAGTGGCACAGTGACTAGAGAGCTAGGCTTACAAGTATGAGGTCCTGAGTTCAGTCCCATCATCACATGTGCCAGAGCAGTGCTCTAGTTCTTTCTCTACTTTTGTCAGAAATAAACTAATGAGCCTTAAAAAGAAAGAGAATGTGAGGGAGAAGCAGATGCATTTTATAAACCAGGGATAAATCAACAAAATCGATGGGAAAAAAATTAATAACAGAACTATCACAGTTTTGTGTATTTGACAGAACATTTGTATCAAAATTGATCAAGATTACTGTATATCATATAAAGTGATATGGGAAGTTGAGAAAACTGTGTGCTTTAAATATGTACTTACCACCAGGATAAGTTGAGTATTTTTCCCTTAGAGACAAGTATGAAGCAGAATAATGCATTCTAAGCTCTGGTGCATCATCTTTTAAAAATATATAATTTTTTTAGGTGCCGGACAATGGCCCACCTGCTTAAGCATACACATTACAGTGCATGAGGTTGTGGTTCAAGCCCCTGGTCCTCATATGCAGGGAGAAGATTCACGAGTCATGAAGCAGGGCTATGGGTGTCTCTGTCTTTCTGTCTTTCTCCCTCTCCCCTCTGAATTTCTCTTTATCCAACAATAAATAAAAATATTATTTATTTATTTTAATGTGTTAGTGAGAATGAGTCATCTTTTTAAAGTATGGAGACTACAGGGATGTGAAAGTAAAGGCCCCAAGTTGCCCCATCACTATCATTGGGACCTTTTGGCTAACATTTGATAATCAGTCCTTCCATGTGGAGGAATGATTCCACCACTTCTTCCCTGCCTAGCACGTAAATTGACTTTAAGAATAAAATTAGAGGGGCCAGGCGGTGGTGTACCTGGTTAAGCATACACACACTACCGTGCGCAAGGATCCTTGTTTCAAGCCCCTGGTCCCAACCTGCAGGGGAAGAACTTTATGAGTGGTGAAGCAGAGCTGCAGGTGTGTCTCTGTCTCTCTTCCTCTCTATCTCCCCCTACCCTCTCAATTTCTCTCTGTCTCTATCCAATAATAAATAAAAGTTTTTAAATAATGAAGTTAGATAGTAGGTGCATCCGATGTAGTTTTCCATTTAAATGCCATCATGATGTAACTCTAGAGAGTTCAGAGAGTTCAGTGGAGAGGCTTATTAAATAAAGTATGAGAGACAGAACTAGATTATGCCTCCAGAGGTTCAAATCCCCCCTTTACTTTTTGTCTGAATTATTGATTAAACATCTTTCCTTGACAGTTTTGCTTTCTCCTTTCTTCAAGTAGCCATTGATCTGAAGCCAGGAAAAAGCCTTCATTTTTTTTTTTTTAAGATAGAGACAAAAATGTAGAAAGACACGTTGGTGAGGTGGTCTGCCCAAGAAAGTCAGGTTGACGTTGTGGTAGTATCTGCAACTTGGTGGTTGAAAAATCATTAAGATATAAGACAGAACAAATTGTTTAATACTCAGGAAACTTAAAGGCAAGAATATAGCAGATGAGATTTGAGATCTCTGTTTTGGAAAAAGCTAGTAGATCTATTTCAGGTAAAAATAAATAAATAAGATAAAGTGTAGAAAGAGAAAGAGTAAAAGAAGCCACAGCACTGAAGCTTCCTTCCATGCAGTGGAAGGTAGGCTCAAACCTGTGTAACACACATAACAAAGCAACACACCATCCAAGTGAGATATTTTTCTGGCCCCATTAATTGTTGTTTAATGGTCTTGCTCTAGAGAAGCCACTAATATAGACGGCAGTTTAACCCCAGGGGGGAAAATGGCAAATACCCTATTGATAGAGCAGAGAAAGCGTGACAAATGCAAAGCACTGACATTTCAAAAATTTCTTGATGACGTAACTTTACTTATCACTCACTGTGTGAGAAAAGCAAGCAGAGGAAGCAATTGGCTTGCATGATCCTTTAACACTGGACAAGCTAGTGAGCAGTCTGAATCAAGAAGTGGTTTTGGTGGTCCAGGAGGTGGTACAGTGGATAAAGCACTGAACTCTCAAGCATGAGGTCTTGAGTTCAGTTCCCAGCAGCACATGTACCGGAGTGATGTCTGGTTCTCTCTCCTTCTATCCTTCTCATTAATATATAAATATATTTTTTTAAAAAGAAGAAGTGGTTTGTAAAGTGATATTCATGAAATTTATATAATATACCAACTAATGGTCTTATGGGAACCATTTACATTGATTTGTGGCTGCCCCATGGAAAGAAATAGCTATTTTCTCACCTTTCTGCTTCACCAGCTATCGGTCTGTACACCCAGAAGCCAGGGGGCATCTCAGTGAAGCACTGACTGAAGACACAGGAGTTGGCACAAGTGTGGCCGGAAGTCCTCTCCCATTGACCTCAGGAAACGAAAGCTTGGACATCACCATTGTCAGGCACCTACAGTACTGCACCCAACTTGTCCAGGTGGGATTGGGCTTTGCATTTCTGTTTTTAAAACCCAGGTTGTTTATGCACCCAAAGTGCACACTTCCCCTTTTTTTTTTCAGTTTTATCAAACAAATAAAAATTCAGGAAAAGAAAACATTCCTGGTTTCATTTGAGTGAAGTCAAAACCTAGGTTTTCCATTTTAATACCTAAACAGCCAAAGCCTGAAAACTAATAGGGGAATATAGTTAGATCTCACTTGCACTTGCAGATCATTTGATAATACATGAGAACGTGATTGACAATGTTTTGGGTATATTGCTCCATACTACACCCACCACCAAAATTCTGTGCTTTTGTGGGCTGAGCAGTAGCACACTGGGTTAAGCACACATAGTACAAAGCACAAGGACCTGCACATGGATCTCAGTTCAAGCCCCTGGCTGCCCACCTGGAAGGGGGGGGGTCACTTCACAAGCAGATCTGCAGATGTGTCTATCTTTCTCTCCTTCTCTCTATCTCCCCTTCCTCTCTCAATTTCTCTATTTCCTATCCAATAAAATGGCCTCCAGGAGCAGTGGATTTATAATGTGGACACTGAGCCCCAATGATAACCCTGGAGGCAAAAAAAAAAAAAAAAAAGTTCTGCAAGTTCATGTCTAACTCTACAGTTTCATTCCTCTGTCAATGGACATTTAGGCTACAACCACTCTTTGGCTATTGTGAATAATGCAGCTTTGAACATAGGGGTATATATGTCCCTTCAAATTAATTTTTGCATGTCCTTTGAATTAATGCTTAAGAAGGGTATTATTGAATTATAAGGTGATTCCACTTTTATTTGCTTAAGGACTCTCCATACAGTCTTCCAAAGAGGCTGCACCATACAACATGCTTTTTAAATTTCAGCTTGAAGAAAATTAATTCATGCTGTGAAAAGTAACTATGCTTGCAAAATAATTTTTTGTCTGCTTACACTCTGATATACAGCCTAAATAGTCCTTCAAGTTTCAAAGAAGATTTGTAAATTCAGAATTCATCAGGTCTTCAAATAACATAGTTCAGTCAATGTTACTTTGTACTATGTGCACTTAAACTTGGGTATACCACCGCCTGGTGCCTCAATATTATTTTGTTACAACAATGAGAGGGAAAACTCCCTATTGAAATGATACGATTTGAATATCTTGCTTTCTAACTTCACTTAAAGTAGCAGTTTTTGAGAACATACTGAGGATGCTAAGTGAGGACTTAATGTATATAAAAGACAAGATAATTTTACATTAACCTTATAGCTCCATTACTGAAAAAAAAAAACTGGAATTTATATAGACATAAAACTTTAAGTAGTGGTCCGGGAGGTGGCGCAGTGAATAAAGCATTGGATTCTCAACCATGAGGTCTCAAGTTCGATCCCCGGCAGCACATGTACCAGAGTAATGTCTGGTTCTTTCTCTCCTCCTATCTCTTTCATGAATAAATAAATAAATAAATAAATAAATAAATTCTTTTAAAAAAACTTTAAGTAACAACATAAAAGATCTGACCTCATCAAATATTGTAACAGAATGAATCGAAGCACATTATGTAAGTAGAACAAAAACACTAAGTTTATTTAGCATCACCACTCCATTTAGAAGGAATGAGGTTGGATAAAAAAATATTTCCTGATAATAACCTAATTTAAATGATGGTTTGGTTTTGTCTTACCAGCAAATTGTTTTCTCAAGCAAAACTCCATTTGTGGCAAGAAATCTCTTAGAGAAGCTTTCAAAGCAAACCCTAGTGATGGAGAAACTCTCAACTCTCAGCGATGAACACATAGGAAACATAGGTTCTGTCATTGAAGGTAAGCCCCAGCAAATTACATACCATTTATATGAACAGTGATGCATTGGGCCATATAGCAGGGAAATGTCTCTCCACATCAGTGTGACTTTATAAACACCACATTTCAGTCTTTGGACTCAAAACAGGCACACAACTCTTTCTTTCTTTAGGGAGGGGGGGTTTTATTAAATGATTAAGTCAGAGAGCATCCTGTCTAGTAAATAAATAAATAAATAAATACTGTGAAACACATAGCTTTTTTCCATAGGTGCCTCCACCTCCAGAAGCCAGCTGCCAGTGTTCAAACAGAACCACCATCCTTCTCAAAGCAGAGTTTCCCTGTTTTACTGTTGGTATAGTTTTATTAAAAAAAAAAAAAAAAAAAAGATGGGCAGGGGTAGATAACATAATGGTTATGCAAAGAGGCTCTCATGCCTAAGACTCCAAGGTCCCAAGTTCAATCCCCCCACACCACCATAAACCAGAGCTGAACAGTGCTTTGGTTAAAAATAAATAAATAAATAAATAAATAAATAAATAAATAAATAAATAAATGATTAAAGTTATTCTCATGCCATAAACCTTGCTAAGAAAACTCATAGTAAGTAGCTGTTCAATGCCAAGATGCCTTCTAGCCCTACAGGGATAAGATGGAACTACTTGGATACAAAGAGCTTCAGGCTTATACCCAGAGGGGGAGAAGTGATAGGAGGAAGAGGATAAGAGGGGCTCCGAACTCCAGCTACATCAGGACCAGGACCGGAGAGCGAGGAGGAATAAGGGAAGGATATTTATGTGTGGCTTAGAGAGGAAGAGAGGACTGGACCTGGAAGAAAAAGGGGACAATTGTGTACAAATATGGACAGACAGTTGTAGACGATAGTTAACCCATGTCTGCAACCTTGGGAGAACTACAGTGAAGTTCTACAGTGGAGGGATTGGGGATTCAGAACTCTGGTGCTGGGAACAGTGTAGAATTTTACCCCTGTTGACATGTAATTTTGTAAATCAGATTAAATCACTAATACAATTAAAAAAAAAAAAACTTCAAGTGAGTCCCTGAGTAGAAAACTAAACATGAAGGAGATGCCTTCAAATTTGTAGGATCTGTATGCAGAGTTTGTTGTTGTTGTTGTTTGTTTGTTTGTTTAAGAGAGACAGGGACATATGTCTTATTAAGATCAGATTTTCAACAGAAATAGTAGAACACTTGGATCTTCTGTCAGTAGGTTCTCTCTCATTAAGTCTAAAACTTTGCATAGGTTCTTCTTATATGCCTCTGTCTCCTCCATCTTCCCTAGACCAGGAGCAGGTGTCTGAAAGACAGGTTGCAGGTGACTCATATTCTCTCCTCTCCCAGACCCATCATCATGATCACATATGAGGGAAATTTTAATCATGTGCCACTTAGCATATAGCTCTTCAACCACTTCTGTCTACAGGTGTTCTAAGCAAGCTAAAAATATACTTCAACTGGGAGTTGGGTGGTAGTGCAGCAGGTTAGGCGCACGTGGCACAGCAAGGACCAGCGGAAGGATTCCAGTTGGAGCCCCTGGCTCCCCACCTGCAGCGGAGTCACTTCACAAGGTGAAGCAGGTCTGCAGGTATCTATCTTTCTCTCCCCATCTCTGTCTTCCCTTCCTCTCTTTATTTCTCTCTGTCCTATCCAACAATGACGACAACAATAACAATAAAGCAAGGGCAACAAAAGGGAATAAATATTTAAATATATATATGTATACTTCAACTGTGATATTCCATACACTTAAGAAAAATCTCCTGATCCTATTTCTTGCTTTACTTTCTTGCTATACATCTACAGAAGATGAATTGATTAAAACATTTTCCAATGATAATGTTCTCTACTACAAAAAGCAAACTTTGCTTTTCCTGTCATGTCTCAGCTTTCAAACAATTAGTTTCTCATCAATTTCTTTTCACCTTTAGATTACCTGCTAGTTTTAGAGGAATCTTATCTTTATGATGAAAAATTATTACTTTGAGCAGGAGAGATAGCATAATGCATATGCAAACAGACTCTCATGCCTGAGACTCCAAGGTCCCAGGTTTAATCCCCCGTACCACTGTATGCCAGAACTGAGCAGTGCTTGGGTGAAAAAACAAAAGTCAATTAATTTAATTTAATAAATAAAATTTAATTTAATAAATAAAAATCATTGTCTTAATAAAGACCACTGGTGATGCCCCCCCACCCTACCTCACTCCTTACCACTAGATAGCTACATTTCAGTGTCTGCTTCATTTGTAATGTATGTCATGGGAGGGGTTTACTTTTTTTTTTTTCAGCTATACCTGAATTTCACAAAAAGCTGTCTTTGCTGGCATTCTGGACCAAATGCTGCAGCCCAGTTGGTGTCTACCACAGCTCTGCTGACAGAATGATTAAGCAGCTAGAAGCCAGTTTTTCCAGAACTGTCAACAAAGAATATCCAGGACTTGCAGAGCCAGGTACAGAACTACAGAAAGTAGGAAAGTACGCCTGTCCTTCTGTGTGCCGTGAGTGATCATGAACACCTCCAGTAATTCCCCTAACATTTAATCCTTAAAAAAAAAAAAATTTTTTTTTTTTTTTGCTTACTCCCCAAAGAGCACATAACATCCTCAGATCTATGAAATGAAAGGCACTGAGCATGTTTTAACTAAGAATATTAGCAGTGAGGCTGGGAGGTGGCACACCCAGTTGAGTATACATGTTGCCATGTGCAAGGACACCAGTTCAAGCCCCCAGTCCCCACCTGCAGCAATGAAGCAGTGCTACAGGTATCTCTCTCTCTCTCCCCCCTCTGTCTGTCTGTCTGTCTCTCTTTCTCTTGCTCTCTGTATCTCCTTCCCCTACCCATTTCTCTTTGTCCTAACAAGTAAAAGAAAGGAAATAAAAGGGGAATGGCCACCAGGAGTGGTTGATTTGTCATGCACTCACTGAGCCCTCAGTGATAACCCAGGGGAATATCAGCAATGATATTTTAAAACATTGCAAAGAAATGCTATATAGGGGCCAGGAAAAACTGCATAATTGTTATGCAAAGTCATTTATGTCTGAGGCACCAGAGATCCCAGGTTCAATTCCCAGCACCACCCATAAGCCAGAGCTGAGCAGTGCTCTGGTGTAAAATAAAATAAAATAAAATAAAATAAAGTATAGTGGGGGTCAGGCGGTAGCACAGTGGGTTAAGTGCACATGGCATGACAAGGACTGGCATAAGAATCCCAATTCCAGCCCCCCCTCGGCTCCCCACCTGTAGGGAGATCAGTTCACAAGCGGTGAAGCAAGTCTGCAGGTGTCTATCTTTCTCTCCCCCTTCCTGTCTCCTCCTCCTCTCGCCATTTCTCTGTCCTATCCAACAACAACGAGAGCAGTGACAACAATAATAGTAACAACAACAACGATAAACAACAAGGGCAACAAAAGGGAAAAAAGCCTCCAGGAGCAGTGAATTCTTAGTGCAGGGACTAAGCCCCAGCAATAACCCTGGAGGCAAAAAAAAAGAAAAGAAAAAAAACTAATAAAAAATAAATAATAAAGTATAGTATAATATTAAAATACTATATAGATGTTTTGGTTGTTTTGTTTATGCTAAAATATCACCAATAGGGAGATTTCAATATGAAATTTATATGTTACATAATTCTATTAAATAAAGTTCAAGAACAAGTAAATGTGGTTTATTTACATTGGAGTCAGATTATTAGTCAACAGAAGGGATAAGTGAGTAACTATAGATTGGAAAAGACACAAGAAATTTTATAATTTCTATCTAAAAGGCACTGACACAGGTGTGTAAATCTGCAACAAAAAAAATCATCTAGGTGTACATTGAAGATTTATTCACTCAACATACTTCATTCTGTTGTATATCACAGTGAAATGAATGAATGTGGGAGTAGATAGCATAATGGTTAGGCTCCAAAGTCCCAGGTTCAATCCCCCACACCACCATAAGCCAGAGCTGAATAGTGCTCTGGTAAAAAAAAAAAAA
Source organism: Erinaceus europaeus (assembly GCF_950295315.1). Lineage (NCBI taxonomy): Eukaryota > Metazoa > Chordata > Mammalia > Eulipotyphla > Erinaceidae > Erinaceus > Erinaceus europaeus. Next base: position 38,014,742 of record NC_080165.1, read on the forward strand.
AAAAGAAAAAAAATGGAAGAAAAGCTGAATGAATGAGTGAATGAATAGTAATTTCTTAAAAGATAATTCATAATTTCCTCTCCCAAATAGTGTTTCGAACTCTAGTGTCCCAAATTCTGGATCGGACTGAGCCTCTGCTTTCCACCAGCCTTTCCTCAGAAATCATCACTGTTTTCCAGTATTACAATTATTTTACCAGCCACTGTGTGAATGACCTAGAGAGTTACCTGAACCAGCTAGCCAAACAAGGTAGGAAATACTCATTTGTCATACTCTGTGGTGCTTCAATTTAGAATTATTGCTGGGCTTTCTTTGTTTCTTTTCTTTTCTTTTTTATTTATGAAAAGGAAACACTGACAAGATCATGGGATATGAAGGGTACAACTCCACACAATTACCACCACCATAACTCCACATCCCATTCCCTCCCTTGATAGCTTTCCTATTCTTTATCCCTCTGGGAGTATGGACCCAAGGTTATTTTGGAATGCAGAAGGTAGAAGGTCTAGCTTCTGTAATTGCTTCCCGGCTGAACATGGGCGTTGACAGGTCGATCCATACTCCCAGCCTGTCTCTCTCTTTCCCTAGTGGGTTGGGGTTCTAGGGAATCGGAGCTCCAGGACACATTGGTGAGGTTGTCTGTCCAGGGAAGTCTGGTTGGCACCTTGCTAGCATCTGGGACCTGGTGGCTGAAAAGAGAGGTAACATATACAGCCAAACAAATTGTTGGCTAATCATGAACCTAAAGGCTGGAATACTGCAGATGAAGAGTTGTGTGTGGGAGGGGGGGAGGTCTCCATTTTGTAGATAGCTAGTAGGCATATTTAAATAAAATATATTCCAAAGGGCCTGTGGCTATACTAGTTTTTTATTTGTTTGTTTGTTTGTTTTCCCTGAGCCTGAAATCTGATATGCAAGTGGATACAAGTTATTGTCTGGGGAGATGATATCATGGCTGGAAAAAGGACCAGAGAGCTGTCAGGGAAAAGAGTAGCTCCCAAATATGGAAAAGGTGTATAAATATTGTTGACTGTAAACCCCATCAATCTGATGTGATCTGGGACCCATAGTCATCTTAGGAGCCTATGTGACCTCTGCATCCCTGTAGATCCGAGCTCACATTCTGTGGTCATAAGCAGGAACATTCCATGCTGCCCCAATATCAGGACCTATCTTCCTCAGGTGTAGCATAGAGTATGTTGTGCAGCCTCCCTTCAGAGGATGGAACATTCTCTATCATTGTTGATCCAAGTTGAGGGCAAGGTCCTATGGGGGCCCACAAAGGGGTCTGTTTTGTTGTTCCTGATATTGCTGGGCTTTCTAATCATAACTTTGGTGAGATGATCTTTATTTTCCCCTAGTTGACCACTGACTGGAATGAAATTTGGCTTCTGGAGAATCCAGGAGATATCTCACTCAGTAGAACACTTCTCATGTGTGAGGTCCTGAGTTCATGTCCCAATATCACTGGGACATGAGAGGAACACTGGGAGATATGCAGTGGTAGATAAGAGTGGGAGAATGGTGCTGTGGTGTCTATTCTCTCTCTCTCATCTCTCTCTTTCTCAAAAATGAATAATAAAAAAGGGTGGGGGAGACAGCATAGTGGTTATACAAACAGACTTTCATGCCTGAAGCTCCGTGGTCCCAGGTTCAATCCCCCACATCACCATAAGCCAGAGCTGAACTCTGGTTTAAAGAAAAAGAAGGAGGAGGGGGAGGGAGAGTCCTTTCTCACTAAAGATGCAAACTTTATCATATATTAATTGTCAATTATCTTTGGGTTTGTAATTATGTGTCTTGTTTCACATATACTTGAGTCGTGTGTGTGTGTGTGTGTGGTGTGTGTGTGTGTGTGTGTGTGTGTGTGTGTGTGTGTGTGTGTGTGTGTGTGTGTGTGTGTGTATCAGAAACTCTTATATGTATAGTTTCACCACTCCTGGGTCAATTTTCTCGTTCTTTTCACATAAGAGAGAAGATGAGACACACTACCGCACTAGTTTCCCCCAGTATTATGTATGCTATTCCTCAGTCCTTTATCTCCATGTTTTATGTACACGTTACTTTACTATTTGCAACTGAACTGTCTGCTTCTCATTCTAGTTTCCATGGTTCAAACTCTGCAGTCACTAAGAGATGAAAAATTACTACAAGCCATGAGTGACCTTGCACCCAGCAGCCTCCCAGCCCCACGGGAAGTTCTCAGGACCCTGGCTTTGCTGTTAACTGGGGATGACAGTGATGTCAGTGAGTCTGTGACACTTTATTTGGCTGCGGCCTCCAGAAACAAGAACTTCAGGGAAAAGGTAGGCCAAAGGTCACATCAAGTCATAAACTTACTTAACTTGCTATCACTTACTACTAGTACTTTGCTGTCTTGTTCTTTTATGAGTAATTTATTTTTGCTTGATTATCACACCTACTCTATAAAACAAGCTATAGAGATAAATTCTAAATATGTGCCTGGTAAGTCCAGCCCTGAAAGGAATCTATATTTATGATTTAATGTCTATCCCTTCCCATGTATATTCTAACATATAATTTATTCATATAATTTATAGTTTTATTCTTAAACTAGATCACATCGGTTTTTTTCCTGTTTTGTTATCTTTTATTTCAAACAATTTAAAAAGTAACACTATCATCCACTAGATTTACCTTACCCTGGTTCCCAATCTGCATTCTCTCCCCTCTGGTAACTTCAGCTTTGTTGTCAATGTCCATTGGCTTATTTTTATCTTGTTTTGTTTCCTTATATGTATATATACTTAGGTGAACTAATTCAATATTTTCTTTCTCCGCTTGACTTATTTTTGCTTCATGTAATTCCCTCAAGTTCCTTCCATTTTGCTGCAAATGTTGATTTTTTTCATATTTTGGGTAGTATAAAAGTACAATAGAAAAAAGTATATCTGAATAGTACTACACACACACACACAATCTTCTGTATCTAGTCATCTATCAATGAGTGCTTAGATTATTTCCATTTTATTAACTATTGCAAAAAAAAGTGTTGCTGTAAACCTTGGGGTAGACATAAGTCTTTAAGGTAATGATTTCTTTGTAATTTAACTTAAATTTAATTTAATTATTTATATTATGTGTATTTATTCATCTGTTCTCAATCTTATTTTGATAGGATCATAACAGAAGAGTTCAACAAATCCTAATCTGTACTATTTGTGGGTTTTATTATTATCATCATTTTTAATTTATTTTGGATAGAGAGAAAAATTGAGAGAAAAGAAGATAGAGAGGGGACAGGAGAAGCTTCACTATTTCACCACTTGGGAAGCTTCCTTTTTGCAGGTGAGGACCAGGGACTTGAACCCAGGTCCTTGTGCACTGTAATGTATGTGCTTAACCAAGTGAACCACTACCTGGCTCGCCACATGGGTTTTACTGAAAAAGCGAGTTTTTCAGTGGATAGAATATAGGACTTATTGAATGCATGAGCCCTTAGGCTCAAGCCCTGGTACTACATATGCCAGAGTGGTGGCCTGATCTCCCTCTTTATCTTGTACAGTTAAGTAATGAAAGATACAATCAGTAGATAGTCTCCTATTTCTTTCCCAGTCACCAGTGGAGAGAAAACAGGTAATTGTTGAGTTGGGCTACTCTTAGTAATACATCCAGAATTCTTAACAATAGCAGCTAGACAAGATAGTACCTGTTTGCACAGGAACAGTGTATTTGGACAAAGAGACAGTCATTTTAATAAATATGAATTTTAATGCACTTTGAGGCCAGGGGGTTACTACTGTATTTGTTTTTTTTTTTTTTTTTTTTTGCTTTAAAGGTAGGAGTAAATGTGTTTCTTTATGTTATAATTTATCACAGGAAAAAATTATATATGTACCTCTAAAACTACAGATGAATCCAAATGTCTTTGGGATGTCTCTTCTCTTCTAGGCCTTGCTCTATTACTGTGAAGTACTAACAAAGACAAATCTCCAGCTCCAAAAAGCAGCTTGCCTGGCCTTGAAAAGTCTTGAGGTAAAGCTTCAACACCTGCATACACCCCACCTACTTAACCACCCAACTACTTCCAGCACTGAGCAAACCTAAGCCAAGTACACAGAGCAATTTTCCTCCTATATGTGGAAGACCCTTCCCTAGGAACTATCAGTAGTTTTATTCAGCAACCCACCTATCATAATCATGCCAGAAGGAGTGTTAGTAAGAGAGCAAAAATGTAAATAAAGAAGGAAATTGCTGAGAATTCCCAGTCCACACCAACACAGGTAACATCAGACACAGCCCTGCATTCGTCCTGTTGAACTAGCTCCCCAGCCACACCACATTTTTTCTATTATGACTCCGGAAATAACCTTAAAAGATAAAGTCTTTACATCAAGTAGTTCTCCAACTGCAGGTGCCCCATCTGGCCCATCAAGCTAAATAACCCTTAGTCTTTCCAGGCTACTTACTCTAATTTGCCTCGTCTGGCACCAACACTACCACTATCACTCCAGAAATCTAGTTTTCTTTCTTTCAAGAAAAATGTCATAACTTCTCACACCATTAGGTCCTCAGAACCTCAGCAAGGCATCTTTCTTTTGTAGCAAGCAGGCTCCATTTCTACTACATGCCCTAAATACTGGTTTTGTTAGAGATGCTGTGCTGGGCCCTCTTTACAGCATTTTCTCCCTGGACAAAAGTTTACTCCTGTTGCCTTACACTATCATCTATATGCTAACAATCCCCAATATTTCTGTGATCTCAGGTCGGGGGGGGGGACTCTTAACATGGTTTGGGCCAGTAACAAGGTACTTACTTCTCTTGCCTACAGTTTATTTCCTTCTCCATACCTACAGATCACACACACAACACACATACACACATCACTCACACACACACACTCTCTCTCTCTCTCTCTCTGCTAATACCTCTCAATTATAGCTTCTTCCATGAAGACTTCACTGAGGAGTTCAGTTTACATTTCCAAGTTGTGTTCTACCCAGTCACCCCATTGTATTTTATAGCATGGTAACAATTACTTTACTTCTTTAACTATCTGTCTTTTCAGGATAAACTCTTCAGGGCTAGACTGTTGCTGAATCTCTCATGCCTTGTGAACTTCTCATTGAGTGCTCAATGAATGTAAAAATAAGCATAGAGAATTCCCATTCTTTTCCCTTTTTTTTCATCACTCCTATCACCAAAGGCCACTCTTGACCTATTTCATATTCCCCTCTATTTTACAAGTGAAATATTAGGAATTCTTAACCTAAAGCTCTTCAGAAAGCAGTGAAATATAATGGAGAGAACTAGACAAGGATTCTATTCTGGAAAAGTAGCTAGTAATTTCATTTCTAGATCTAGAGTTCTGTATAAGATGAGGAATACAAGTGATCACCAGAAATCCTGCAAGTACAAATCCTGACTCCTGGACCAGCAAGATAGTTCACCTGCTTTACCACACACTTGACGCACATTCTAACCATGCTTCCACCACACTGTGGGGAGTTTGGGGGCCCTACATCATTGTGTGTGTGTGTGTGTGTGTGTGTGTGTCTGTGTCTGTGTGTCTGTGTGTGTCTGTGTGTGTGTGTGTGTGTCTGTCTGTCTGTCTGTCTGTATGAATGTATGTATGTGTATATGTGTGTCTGTGTTTCTATCAGAAAAAGATTTAGAGCAGTGAAACCCCACCACTGACGAATTAAAAAAAAAAATTCCTGTGTTCCAAGTGTCACCCAGGTACATGTACAGCTCGGAGTGACCCTACTCTCAACTGAATTGGGGTAGCCTGAATAATATAGTTTAGAAGTCCTTAGCATATATAAAGTTTTAGGTATAATGTAGTTTCAGATATAAGTGTAAAATGTTATTTTAACTATTTTCTCCCTGCAGGCTACTGAAAGCATTAAAATGTTGGTGACTTTGTGTCAGTCTGACACTGAAGAAATCAGAAATGTGGCCTCAGAAACTCTGCTGTCTCTTGGTGAGTTATTTTCCCCTTTATATGATTGCTTAATTCTGACATTCTCAAAGGAAATGCTTAAAAAAAATTTTTTCATGTGCCTTGTGTTAGCAGTTTTTTCCCTCAAGCAATCAGCTTTTATATATATATATAGCAACATCTGAGAACCTCTGAGTCAATGTCATGAATCCCCTAAGACTCTGATACACACATGCTGTTGTGATTTTTTTTTCCTCCAGGGTTATCACTAAGATTTGGTGCCTACACTACAAATCCACTGCTCCTAGAGCTATTGTTTCCCTTTTGTTGCCCTTGTTGATTATCCTTGCTGTTGTTATTGCTGTCGTTGTTGGATAGGACAGAAAGAAATCAAGAGAGGGAGAGAGAAAGACAGAAACCTGCAGACTTGCTTCACCGCCTGTGAAGTGACCCCCCTACAGGTGGAGAGGCAGGGGCTCGAACTTGGATCCTTAACACCAGTCCTTGCACTTCATGCCATGTGTGCTTAACCCACTGTGCCACCACCCAGCCCCTGTGATTATTTTTTAAGAAATTTTAATTATTTATTAATGAGAAAGGCAGAAGGAGAGGGGCCAAGTGCTAGCACACCTGGTTGAGTGCACATGTAACAGTGCACAAGGACCCAGGTTCAAGCCTCCAACCCCCATCTACCGGGGGAAAGCTTCATGAGTGGTGAAGTAGTGCTGCAGGTGTCTCTCTGCCTCGCTCCCTCTGTCTCCCCTTCCCTCTCAACTTTCGGCTGTGTTTATGCAATAAGTAAATAAAGTTAATGAAAAAAAATTAAAAGAAAGACAGGAGGGGAGAGAGAGAAAGAACCAGACATTTCTCTGATACATGTGCTGCTGAGGATGGAACTCATGACCTCATGCTTGAAAGTCCAATGTTTTGTCTATTGTGCCACCTCCTGGATCATGTGATTTTTTTTAACATATTCAGATAACACTGGTTTACAACACTGAATATGTTTCAGGACTACAGGTCCACCTTGTGCCCATCACTAAAGAACCAACAGTCTTCCACATACTGGTGTGACTGAATTAATATATTGAAAATGGTATTTTCAAAGGCAACTCAATAACAGATATCCTGTGGTGAAGGACCAATCTTCATCACAAAACATTCAAGAGACTTAGAGCATCAGTTATTCATCAACCAGTATGGAATTATTTCCGGAAACAGGCAGTAGCTCAGCAAGTTAAGCGCACATGGCACTAAGCATAAGGACCGGTTTAAGTAACCCCTTTCCAGCCCATGGCTCCCCACCTTCAGGGGGGGTTACTTTGCAAGCGGTGAAGCAGGTCTGAAGTGTCTGTCTTCCCCTCCTCTCTCAATTTCTCTCTGCCTTATCCAATAACAACAACAGTAACAACAAGGCCAAAAATAATGGAAAAAATGGCCTCCAGGAGCAGTGGATTCATAGTGCAGCACCAGGCCCCCATGATAACCCTGGAGACAAAAAAAAAAATTATTGGGAGTCAGGCGGTAGCGCAGTGGGTTAAGCGCAGGTGTTGCAAAGCACAAGGGCCAGTGTAAGGATCCCGGTTCGAGTCCCTGGCTCCCCACTTGCAGGGGAGTTGCTTCACAGGCGGTGAAGCAGGCCTTTCTCTCCCCCTCTCTGTCTTCCCCTCCTCTCTCTATTTCTCTCTGTCCTATCCAACAACAATAATAACTACAACAATAAAACAACAAGGGCAACAAAAGGGAATAAATAAATAAGAAGTAGATATTGTGGTGGTCTGAGAGGTGGCGCAGTGGCTAAGGCACTGGACTCTCAAGCATGAGGTCCTGAGTTCGGTCCCTGGCAGCACATGTGCCAGAGTGATATCTGGTTCTTTCTCTCTCTCTTCTATCTTTCTCATTAATGAATAAATAAAATATTTAACAAAAAAAAAAGTAGATATTGTGGTCTAGGAGGTAGCACAGTGGCTGAGGCACTGAACTCACAAGCATGAGGTCCTGAGTTCAATCCCCAGCAGCACATGTACCAGAGTGATGTCTGGTTCTTTCTCTCTCTCTCTCTCTCCTCCTATCTTTCTCATTGATAAATAAAATATTTTTTAAAAAAGTAGATATTTTCCTCAACTGAAAAGGACTTTGCAGTGAACTCTTCTATAAGCAAAAGTATCTCTAATTTTTAGAGATACTTGTTGGATTTTTTTTTTTTTTGCCTCCAGGGTTATTGTTGGGGCTCAGTGCCTGCTCCTAGAGGCTGTTTTTTCCCTTTTGTTGCCCTTGTTGTTTATCGTTGTCATTGTTATTGTTATTATTGCTGTCATCATTTTTGGATAGGACAGAGAGAAATGGAGAGAGGAGGGGAAGGCAGAGAGGAGGAGAGAAAGAGACCTGCAGACCTGCTTCACTGCTTGTGAAGCAACCCCCCTGCAGATGGGGAGCTCAGGGCTCGAACCAGGATCCTTGTGCCAGTCCTTGCTCTTTACCGGCTGCACTACCACCTATGCTTTACCTGCTGCACTACTGCCTGACTCCCCACAATATCTACTTTTATAACTAAGGTACTCCTAAAAAAATTTAATTTTCCCTTACCCCCCCCTAAAAAATTCAGACTTTGGGTTTATTGAAAATTTTCAGTTTCCAGAAGCTACAGTATGGAATTCATGATCTTGTTTTTTATTTTATTTTTGTCAGAACAATGCTCAGTTCTTGTTTATAATGGTGCTGGGGATTGAACTTAGAACTTCAGAGCCTCAGGTTTGAAAGTCTTTTTTGCATAGCCATTATGCTGTCTTTCTAGCCCTAGAATCATAATTACATTGCTTTTCTGAAATTGATAACAGCACATCTCCAATATTTCCTGAATCATTTTTTACTTCTGTTTTTCTTCATCAAGAATTCCTGATTAAGCATAACTGGTTATGACCATCTATGCCTCATTTATATTAATGTATATAAGCCTGCTTCTTGTTACTACTATCTGTACTTCATTTCTTATTTTTTAATTTTTTATAATAAGGAAAATGGAAAGTGATATTCAAATAATTGGCAAATGCATATTGACTACTCAGGATGATACTGAGCCAACTTGTTGTCTGGTTTACACTATTATTACATGTTTAAATGGTAGAGAGTAACTGAGTTGAAGTTTAAAACCTAAAATTTGACTTTTATGAAAGATTGTTTACATATGCCAATACATGGCATATAAAAGTAAACATTATGAAAAAATTCAATGCTATAGGGTCAAGAACCAGCTATATTGAAATTACCAATGCGTTTAAAATATTAATATGGGGGAGTCAGGCTGTAGCGCATAGGGTTAAGCGCACGTGGCGCAAAGCTCAAGGACTGGTGTAAGGGAGCCCCTGGCCCCCCACCTGCCGGGAAGGAGTCGCTTCACAGGCAGTGAAGCAGGTCTGCAGGTGTCTCTCTCTCCCCCTCTCTGTCTTCCCCTCCTCTCTCCATTTCTCTCTGTCCTGTCTAACGACGACATCAATAACAATAATAACTACAAAAACAAAAAAACAATGGCAACAAAAGGGAAAATAAATATTTAAATATGTATTAATATGGTTTCTTAGCAATAAGTCTATTATGTGAAATTACTGATATCAAATGGTAATTAGGATGCTACTGTTTCAAATACAGGCAGTCTTTTGGTTTCTGTCAGTAGCTCAAAAATTCTTGATCATTCTTAACATTACCTAGAAACAACAATATTAAGAATAACTGATGGTGACTTTTCTTAAAGTTAATATTAGCAAAATATAACAATTCAGAGTATAAATTTATCATTCTGAGTGATAAATCAAAAAGTTCAGATTAGCATTTGTTTTTAATGTTTTTATATCTAGGAGAAGATGGGCGGTTGGCATATGAACAGTTGGACAAATTTCCACGAGACTGTGTTAAAGTTGGAAGTCGCCATGGAACTGAAGTTGCCACGGCTTTTTAATTACAAGTGAACTCTGCCTACTAGCTGTCTTAATAAATGGCCCTTTTAAATAAGATGGTGCTGTGATTTAGCTGGAATGTTTTTAAAACTTGAATATTTCTGTTTAGGTTGTTTGAAAATGTCAGCATGTAATAGAAAGAATTCAATATCCAGTTTCACAGTTCCCATCCAATTTCTCCTTTGGCCAATAGAACAGGGCTATGGATTAATTCAGTAGATTACATCACTGATTGTGTCTGACAATACATAGAGAAAAAAAACATTAAAAGATGTATGGAATTTTTAAAAAGCTATCTTTGTACTTTTTTGGAATTTCTTCTATAAGCTTGATATAGTCATGTGATGTTCTTTGATAAATATCAAATGCCTTGCAGTTTTTCTTTGTTGTGTTCTCAGGGTTGAGTGGTCCCCTTAGCTATCTAATTTTATCTAAAATGTAAACCCCCCAAAAAGAAAATAAAAATTCTTCAAATAAAAGTTTGCTTGTTGAATCTAGTGCAATTGTAAATTGTAAGACTGAGGTCATTGTTTTTCTTTGCCCAAACCTCTAAGTGTTTCTTTTGTTCTGGTTTGGTTTTTCCTCCATCCTGGCAATGCCAAGAGCATGTTTCCATTATAGTGAAAGATCACAGATAACTAAAAGCTACCTTATTAAGATATATCCATTTCCATTTTTAAAAACAGACTCAGGGTTAGGGAGATAGTATAATGGTTATGCAAAAAGTCCCCAGGTTCAATCCCCAGCACCACCATAAGCCGCTTGTGCTGAGCAGCACTCTGATAAAAATAATATATATATATATTAAATTTTTAAAAAATTTAAAACACACTCAATGATTAGACTTTCAAAAAATCCATTTTTATAATGCCTTTATAATAGATGCATTTTGTTGCTAAGGTAAATCAAAACCAAAAGTCATGCATGGATTGAGAAAGCTGTGGTGCTTTTAAAGATACAAGAACCTGGAAGTTGGAAGAATCCTAACAGAAGAGCAATAGTACTACTCAAAGTAGTCTTTGCTTCTATCAAAATTACTGTAAAGTTAAGAAGAAGAATGAATGACCTGAGGAATAGTTCCTGCCCCATAGAAATCACTTACTACTGGCCAAATATCAATAGTTAAATCCACAATTGCAGTTATTACTATGATGTAACTGTATGATGGTAACAAGTACACAAAAAATTACAAAACCATTCAGTAGTTTTTATTAAATGTTTTCTTCCTCTTAAGAATATATAAGATGGGATATGCCAAGATGTCAAAATAATATATGTCTATAATTTAAACTGTGTCATATCAATTGTACTCTGGAAGTGTTTATATAAAATATAATTTAGATATCATTTTAAATATTTACACTTTAGAAAAACTTTTATTTCATTTTAAAGTAAAAAAAAATGTTTGCCAGCATCCCTGGCAAATAGTTCTCTGAACTGTGAAGTTATCGTGTACTTGTATATTTGTATATTTATAAATATTATATAAATACATATATCCTTCTCTTAAAAGGTGTATTGTACAGTCTATACAGTTTTTATGTATATTCTATAGTTCCCATTAAATGGTTGGAATGATTCTTTTTATAGAAGGTCAAATCACAATAATTATAGTTTTTGTTTGGCTTGTGTCTTTTTTATTTTTTGAATAATGCATGAGTAATCCCATATCTTTTGTATTCACTCTGTATTTTATTTTTGGTTGAAGGGGTGCTTTCAGTTTTGTGGCATTTGTATTCATCACTCTTTGAATCACATAAGTCAAAATAAAAATTATTTTTAATTACTAATCTCATGCACAGTTTTTTCACAACCTCTAATTGGTATTTACTACGTGTTACATTTCATTCTAATGTATTCCTACTCTTATCTTGAAATTTCTTTGTCTATAACTGAAGATAATGACATTTACATGTGAGATCTGTGGTGATGCTAAATGTATTATAAGAAATTGTGACTCTGACTTCCTGGAGAGTAAAAAGAAGTCTGCATTCATTTGTATGTGTTCTCAAACTACCACCAATGCCATCACAACAGAATGCCGAAGATTCAGTTCTGAAAGTAAATATTACTAAGTGACTCACTAAATATGAGTGTTTGTGAAACTGTTGTTCTAAAGGGATGGAGCTACCTGACATGAATAAATTGGGTTAAAAACACTACGTTGTTCACACTCTGTTATGCATATGAGTTACTTTATAGAAGTAGTAAATATGTTACAACTGTTTGTGTAGGAGCAAAAACAGAAACTCACTCAGGCACCTTACTTCTTCTTCCCTACCTCCACTCCTTTTCTGCCTTCCACCCCCACCCCTACCCCAAACTCCTTTCTTGTCTCTTGCCTTCAAAACATCAAGAAGGAGAGGCAGGTGGTGGCACATCCACATGAGTAAACAAGGATCCAGATTCGAGCCCCTGGTCCCCACCTGCCAGGGGAGAAGCTTCATGAGCAGCGAAGCAGGTCTGCAGGTATCTCTCTGTCTCTCTCCGTATCTCCCCTTCCCTCTCAATTTCTCTCAGTCTAATTAATTAATTAAAATGAACTTTGACTCCTACTATATACCACACATGTGCACATAAACACACATAAGCAGAAGGAAGAATCTAAAATCCATTACATGCTATTTTAGTAGGAAATGCATAACAAAGTACCACATCATCCAAAAAACCGTTTAGCCTGAGATCCACTCTTTTTCCTTAAAGCCTCCATCCTATTTGTCCTAAAACTGTTCCTTCCTTTTTTTTTTCCACTAAAAAACAGATTAAAGAGGATCCACAAAATAGTTCACCTGGTTAATATACCTACTTTGCGATGTATGTCACCCATGTTACAGCCTAGCCCCCACCACACTGGAGGGAGATTTGGTGCTATGTTTCCTGCTCTTTTTCTTGGTCTCTTTTTCTCCCCCATTTTTCCCCTTTATTGGGGGGACCAATGGTTTGTAGTCGACAGTACAATAGTCTCTTTCTGAACAAGTCAGTCTGGAGCCATGAAACTCCAGTGAAAACAATAAAAAATCAAAATAAAAAAGGAAAGAGAAAAAGAGAGAAAGGTAGTACCATATTAAAGGCTTTGATTTTTCCACTGCAGTAGGGGCTGGATCTAAACCTGGATTCTCATGCATTGCAAAGTAAGCACCCCCACACTCCACTCACCCTGAACTATTTTGCCAGATCTTCTGCGTAAAAAAAAAAAAAAAAAAATTAAGGAGCCAGGCAGTAATGCACCAGATTAAGCATACACATTACAGTGCACAAGGACCCAAGTTCAAGCCCCTTGTCCCCACCTGCAAGGGGAAAGCTTCATAAGCTTGATAAAGCAGGGCTGCAGGTGTCTGTCTCTCTCTTTCCCTATCTCCCTCATTCCTCGCAATTTCTCTCTGTCACTATCCAATAATAAATAAATGAAAGTAAAACACTATTGTTCAATAAACAGGCACCCAAATGTAAGAATAGAACAGATGAAATTAGGGGTTTTAGAGTGGAAAGAAGATAGTCTATTTTAGGTATGTTCATAAGGACCCATGATTTTAGTAATTTTTGCTTGAGCCTGATAGTTAACATGAAGGTGGGGTAAAAATATTGTCTGGGAAGATGGTGTGAGAGTCGAAAATAGGGCTTGAAAGCTAGACTAGGGGGGGCCATGGCTAAGCACACATGTTACAGTGTGAAAATACCCAGGTTTGAGCCCCTGACCCCCACCTGGCTGCAGAAAGCTTTGTGAGTGATGAAGCAGTGTTGTAGGTGTCTCTCTCTTCCTCTCTATCACCCCCTTCTCTCTTGGTTTCTGGATATCTCTATCCAATAAATAAGTAAAGATAATACAAAATTTAATAAAAAAAAAATAGAAAGCTGGATTAGGACAGCATAGCTCCCAAACATGAGGAAAGTATACAAATACCATTAACTATTTACCCCATTGATTTGACCTAGGGTCCATAGATATTCATATTTAGCACAGCAGCCTGTGTAACCTCTGAGTTCCTGTCAGTCTGAGCTCACAGTCCATCCATGGTCACAGCTAAGAACATTCCAGTTTGTTTTCGTTTCAAGACCAGTCTTCCTTGAGTAGCAGGGTAAACTGACCTAGCCTCCCTTCAGAGAGTGGGATAGTCCTTTCCACTGCTACTCTATAGTGAGGGCAAGGTCCTGGAGAGGCCTACAAGAGGGCTTATGATGGGGGCCAAGTGGTGGTGCACCTGGTTGAGTGCACATGCTACAATGCACAAGGACCCAGATTTGAGCTCCTAGTCCTCTCCTGCAGGGGAAAGGCTTTGCAAGTAGTAAAGCTGTGCTGCAGGTGTCTGTCTCTCTTCCCCTATACCTCCCCTTTCCCTCTTGATTTCTGTCTCTATCCAATAAAGAGCATTAAAAAAAAGTTTAAAGAGGACTTATGATGATGCTTCTGATAGAAGTGACCAGTGATTGTGGAGAGAGGGATCTGTTAAAGGGGCCTGTATATCTATGAGGGGATCCAAAGATTCCCTGACTAGAGCCCTGGATGATGGAATGGCCTGACACTGACCAAAAATGCCATCACTAAAGTGAGACAGTCGCTTGCCCTTATCCAGACTTTGCAGTGCTTTCTCCATCTGACAGGTTTAGACTTTCTCCCAGTTGTTAAATCGTCATGTTGTTATATCAAAACTGGTACTGGGTTTATGGGATCTAGCCCCAAGTTAGAGAGTGAATAGACCTAGGGCTTAATGAATCTAAGTTAACCTTAAATTTTACTGCATTTTACTTATTTGATGATTATAATAAAGATCATTATAGGGGACAATAATTGTCCTTTAGTTGATACATATATTTTTACCAATATATCTCCTGGCCAATTGTATAGGCTGCTTCTTTTTTTATATATATTTATTTTTATTTATTTATTCCCTTTTGTTGCCCTTGTTTTATTGTTGTAGTTATTATTGTTGTCATTGTTGTTGGATAGGACAGAGAGAAATGGAGAGGGGAGGGGGAAGACAGAGAGAGGGAGAGAAAGATAGACACCTGCAGACCTGTTTCACCGCTTGTGAAGCGACACCCCTGCAGGTGGGGAGCCAGGGCTTGAACCAGGATCCTTATGCGGGTACTTGTGCTTAGCGCCACCTGCGCTTAACCCGCTGCGCTACAGCCCAACTCCCTAGACTGCTTCTAAAGATTGTCAAGAGGGTGACGTTAATGCTGTTGCTGTCAGAAGAGATTATGGGATATCTCTTACCTTCTTTTGTGTAGCTAATTGAGTAGGTGAAGTGATTGAGGGGAGTGAAGTAGGGGGTAGGAGAGGAGGGTGTCTAGGTCTAAGTAGTAAATATTTGATTAGATACTTTATGTGTCTTCTCTGGGCATTTATACTTGCTGACTGAGATTATTAAGTTTAAGTCTAAACAGACTACTGAGCACTTTTACTCTGAGATAAAAGTTTCCAATGGAGAGGATGGGGCATGGAACTATGGTGGTGGGAACTGTATGGGAATTATATCCCTGTTGTCTTACAATCTTCTTAATCATTATTAAATCACTAATAAAAACTATATATACAATCATGGAGGTGGTGAACTAGCATAACTGTTATGCAAAATAACTAGTACCTGGGGCTCTGAGGTGGAAGGTTCAATCCCCAATACTACCTTAAGCCAGATCTGAGCAATGTTTTGGTAAGGTTAAAAAAAAGAAAAGTGCATATATATGAAGAGAGTTTCACATGAGATAGAGAAGCCAGAATACTAATCTAGCACATGCAACACTAGGGGTCAAACAGGGAACACTTTAGGCATGCAAGCTTGATACTCTTACCAGTTGAACTATTTCCCTGTCTATAAGAAGTTCTCTTTTGATTACTTCTGTTTTCTCAACAAAATTGGGTAAATACAGCAGATCTATGATACAGAGGCAAAACTTTGATCATGTAACAAGTAAACAGAATAGATATAATATTTTAAAAGATCAAGGGAAATAATTCCTGTCCCTATTGGAATAGTCAAAGTAAAACAGGTAAGTTCATAGTATGTTCTTCCTAAATAGATATGCAATAATAGCAGTGAACTTAGTCTGTGCTTGGAGAAACTAGTCTAGTCTAAGATTAACTTCTGTGTATCAGCAAAGTGAAAATAAACATAATTTAATCAATATCATAGAAAGCCCTCAATGCCAGACTGAAGAATTTAAGCATACATCACTACCCCTTGGTTTGTGTATAGCATTCTATGTGGTTGCTAAGCTATGCATTTCAGAATTCTTGACTGTTAACTCCATTCACTGCTAATGGTATAACTGAAGCACTATTAGCCTTTGTACACAATGGCTAAGAACCCTGTGAAGTTTTGTACTTGGCTTTATAAGTATTTTGAGAGACTATGGCAGCGCCTTCAGAGATTCTATAGATTAACTATTAAGTACTTTACTTTGAAGGAAAAAAAGGAATTTCATCTCTCCCTAGCTGAGAGTATTTTTCACAAAGAAAAAATTGTAGTACTTGGTCATATTCTACGGGACCGATCTTTAATGAACGACAAGAGAGCTCAAGCTGCCTACAAAATAGGACTGTTGTCCTTCACAGGTACTGATCTACCAGCTCTTCTAAAATAGACATTTCAAAATCATTTTGGTTTTCATACTTCTGGTCTTAAAATTCTATTTCTGTTTTCTCCTCAAGGACCTGGTTTTTTTGTTGTTGTTGTTATTTGTTTGTTTTAATGTGTTCATGGGGGTGGGCACAGGAGAACAGAAAATAGCTCGCTAGATAAGACACATGTTTTGCCATGTTCATCACAGGTTCAAACCCTAGCACTAAATGAGAAACCCATAGCACTGGGAGGAGGTCCAGCCCTAGTATCCCTCTGAAAGAAAAAGAACAAAGGAGTTGATCTAAGGGTGGTGAATTACCCATGAATAAAGCCCTTTCTTCTTCTAGCATTTGCCCTTCTTCCGTAGCCAGTCAACAGCGTCAGGTTGAGCCTGATGTAAAGTTTCGAGACCTCCTTTGAATCTGGAGAGGTGGCAGTCGTTGACTATGTGGGTCATAGTCTGTCTGTAGCCGCAGGGGCAGTTCGGGTCATCTCTGGCTCCCCAGCGATGGAACATAGCGGCGCACCGGCCATGACCTGTTCGATACCGATTGAGGAGGGCCCAATCATAACGTGCTAGGTCAAAGCCGGGTTGACGCTTGCAGGTGTCTGTGATGAGGTGTTTGTTCTTTACCTCAGCTGACTGCCAACTCTGTTTCCAAGAGTCTGGAACAGAGAAGTTCAGTGTAGGTGTAGGGGACCAGATAAAGCCCTAGTTCCAGAAAATAATAATAATAATATCAAATTTAAAGCGTTTATTTTGAAGAAGTGAGGAAATGTACTAAAACATCTATAGTTTCTCATACTCAAAGGTACCTCAAAAAAAAAAAAAACTATCATTGGGACTTGTACTGGCAGTGGGAGTGCTGTGCAGATATCTGCCACAGGGAGGTAAGAAACTGTACCCGTGTTTGTACCTCAGGAGAAAACTACACCCAAACTGTACCTCAACAAAGCTGTCCTGTAAAGAAGTCATGATGTTCCCCCAATAAAGTGATTCTTAAAAAGATAAAAGAAACTATCATATTAAAAGAGGAGAAAAGAAGGAAAGAAAGAAAGGAAAGAAGGAAGAGGAGGGGAGAGATGAGAGAGAAAAATAGTTTACCAGATGACAGACCCACAAAAAGTGTTTATCAAGTGGCCTGGGAGGTGGTTCCATGACTAATGCTGAACTTAAAAAGATGAGGTCCTGGGCTGAGGAGTATAAAGGTTATGCAAAAAAGATTTTCATGCCTGAAGCTCCAAAGTTCTAAGTTCAATTCCCAGTACCACCATAAACCAGAGTTAAGAAGATATGCTTTGGTGAAATAAATAAATAAACAAAAGTTTGAAGTCCTCAGCATTGCATATTTCCGAATGATGTTTTAGTTCTCTTTCTCTCATGTTAACAAGTGTGTATCATTTGGGGCCCAGTAGTGGTGCACCTGGTTGAATGCCCATGTTACAATGCTCAAGGATGCAGGTTCAAGCCCCTGGTTCCCACCAGCAAGGCGAAAGTTTCATAAACTGGTGAAGTAGGTCTTCAGGTGTCTCTCTACCTCTCTCCTTCACTATCTCCCCATTCCTCTCCATTTCTGGCTCTCTCTAGCCAATAAATAAATAAAGGTAATATCAAAGATAAGTAAATAAAATAAATGTGTAACATTTTACTGGGACTGGGGCTAGTGTACAGTTGTTGACACATGGGTACAACTTCTCACTATGATAGGTGTCTGCAAAACATTCTCACCTCCATCCTTTCCCACCATCATATATCAGGTCCCCAAACACCAGCCCTCTCTCTGCTCTCACTCCCCACAGTCCTTTGCTTTGGTGCAATACACTAAACCCAGTCTAAGTTTTACTTTGTGCTTTCTCTATGTGTCCTTTTTTTTTAAATTCACCTATGAAAGAGGTCATCTGGTATTCATCCTTCTCTTTTTGGCTTATCTCACTTCACATGAGTCCTTCAAGTTCCATCCAATATAAGGTGAAAGAGATGACTTTGTCATTTTTAACAGCTGAGTACTATTACATTATGTAGATATACCATAACTTTCTTAGCCACTCACCTGCAGTTGAACACCTGGGTTGCTCAGCTCCCACCATATTGAAGGAAACATCAGTACAGTTCTTTCTTCTCTCTCCTTCTCTGTATCTTTAAAAAAAAAAAAAAAAAAAAGCTTTCAGGAGTCAGGCAAGTGCAGGTGGTGCTAAGCGCATGGACCAACTAAGGATCCCAATTTGAGCCCACAACTCCCCACCTGCAGGGGAGTCACTTCACAGGTGGTGAAGCAGGTCTGCAAGTGTCTGTCTTTCTCTCCCCCCTCTGTCTTCCCCTCCTCTCTCCATTTCTGTCTGTCCTATCCAACAACAAGGACATCAGTAACAACAACAATAATTACAACAATAATAAAAAACAAGGGCAACAAAAAGGAAAATAAATAAATATTAAAAAAAAATGTTTTCAGGCCATGTGGTGGCACACCTGATTAAGTGCAAACATTACAGTGCACAAGGACCCAGGTTCAAGCCCCTGGTCCCCACCTGCAGGGGGAAAGCTTCACAAGTGGTGAAGCAAGGGCTGCAGGTGTGTCTCTGTCTCTCCCTATTTCTCTCTGTATACAATAATAAGTAAATAAAGATTAAGAAATATTTTTAAGTTTCTCCAGTAAGTTGCTAAGTATGTTTCCACTTTTATTAATTAAAAATGTATAAAACCCCAGTCCCCAACTGCAGGGGGGAAGTTTCACGAGCAGTGAAGCAGGTCTGCAGTTTTCTCTCTATCTCCCCTTTCTCAATTTCTCTCTATCCTAATAAAAGAGAGAAAAAAGAATAATTTTAATATATAGTAAAATTTCTGTAAGTTCTCACTATCACAAAAATATCAAAGAGTCTATACTGAGTAATTATAAATATAACACCAACCTAAAGGTATGATTCCAGCACAGGGTAAAATCATTATTTTGTCTTATATGTATGACTTACACAGAGAACATCTTAGAAAAACAAACAAGAGCATAACTCTTTTCTTGTGGCTCTGAATATTTTATCTTATAAAAAAGTGGATAAGAAATTGCCCCATTAAATGAGCATCTGTCATTTTCTCTAGTGCCAAAGATTTCATTAAGGAGAACTTAATACTCTTAAAATCCCTACCAGGCAAGTCAATAGGTGCATTAGTAAAGAGTATCTATATACTTGGCTAAATGAGTAAGTAATAGTCCATTTAATCAAACACTACTCAAGTCCTAACTTAACTCCACTTTTTAAAAAGATGTATTTACTTATTAATGAAAAGGAGTGAATGAGAGAGAGAGAGAGAGAGAGAGAGAGAGAGAGAGAAACCAGAGCACCTCTCTGTCATATGCAATTCTGGAGATTGAACTCGGGGGCCTCATTGGAGAGTCCAATGCTTTATCTTTTACACAACCTCTCCAGCCACTCAACTTTTTCCTCTAATAACTTTCAGAACATGTCCTGAAATTTTATCAATAGTACTCAGCAACACATCTAGTTAGAAGCTCTGGCTGGTAGCTAAAAGTTTCATAAATCATTACTTATTACTTATATGTAGTCTGATAGACTAAATCCTTTTTTTAAAAAAAAAATCCCAGAAAGACGACATTTTGTTTCCAAGGGCCGACAGTTACTAAGTTACAGAATGATTGGGTCCCACTGGTATTGAGCAAGAGCAAATGCTGGAAAATCAGAATGCCTTTGGGAACAAAAGATAAATAGTAACTACTACACTAAGTAGGCTCAGGTTCTTATATACAAGGACTAAAGACAGAGTCAGCTCACGGGAGCAGGCGGTGGCTTACCAGGTTAAGCGCACATAGTACAAAGCGTTAAGGATCCGCGCAAGGATCCAGGTTGGAGCCCCCTACGCTCAACCCAAGGATCAAGGTTGGAGCCCCCCACTCTCCAGCTGCAGAATAGTTGCTTCACAAGCGGTGAAGCAGGTCTGCAGGTGTCTTTCTCTCTTCCTATCTCCCCTCCCCTCTCAGTTTCTCTTTCCTATCCAAAAAGTAGAAAAACTGGCCACAAGAGCTGAAAAACATGGCACAGAGCCCCAGCGATAATCCTGGAGGCAAAAAAATAAAATAATAATAAAGAAAGTCAGCTCACCAGGTAGGGTGTCTCTCTTCATGCACATAGTTCAGGTTGGAATCCTGGCACCGACATATAAGTATGGCGGAGTGGCGGGGGGAAGGGAGGCAGCCCTGCTCTGTCTTTCTCTTTATGGCTCTATCTAAATGAATACAAAACAAAATAGTTCAAGAGCAGTACAGTGTGTGTGTGTGTGTGTGTGCAAGACCTCACCAAAAATAAAATAACAGAGAATCAGAAATAAGATAGGGCAGATGAAATAACTCATTTGAATAGTGTGCTGTTCTGTCATGTGTGCAACCCAATTTTGAGCCTGCTTCCCACTAAGATGAAGGAAACTTCAGTGCTATTCTCTTTCTCTCTGTGTCTCTTTGTTTCCCTCCCTCCCTCCCTCTCTGTCCCTATCAGAAAAAAATTAAAAAATAAATAGGAGGCCAGGTGGTAGCACAGTGGGTTAAGTGCACATGGCGCGAAACCCAAGGACTTGGGTAAGGTTCCCGGTTCAAGCCCCTGGATCCCCACCTGCAGGGAGGTCGCTTCACAAGCGGTAAAGCAGGTCAGCAGGTATCTATCTTTCCCCCTCTCTGTCTTCCCCTCCTCTCTCGGTTTCTCTCTGTTCTATCCAACAACAATGATATCAATAACAACAATAATAATAACCACAACAATGATAAAGCAAGAAGGGCAACAAAGGGGGAGGGGAGCCTCCAGAAGCAGTGGATTCGTGGTGCAGGCACTAAGCTCCAGTAATAACCCTGGAGTAAAAAAAAAAAAAAAAAAAAAGTTAAATAAATAAATAAATAAATAAAAATAATATCATGAGGGTTATATTCCAGGGTTACTCACCTTGAAATAGTCCAAGGTGCCTGATTAAAGGAACAAGGAGGACTGTTTAGTAGGTAGGATCCTTCCAGTGCTTTTCACATTAACCCTTGCTAGTCAACACACTGTCTCATCTTTATAGCAGCACATGAGATTGGGGAAGACAGGAAATTTCAGTGTATCCAAAGTGTCTCTTATATAGCAACACGAATATATGACCACATGAACACTCAAATGTCACTAGCTACTTGATAAAGCAAATGGAAGTGCCAATGCTGCTTTTTTTTACAGGAGGCCCAACCGCTGCGAAATTTGCTGCGGACTACATGAAAGAAGTCGCTCAGTTACTGCAAGATGAGAAGCTGAAACCAAAAATCCAGATCCTGCTGCTCCAGAGTGTAGCATGTTGGTGTTATTTAAACCCTGCCAGCCAGAAAAAAGCCGTGAAACTACAGTTTATTCCTGTTCTCATTGAGCTCCTTGATTTCAAACGTGAGTCCACCAAACGTGAAAGAAGCCTCAGCCTCCTGGTTAAATTTTGGATTTGCTATACACTCTCCGTCATCGTATGCAATAATGAACTCTGCACAAAGGAGCTTAAAGAACACTATACTTTAAAATATCATTTGCAAGTATTGGCTGCGGAAAATTGGTCTGAATGGCCTGAGAATTTTGCAGAGGTTCTATATTTTCTGGCTGGTTTTCACAGGTATTAATTTCTCTAACTATCTGATACAGTTGTCTATACCACCGTGTTACACAAGCAAAGTGGAAATAAATAGTACATGCCTATGTGTTAAGTCTTCAGTGTTTTCTTCAGGTAGTTGAAAAAAATTATAAAATTTCATAATTAATTGCAATAATCTAACTTCTGAAAAGCACCACTGCTTAAAAATATTTCACAAAAATCTCTATCCTATTAAACAAAAAAATAAATGGAGATAGGGGTAGATAGCATAATGCTTATATAAAGAGACTCTCATGTCTGAGGCTCCTAAGTTCCAGGCTCAATCTCCTGCACCACCATAAACCAGAGCTTATCAGTACTCTAGTAAAAACAAAAATAAGGAGAGAGAGAGAGAGAGAGAGAGAGCCACTGGGATCAGTAGATTCATTGTCACCAAGCCCCAGTGATAATCCTGGTGGCAAGAAAGAAAGGAGGAGAGAAAGAAAAGAAAGATTGTAAAATGAGAACTTGTAGAAGCTGCATTTATCTAAATAACTTGTTTGTCTGATTGACTGAGACATAGATTGAAAGAAAAAGGGGGATACAAAGCAAGAGAGAAATGAACACTGCCTCAGCCCCCAACTGCAGGGGGAAAGCTTCATAAGTGGTGAAGCAGGGCTGCAGGTGTCTCTCTCTCTCTTTCTTTCCCCCTATCTCCTCTTCCTCCTCTCAATTTCTGTTTCTATCCAATAATAAAAATAGATAAATAGATTTATTTTTTGCCTCCAGAATTATTGCCGGGGCTCAGCACCTGCGCTACATATCCACTGCTCCTGGATGCCATTTATTCCCTTTTTTTTTTTTTTTTTTTGCCTCCAGTGTTATCGCTTGGGCTCAGTGCCAGCACCACGCATCCGCTGCTCCTGGAAGCTATTCTTTCCCATTTTTCTTACCCTTATGGTGGTTGTTATTGTTATTGTTATAGCTGTTGTTGTTGGATAGGACAGAGAGAAATCGAGAGAGGAGGGGAAGACAGATGGAGATAGATAGATACCTGCAGACCTGCTTTGCCATCTGTGAAGTGACCCCCTGCAGGTGGGAAGCTGGGGGCTCAAACCATGATCTTTACGCCACTCCTTGCTAAAGGAGCACTCCTTTGTGCTATGTGTGTTTAGCCACTGCACTACCGCCCAGTCCCCAGATAAATATTTTTTTTTAAAAAAGAACACTGCCTCACCACTCATGAAGCTTCTCCCCTACGAGTGGGAACTGGAGGCTTGAACCTAGGTCCTTGCACATGGTAACACCTGCACTCAAGTAGATCAGCTATTGGCTTACCACATCTATGTAACACTTGGAAACAATGATGCATTTGAAGATTACTGGGTGACATTAAACTGAAACACATAAAAATGCTGTTAAATCAAGATTGCAGCCATACACCATAGCAGATTATTAGCTCACCCATAAACTTTCAGCCCTATTTCAGTGGGAGACTGCCACGTCTTTGGTCAAGGTTGTTTTCTGGCTACCCAAACAAGATCTTATACATCAGGCCAACTGAAAGTGGAGAATCAACACAGTAGAAGCAGCCATCAACTCCACTAGCACTATAGGGCAGTAGAGATGGAGATTAGGTTCTTGAGGTTTTCATACAATGATTCACCCACACCTTATTTTGTCTGCTAGAAAGTGTATAACAAGGTGGAGGGTAGATAGCATAATGGTTATGCAGAGACTCTTATGCCTGAGGCTCCAAAGTCCCAGGTTCAATCCCCTGCACCACCATAAGTCAGAGCTAAGCAGTGCTCTGGTAGAAGGAAGGAAGGAAGGAAGGGAGGAAGAGTGTAATAGAAAACCTGTATTCTTAAAAAAAAAAAGAAAAGAAAGAAAGAAAGAAAGAAAGAAAGAAAGAAAGAGAAAACCTGTACTCTTGACCTTTTTTTTTTTTGCCTCCAGGGTTATTGCTGGGGCTCGGTGCCTGCACCCTGAATCAACTGCTCCTGGGGACTAATTTTTTCCCTTTTTGTTGCCCTTGGTTTTTTTTTTTAATTGTTGTGGTTATTATTGTTGTTGTTGTTATTGATGCCACTGTCGTTGGATAGGACAGACAGAAATCAAGAGAGGATGGGAAGGCAGAGAGAGGGAGAGAAAGATAGATACCTGCAGACCTGCTTCACCACTTGTGAAGTGAACCCCCTGCAGGTGGGGAGCCAGGGGCTCGAACTGGGATCCTTATGCGCACTTAACCCACTGTGCTACTACTGCCCAGCCCCTTGCATTTGACTTTTGTGTTATTCAGTCTCATCAAAAACTATATTATGAAAAGTTATATTTATGGAAAATGCTTATAGGATATGGACATGTTTGTCTAACAATAGGAACATTTTCAAACTTAAGTTGCAGTCATTATAAATGGTGTGTACTTTCATTTTTCATTGACTTGACATTTTATTAGGAGGTTAATGGTTTACAGCACAGCTGTCTAGACATGGACTCCATTTCCCAGATCCACATCATTCATGGGTGTCTGCAAAATACTCTTACTCCCAACCTCTAGAACCCCAATGCCACTCCACCAAACACCCCCTTCCATTCTTTCCCCAGAGTTCCTTGCTTTGATGCAGTACCCCTGCCTCAGTCCAAGTTTCACCCTTTATGCTCCCTTTCTGACTGTCTCCTGAGGGCAAGTGGTATTTAGTGTTATGCTTCTCCCTTTTGACAAGAGATAATTAAAAGAGAAAAAAAGTAGTATCAATGCCAGGTTGTGGCATACCTGATTGAGCACACACATCACAATGCAGGACACAGGTTCAAGTCCCAACACTACCTGCAGGAGGAAAATTTCTCAAGTGAGGCAGTGCTACAGGTGTTTCTCTTTCTCCCTCGGCCCCTCTCGATTTCTCAGTGTTTATTTTTAAAAAAACGGGGGGGGGGGGTAGAGAGTGTGGTCCAGGAGGTGGTGCATTGAATTCTCAACCATGAGGTCCTGAGTTCGATCCCCAGCAGCACATGTACCAGAGTGATGTCTGGTTCTTTCTCTCCTCCTATTTTTCTCATGAAAAAACAGTCTTAAAAAAAAAAAAAAAGGAGTTTCATTTATAATCCTCAGTTCTAATTATTGTAGGAGTGTTTTTAGGGATACTAATCACATTGACTTGGATTGAGGAGGATGATGGGGAAATATTTCTCAGTACATAAACCAAGAAATTTTGTGCTCTATTGAGCCACTGTATATTTTTATCTTTTGTGGATTTTGTAAAATGTATAACCCATATTTTCTCAAACTAGAATTATAATGACAAATTAAAGTTTCAAAATTGAAAGTTTCAGGGGCCGGGTGGTAGTGTACCTGGTTAAGTACACGTTACAATGTACAAGGACCCAGGTTCCAACCCCCAGTTCCCACCTGCAGGGGGAAAGTTTCACAAGTGGTAAAGCAGTGCTACAGGTGTCTCTCTGTCTCTCTCCATCTCTATCTCTCCCTTTCCTCTCTATTTCTGACTGTCTCTATCCAACAAATAAATAAAGATTAAAAAAGAAAGTTTCGGGAGTCAGACGGTAGCACAGCGGGTTAAGCGCACGTGGCGCAAAGCTCACTGACCCCAGTAAGGATCCCGGTTAGAGTCCCCGACTCCCCACCTGTAGGGGAATCGCTTCACAGGCAGTGAAGCAGGTCCCCCTCTGTCTTCTCCATTTCTCTCTGTCCTATCGAACAACAATGACGTCAATAACAACAGTAAAACAAGGGCAACAAAAGGGAATAAATTAAAAAAAAAAAAAAAGTTTCATTTAGTGACTAGATAAGGAACTGTCAAAATTTGCTACTTTAATGTCTTTCTAAAAGTTTTTCAAAGTAACACATGAACATAGTTAAATAGCTAACTAGCAAGAATTCAGGTGATAACAGTATCCTCCCTAATCCCCACCCCCCCATTCATTCTAGTTATCTCCCTCACCTACCAGCTGGATTCTCTTAGCTGTTTCTTCCCTCTATTTATTACCACCATGTTTCTAAATAGTTAATATGCATTGCTAGTTACTTTTCCCCAATTTTAGAGTGTTTCTATTCCTAATATGACAAATAGTCTCAATTACACATTGGATAATCTTCAAATCTGGTTTCTTCTTGAAGCTAACTCACCATCAACGACTCCACCAAACTCTACCAACCTTTTGCTCCAATCTGGGCCTTTATATGCTAACAAATATAATCTAGGGTGGGGGTAGATAGTATAATGGTTATGCAAAGAGACTTTCATGCCTGAGGCCCCAAAGTCCCGGGTTCAATCCCCTGTACCACCATCAGCCAGAGCTGAACAGTGCTCTGGTCAAAAAAATAAATAAATACAATAACATAATATTAAAGCAGCCCAGGGGGAGGTATGGTACATAAAGCACTAAGACTTGTAAGCATGAGGTAGCACAGCACAGCATATGCCAGAGTGATAATCTGGTTCTCTCTCTTCATGAATAATATGTTATCAGGAGCCAAGTGGTGGCACACCTGGTTGAATGCCCATGTTACAATAATTTGTCGTCGTTGTTATTATATTTGCCACCAGGGTTATTGCTGAAGCTCAGTGCTTAAATGACTCCACTGCTCCAAGTGGCCTCCCTTCTTTTCCCCCTCTTCTTTTTTTGTGTAAAGGGTGAGAGATAAATAGGGAGAGGGACAGAGAGAAGTGATACATGCAAAAGTTAAAATATCCCCCTTGTAGGCGGGAGCTGGGGGCTTAAACCTGGATTCTTGAGCATAGTAACATGTGTGCTCTACTGGGTATCTCACCACACTACTGTCATAATCTTTTTTCTTTTTTAATAGCTACCAGGTTTATCACTGGGGCTTGGTGCTGGCACTACAAATCCACCACTTCCAGTGTCCCCCTGCCCCCCCACAGGTGGGGGATAGGGGCTCAAACTGGGGTCCTTGCACATAGTAACAATGGATACACCAGTCCCTGCCTCCCCAATAATCTTTTAACATTTCTGTATCAACTATAACATTTGACACAGCTACCAATGGGAAAATTCCTGTTGCTGCACATGCTTGCAACTTGGTATGCTTAAGTTTTTTTCTTTTTAATTTATGTATTCCCTTTTGCAGCCCTTGTTGTTTTACTGTTGTATTCATTATTGTTGTTGTTACTGATGTCATTGATGTTGGATAGGGCAGAGAGAAATGGAGAGAGGAGGGGAAGACAGAGAGGAGGAGAAAGAGACACTTGCAGACCTGCTTCACTGCTTGTGAAGCGACTCCCCTGCAGGTGGGGAGCTGGGGGCTCGAATCAGGATTCTTATACCAGTCTTTGCGCTTTGCACCACCTGCACTTAACCCACTACACTACTGCCTGACTCCCAAGTTTTTGTTTTTTAAAATTTTAACCATTTTACTTAAGTGCCTAGAAGCATCTCACCTCAGATTTAATTTGCAATTCCACAAAACAAGTAATATTGGCATCTTTCTGTGTGCCTAATTATTATCTGTAATTAGTCTCTTTGCCCCCATTCTTAAACTTAGGCTGTTTACATATAGTATAAAATCTGTCAAGGGCTTAACAGCCATGTGAAATTAACTGCCTACAATAGATGACAATACAGGTATTTACCAGCATCTCAGAAAGCTTTGTTTGACAAAGCTTTTGTCTAGCAAAGCTTTGCCTGCACAGTGGTGCACCAGGTTAAGTGCACAATGTGACAAGGCTGTTATATAATAATAGTTTCCACTTAAGTATTTAGTTCAGGTACTGTAATCAGTTTGGTTATTAATAATTGTTGGCACATCCTTTGTCAATGTTCCTAAATTGAATTATAGCACCCAGATTAAATTATAGATGGAAATTAAGCTGAAGTGTCACCTATTATCATGTGTTGTCAATAAACAATGTAATATCACTAAAAAAAAAAAAAAAGGCAAATTTACTGCACAGACTTCTTATACAGGGACTGAGAAAACAGCATAATAATTGTGCAAAAAAAGACTTTCATGCCTGAAGCTCCAAAGTCCCAGGTTCAATCCCCAGCACCACCATAAACCAGAACTGACCAGTGTTCTGGTCTCTATCTTTTTCATTAGAATAAAAGTACATTTAAATTTTTTTTTTTAATCACTTCATATTTGAAAAACCAGTGGTGGTGGAGCACAAATGTTCCCATGTGCAAGGACCCCGGTTCAAGTCCCTGGTCTCTCTCTACCTGTAGGTGCAAAGCTTCACGAGTGGTGAAGCAGTGATGCTAGGGTCTCTCTGTCCTCTGTCTCTATCTCCCCTTTCATTCCCAATTTCTCTGTCTCTATCCAAAATAAATAATAAGAATAGATCTTCCCAAGACACAGGCAATACTCAATAATAGACTGAAGTTTATTTATCATATACACAATGTTTGACAACTAAGAAAATGCTATTTACATAAAACATTATAGATTAAAAATACATATTTGTATTTTAATATAATAATAAGGTCCCAGGTCTCAAACCAGAAAAGTTTGATTTCAAGTTTGCACTATATAGTTTTTTGCTCTGCTACAAAGAACTATAGTGGAGGTAAACTTTGGCAGCATATTTCTCGAGAATCAGATATTAATGAATTTCAAATACATGGTTTCGAATCTGTAGAAGAAGATACAGTTTCTTCGGCACCAGTACTAATTTCTGAGTCTTCCACTTCAGAATCCTCACCAGTTTCCTCTTCAGAATCAAATTCCTGACTATCCAGTGATTCAAAGTTATCCAAAGGTTCACCAGTCAGCCTCTTTGAAAAAAACAAATCAATAATTTATTGTAAAAAAAAAAACTTTGAGATTCAAGTCTGTTATCAATATAAGTGGCCATCAAAATTGTAAAGAGGTTCTTCTTGTGTTTTTCAAATTCACTTACAAGGTGTTATATTCATATACTAGAGCATGTTGCAGCAAAGTCACAATGTTAAAAAGCTTACTCAACTATAGACTCTCAGAGGACAATTCTCAAATTATCTACAGCAAAGGACCAGGTTTTCGAATTTCCAATCCTGCTGTGGATCAACAATTTCATGGCAGCTGAGAGCTATTAATAGTACTTCCCAGTGAAAAGCTGGGACACTGATTTTGCCCTAACTCTAAAATGTAAGAAACAGCTGGAGCAATGGTTCACCAGGGAGGGTGCTTCCTTGTTATGCACAAGATGCAGGTTTGAGCTCCATCACCATCCAGAGAGAGTGATACAATGGCACTCTCCCTTTCTACCTGCCCATCTCTATTTAAAATGAAAAAGTCGGCCAAAAACAGTGAGCTCATGCATGGGTGAGGCCCAGGGGACACAAAAAACAAGAAAAATAAGGTAATACAGTAAGGGAAGTTTTAATTAAAAAAAACTTTCTTCCCATGAATGAATATATATATTTGCAAACATGAATCCATTTAAAATCTATTTTGTATAGTAACAACCATCAGGGTAATTCTTTAATTTTATTTGTTTTTAGATGGAGACATAGAGAAACTGAGGAGGGGCCAGATGGTGGTCAACTTGGTTGAGCACACATTACAATGCACAAGGACCCAGGTTCAAGCCCCTGGTCCCCACCTACAGGGGGAAAGCTTCATGAGTGATGAAGCAGTGCTGCAGGTGTCTCTCTGTCTCTCTCCTTTATCTCACCATTCCCTCTCAATTTCTGGCTGTCTCTATTCAATAAATAAACAAAGATAATTTTAAAAAATTAAAAGAGCCCCTGGCTCCTGGCTCCCCACCTGCAGGGGAGTCGCTTCACAGGCGGTGAAGCAGGTCTGCAGGTGTCTATCTTTCTCTCCCCCTCTCTGTCTTCCCCTCCTCTCTCCATTTCTCTCTGCCCTAACAACATCAGTAACAACAATAATAATAACTACAACAACAAGGACAACAAAAGGGAAAATAAAAAAATAAATATAAAAAAATTAAAAGAAAGAAAAAAAAACTAAGAAGGAAAGAGAAGGGCACCTGCAGCACTGCTTGTGAAGCTTTCCCCTACAGGAAGGGGCCAGGAGCCTGAACATTCCTGCACATTATAACCTCATTAGATGCATTACCACCCTGACCCCATCAAGATAATTCTTTTTTTTTTAATAGTTATTTATTCCATTTTATTGCCCTTTTTTTTTTCATTGTTGTAGGTATTATTGTTGTTGTCACTGATATCATCCTTGTTGGATAGGACAGAGAGAAATGGAGAGAGATGGGGAAGACAGAGAGGAGGAGAGAAAGATGGACACCTGCAGACCTGCTTCACTGCTTGTGAAGCGACTCTCCTGCAGGTGGGGAGCTGGGGGCTTGAGCCGGCTTCCTTAGGACGGTCCCTGCGCTTTGCGCACCTGTGCTTAACCGGCTGCGCTACCACCCAACTCCGAGGATAATTCTTAAAAATACATTAGTTACTTACAAATTTTAAAAGGTCAGATTAAAATGTCCTGTTATTTATTGTGCCAATCAGCAGTTGTCTAAATGACAATAAAGTTTTAAAAAAAGAAAAAGTATATAATTATCAACTATAAAATATAATTTTCTGGGGCTGGGTGTTGGCACACCTGGTCAAGCACACATGTTACAATGTACAAGGACCCTGGTTCGAGACCCTGTCCCCACCTGCTGAGGGAAAGGTTTGAGTGGTGAACCAGTGCTACAGGTCTGTCTCTGTCTCTCTTCCTCTTTTTTTTCCAAATATTTTTTCAGAGAAAAGTTAATTCCTTTTTATAACTCTAAGAAAAAGGGATGACCTTTTGCTTCACAGTAGTACTTAACAACTGCTTAATAACTGTTGGGTTATTGGGCTCTTACTATGTATATGGACTTCTCTTAACTTATAATATTCATTTCCTTAACAAGCATACATACAAAGTAGGTAGTATAGACTATAAGTCCTGTTTCATAGATGAGGAGAATAAAGCCCTGATAGGATAAATAACTTGTGTCAAGGACAGGAAAAAAAAAAAGTGAAACTTGGCCTGGGTGGGGCGTTACTGCACCAAAGCAAAAGACTCTAGCTAGGGAAGGTCAGGAGTAGTCGGGGGGAAAAGGGCTTTGGGGTCTTGATTTATGATGATGGAAGAGGCCTTAAGCTGGAGGTGACAGTGTTCTGTAGACACCTCCCATGGGGAGATGAGAAACCATGTACCAACAACTGTTTGTTTTGATCAGACGAATGCTGAAATACCTACCTCAATTATCTCTGCCATGTACTGTACTTGTTGTGCTACTTCTGCCAATTCTTTATTCTCCTTTTTCAAGCGGGAAATTTCATTGTCTTTTTCTTCAATTTCCTTATGAAGCTATACAACAAAAATAAAGTTCAGTATTCCATACTTTACTATACTATAAACCAAACAATGTGTCTCCATTACAAAACTGATAAAGATCCTAACAAAGAAACTATCTTTGACTCTTAATATAATGGGTTTTATTTGAATTTATAATTCCAGTATCAGAATTGTCTTTCTTTCCCTAAGATTTACTTTACTTCATATGAAATAAGTTTCACAAGACACATACACACACACATACACAGAGAGAGAGAGAGACAGAGAGAGAGAGAATAAAGCACTCCCGTGCTTGTGGCACCAGAGATCAAACCAGGAACCTCAGTTATGGAAATTCTGCACCTTACCTGTTTCCATTTCTCCAGCTGCCTAGGTTGTCTAATTAAACTTTTTGTGAGGCTGAAGAAATAGCTCACCAGGTAGGATGCCTGCATTTGCCATGCATACAGCCCCAGTTTGAATCCCAGCACCACCAACAGAGCTGAGTGGTACTCTGACCAAAAATAAGCAAAAAATTATAATAATAAGCATATTCATTGAATGTCTTGAACCTGGTAACAAGAATTTATAACTTACTTCAGACATCTCAATGCTGTGACCTGAGTAGGTAGCACAGAGGACTTACTGTCTGTTAAGAGGCTCCAATCCCCAGTATCACTAGTGCTAAGCAATGCTCTGACATAAGACAAAAGGCTAAACAAAGGGCGGGGGGGAGAAAGCCACAAACTATTTTCAATACATACTTTCTCATTTTCCTGAAGTGTTTCATAGAGAGCCTTCCTCCGTTGTTCTGCTACTTCTTTCCAATACTGAGGAGATGGGTTTTCTAGAATAAATTCATGTTTTACACATTACTCTGAGAGTCATTTCTGTCATATATGATCCAATGTTTTTTTGGTTTTTTTTTTCCTAATCATGGTCAAGGAGAGAGCACAGCAGAGTACACCAAACTTTCATGCTATAAGTTCCAGGTTGCAGGTTCAGTCCCCAAAACCACTGTATACCAGAGCTAAGCAGTGTGCTCTAGTCTTTCTGTCTCAATGGGAAAAAAAAATTTTTTTTTAAATAAATTAAGAGGGCAGGGATAGATAGCATAACGGTTACGTAAAGAGACACTCATGCCTGAGGCTCCAAAGTCCCAGGGTCAATCCCCCACACCACCATAAGCCAGAGCTGAGCAGTGCTCTGGTAAAATAATAACAATAATATGAATAAATAAGAAAATTTTTAAATCTACAATGCTACCCAGTACTATATTATTTACTGCTCATTTTTAAAGATTAAAATTAAATAATAAAACCAATTTTTCCTTTCATTTTCTTCAACATTTTAAAGAATTCAAGTCTTGCTAATCCTTAACACAATACACTGTCACAGTTGCCATATTAATCATTAGCTTTTTATTTACTACTCCAGCCATATTTGTACCTTACCAAACAGTAAGAGCTGTTGAAATTTACAGTTTTTTATATTTACAAACAGAAGAGAAATTTTAAGTTATCAAAAACATAAAATTAAAATATCTGTATCCCTACTTTGGGTGGTAGGTGTGGAACTATACACTGTAATCTTATATCATACTGTTTATAACAAATTTAAAAAAAATTTAATATTTATTGATTCCCTTTTGTTGCCCTTGTTGTTTTATTGTTGTAGTTATTATTGTTGTTGTCATTGTTGGATAGGACAGAGAGAAATGGAGAGAGGGAGGGGAAGACAGAGAGGAGGAGAGAAAGATAGACACCTGCAGACCTGCTTCACCGCCTGTGAAGCAACTCCCCTGCAGGTGGGAAGCCGGGGTTCGAACAGGGATCCTTATACCGGTCCTTGTGCTTTGCGCCACCTGCACTTAGCCCACTGCACTACAGCCCGACTCCCCAAAAAATATTTTTAAAAATATCTGTGTTCCCAGAGAAAGAGGCAAAATTTGTAATAGTAGAACAAATATTTACCTTTATTACAAAAGTTACATGTGCACTATTTACTTTTTTCATACCTGCAATCATAAGATCAAAGGCTTCTTGGGTGACTTCTCCAAGATTTTCATTTTCATTATGCTCTGGGATAACTACTCCAGAGATGGAAGTCTTAGATGTTAACTGTTCATTCCATTGTTTCCTTTTTGAAATGTCTTTAACCAACTAAAATGAAAATACATAGATCAATTTTCTTTATTTCAATTTAATAAGAAAACTGGGTGATTCTGTCTTATTTATTTATTACCAGAGCACTGCTCAGTTCTGGCTTATAGTGATGCAGGGGATTGAACCTGGGACTTTGAAGCCTCAAGGATGAGTGTCTCTGCATAACGATTACCCCTGCCCTGATTTTGTCATTTTTATGTTAAAAATAGGACACTCATGTATCTACAATTTTTTCAAGCATCTCTGGGTCTTTAAGAAACTTACATGAGGTGCCAGATGGTGGTGCACATGCTTGAATGCACATTACAGTGCACAAGAACCCAGATTCAAGTTCCCAGTCCCCACCTGCAGGGGGAAAGGGTGAAATAGTGCTGCAGGTGTCTCTGTCTCCCTTGCTATCATCCTCTTCCCTATTTCTGGCTGTCTCTATCCAATAAATAAAGATAATAAAAAAAAATTTTTTTAAAGAAACATATGACTCAAAACTGGTAAACACATATTAAGGATTTTTATTTGCGTCAATTATTTTGGATTACATTTAGGTCTTAAGGCTCAATTACAATTATATTTGTTTTATTATGATAGGAACACAGAGAGATAAGTAACGGAGAGGAGAGAGAGGGGGAAAGAGAGGCACAGGCTTCACCACCCTTGAAGCTCCCGCCCCTGCAGGTAGGGACTGAGGGCTCAAGCCTGTGTCCTCATGCATGGTGACCATGCACTTTACTAGCTGCACCACTGTCTGGCCCTACGCTTATTTTTGTTGTCTGTAAATATTCAGTGCCATGGGAAAGCAGTATTTTCTATCTCCAAAGTCTAGAAGACCTGGGCTAGCAAAATTGGTCACTTAAAGTGGCACTTGCTTTTCCATGCACATGACCCAAGCTGGAGCCTGATCCCCACTACAGTGGAAACAGCTGTGGTGCTGTGTTGTCTATTCTTTCCCCTCTCTCCATCTCTCTCTCTCTTTTTATATCCTCCAGGGTTATTGCTGGGGTTCGGTGCCTGAACTACGAATCCACTGCTCCTGGAGGCTATTTTTTCCATTTTGTTGCCCCTGTTGTTTATCATTGCTGTTATTATTATTGTTGTTATTGCTGTCATTGTTGCTGGATAGGACAGAGAGAAATTGAGAGAGGACAAGAAGATGGGGGGGGATAGACACCTGCAGACCTGCTTCACCACTTGTGAGGCAACCCCCTGCAGGTGGGGAGCTGGGGGCTCAAACCAGGATCCTTACTTCCGATCCTTGTGCTTTGTGCCATGTGCAAGCTTAACCTGCTGCACTACAGCCCAGCCTCTCTCTCTCTCTCTCTCTCTCTCTCTCTCTCTTTCTCTCTCTCTCTTTTTAACTGAAGCACTGATCAGCTCTGAGCTATAGTGGTACAAGGGGATTAAACCTGAGACTTCTAAGCCTCAGGCATGAGAGTCTCTTTACATAATCATTATGCTGTATACCCCTATCCTCACTCTATTAAGTCAGCCCTGATCAATGATGTCCCATGGACAACAAAAAAGTCTAGAACCCAACCTATGACTTTATCATTTTGATAAAGAGATAAATAAAGAAATCTAAATATTTCTCAAGACACGAAACAATACTTCTATAGGTTAATTTACAAGTTATTACATCATCCAAGTTCTACTATAGGTATGAATACCAACTCTGAACTCCCTAAATTGAACAATTAAAATAAAACCATTTCATGGCCTCAGAGGTGACACAGAGATAAGATAGAGCACCACTCTGGCACATGTGACAGCAGGAATCATGGGTATGTAAGTCCAATGTTCATCAATTGGGCAATTAACCTAGTCACACTGTTGTTTAGTTATTTTCAAATTTCAACGACTTAAGTATTTCTAATCAAAGGAACCGTGGAAATATCTTTAAATGTAACACACTGTAGCCTAGTAATACACACCTCATTTTCTCTTCCAACAAGTAATCCATTTGCAGAAGGCTGAATCATTTTCAGAGTTCTTCTTGGGGCAGGACTATTCTAAAAGTCAAAAAAATTCATGACATGGTTACTGTGTTGAATATTGATTGATACTTAATCCTACTATAATTTAGAAAAAAACAAAACATTAAAACTAATATTTGTGAGACTTCCAGAGGCGGGGCTACGAGCAGCAGCAGATCTGTTTCTTTCCTCTTCTCTCCTCTCCTCTCCTCTCCCGGATCAACTAGGAATACCAAAGAAGACCACCTGGGAGCAAAACAAGACAGAACTAGAACAACTTCAGGAACCCACCAAATCACCAGTGAGTGCAAACACATGTGGCTGGTGGATAGAGTATCAAAACTGTATCAGAACAGGGTAACAAAATAGATGAACTCCAGAAAACAGTAGAGGGGAGAGAGAATAGAATCAATGAGGCTAAAGACAAAATTAGCAAGATCAAGGACGAATTAGAGACAACTAAAAAAGAAGTAAGAGATCTCAAAAAGAGGTTAAGAGATACTGAAAACAACAACAGAGTCCTATGGGATGACTTCAAAAGAAACAATATATGAATTATTGGCTTACCAGAGGAAGAAAGAGAGGGAGAAGAAAGCATTCTTCAGGCCATAATAGCTGAAAACTTCTCTAGTCTAGACAACATCAAAGACATAAAGATTCAAGAAGCCCAGAGGGTCCCAAACAGAATTAACCCAGACTTAAAGACACCAAGACACATCATATTTAGAATGGAAAGGAATAAGGATAAAGAAAGGATCCTGAAGGCTGCAAGAGAAAAACAAAGAGTCACCTACAGAGGAAAATAACTAAGATTAGCAACAGACTTCTCCACACAAACACTACAGGCCAGAAGACAATGGCAAAATGTCTACTGAGTGCTCAATGAGAAAGGCTTCCAACCAAGAATACTGTATCCTGCTAGACTGTCATTCAGACTAGATGGAGGCATCAAAATCTTCTCAGACAAGCAACAGTTGAAGAAATCAACTATCACCAAACCTGCCCTGAAAGAAGTTCTGAAAGGTCTCCTATAAACAGTCAGACCACCATAAATAGGCTATATACCAGATCACTCAAACTCTACAAGAATGGCATTAAAATATCTTCAATCAATAAATGTCAATGGCCTGAATTCACCTATTAAAAGACACAGAGTAGGAAGATGGATCAGAAAATACAACCCAACAATATGCTGTGTACAGGAAACCCACCTAACTCAACAAGACAAACACAGACTTAAAGTGAAAGGATGGAAAACTATCATACAAGCTAATGGCCCACAAAAAAAGGGCAGGAACAGCTATTCTCATATCTGACACAATAGACTTTAAAATAGATAAGATTTAAAAAGATAGGAATGGACACTACTTAATGCTCAGAGATCAGTCAATCAAGAGGAATTAACAATCATTAACACCTATGCATCCAATGAGAAGCCATCTAAATACATCAAACTTCTACTGAAAGAGCTACAGCAATATATTAACAGCAATACAGTCATAGCAGGGGACTTCAGCATCCCACTCTCTCAACTTGACAGATCATCCAGGCAGAAAATCAATAAAGACATAAGGGAACTAAATGAAGAGATAGATAAACTAGAACTATTGGACATTTTCAGAGTAATTCATCCCAAGAAACTGGAATACATATTTTACTCAAGTCTACATGGGTCATTCTCAAGGACAGACCATATGTTAGGCCACAAAGAGAGCATCAGCCAATTCAAGAGCATTGAAATCATCCCAAGCATCTTCTCAGACCACAGTGGAATTAAACTAACACTTAACAATCAACAAAAGATTAGTAATAGTCCCAAAATGTGGAAGCACAACAGTACACTTCTTAACAACTTCTGGGTCAAAGAGGAAATCAAGGAAGAAATCAAAATGTTTCAAGACTTCAATGAAAATAAAGACACAAGCTATCAAAATATTTGGGACACAGCTAAGGCAGTACTGAGAGGGAAGTTCATAGCCATACAAGCACACATTAGGAAACAAGAAAAAGCACAAATAAACAGCCTAATTGCACATCTTCAAGACCTAGAAGAAGAAGAACAAAGGAACCCTAAAGCAATGAGAAAAACAGAAATCACTAAAGTTAGGGCAGAAATCAATAACATTGAAAATAAGAAAATCATACAAAAGATCAACGAAAGTAAATGTTGGTTCTTCGAAAGAGTGAACAAAATTGACAAACCTTTAGCCAGACTCAAAAACAAAAAAGGAAGAAGAACTAAATAAATCAGATACTAAATGAAAGAGAAGATATCACAACAGACACCACAGAAAGTCAATATATCATGCGAGGCTTCTATGAACAACTATATGCCACCAAGCTAGAGAACCTGGAAGAAATGGAAAATTTACTAGATACCTACCAACTTTCAAAACTAAGTAAAGAGGAAGTAGATAATATGAACAGGCCCATCACAGCTAAAGAAATTGAAACAGTTATTAAAAATCTTCCCAAAAATAAAAGTCTTGGACCAGTTGGTTTTACAAATGAATTCTACAAAACCTTCAAAGAAGAACTAATACCTCTACATTTAAAAGTCTTCCAGAAGATTGAATACACTGGAATACCCCCTTCCAGCTTCTATGAAGCCAACATCACTGATACCAAAAACAGACAGGGACACAACCAAAAAAGAAGACTGATATCTCTGATGAACATAGATGTGAAAATATTGAACAAAACTCTAGCCAACCAGATACAGCAGTATACTAAAAAGATTGTTCATCATATGGGATGATCTCACTCTCAGGCAGAAGTTGAAAAATAAGATCAGAAAAAAAAACACAAGTAGAACCTGAAATGGAATTGGCATATTGCACCAAAGTAAAAGACTCTGGGGTGGGTGGGTGGGGAGAATTAAAAAAAAAAAAAAAGAAAAGAAAACACAAGTAGAACCTGAAATAGAATTGGCATATCACATCAAAGTAAAAGACTCTGGGGTAGGTGGGTGGGGAGAATACAGGTCCATGAAGGATGATAAGAGGACATAGTGGGGGTTGTATTGTTATATGGGAAACTGGGGAATGTTATGCATGTACAAACTATTGTATTTACTGTTGAATGTAAAACATTAATTCCCCAATAAAGAAATTAAAAAAAAAAAAAAAAAAGATTGTTCATCATGACCAAGTGGGGTTTAAAATCCCAGGCATGCAAGGTTGGTTTAATATATGTAAATCAATCAACGTGATTCACCACATCAACAAAAGCAAGACCAAAATCCACATGGTCATATCAATAGATGCAGAGAAAGCCTTTGACAAAATGCAACAACCCTTTATGATCAAAACACTACAAAAAAAAAAATGGGAATAGATGGAAAATTCCTGAAGATAGCGGGAGTCTATATATAGCAAACCTACAGCCAACATCATACTGAATAGTGAAAAACTGGAAGCATTTCCCCTCAGATCAGGTACTAGACAGGGCTGCCCACTCACCATTACAATTCAACATAGTGTTTGAAGTTCTTGCCATAGCAATCAGGCAGGAGCAAGGAATTAAAGGGATACAGATTGGAAGAGAAGAAGTCAAACTCTCCCTATTTGCAGATGACATGATAGTATACACAGAAAAACCTAAGGAATCCAGCAAGAAGCTTTTGGATATCATCAGGCAATACAGTAAGGTGTCAGGCTATAAAATTAACATTCAAAAATCAGTGGCATTCCTCTATGCAAACACTAAGTTAGAAGAAATTGAAATCCAGAAATCAGTTCCTTTTATTATAGCAACAAAAACAATAAAATATCTAGGAGTAAACCTAACCAAAGAAGTGAAAGACTTGTATACTGAAAATTATGAGTCACTACTCAAGGAAACTGAAAAAGACACAAAGAAGTGGAAAGATATTCCATGTTCATAGGTTGGAAGAATCAACATCATCAAAATGAATATACTACCCAGAGCCATCTACAAACTTAATGCTATCCCCATCAAGATCCCTACCACATTTTTTAGGAGAATAGAACAAATGCTACAAATGTTTATCTGGAACCAGAAATGACCTAGAATTGCCAAAACAATCTTGAGAAGAAAGAACAGAACTGGAGGCATCACATTCCCAGATCTCAAATTGTATTATAGGGCCATTGTCATCAAAACTGCTTGGTACTGGAACATAAATAGACATAGTGACCAGTGGAATAGAATTGAGAGCCCAGAAGTAAGCCCACACCTATGGACATCTCATCTTTGACAAAGGTGCCCAGACTATTAAATGGGGAAAGCAGAGTCTCTTCAACAAATGGTGTTCGAGAAAATGGGTTGAAACATGCAAAAGAATGAAAACTGAACCACTCTATTTCACCAAATACAAAAGTAAATTCCAAGTGGATCAAGGACTTGGATGTTAGACCACAAACTATCAGATACTTAGAGGAAAATATTGGCAGAACTCTTTTCCGCATACATTTTAAAGACATCTTCAACGAAACGAATCGAAGTACAAAGAAGACTAAGGCAAGCATAAACCTATGGGACTACATCAAATTAAAAAGATTCTGCACAGCTAAAGAAACTACTGCCCAAACCAAGAGACCCCTCACAGAATGGGAGAAGATCTTTACATGCCATACATCAGACAAGAGACTAATAACCAGAATACATAAAGAGCTTGCCTAACTCAACAACAAGACAACAAATAACCCCATCCAAAAATGGGGGGAGGACATGGACAGAATATTCACCACAGAAGAGATCCAAAAGGCAGAGAAACACATGAAAAAATGCTCCAAGTCTCTGATTGTCAGAGAAATGCAAATAAAGACAACAATGAGATACCACTTCACTCCTGTGAGAATGTCATACATCAGAAAAGGTAACAGCAGCAAATACTAGAGAGGTGTGGGGTCAAAGGAACCCTCCTACACTGCTGGTGGGAATGTCAATTGGTCCAATCTCGGTGGAGAACAGTCTGGAGAACTCTCGAAAGGCTAGAAATAGACCTACCCTATGATCCTGCAATTCCTCTCCTGGGGATATATACTAAGAAACCCAACATACCTATCCACAAAGATCTGTGTACACATATGTTCTTGGCAGCACAATTTGTAATAGCCAAAACCTGGAAGCAACCCAGGTGTCCAACAACAGAGAAGTGGCTGAGCAAGTTGTGGTATATATATACAATGGAATACTACTCAGCTATAAAAAATGGTGACTTCACCATTTTCAGCCGATCTTGGATGGGCCTTGAAAAATTCATATGAAGTGAAATAAGTCAGAAATAGAAGGATAACTATGGGATTATCTCACTCTCAGGCAGAAGTTGAAAAACAAGATCAGAAAAGAAAACACAAGTAGAACCTGAACTGGAATTAGCGTATTGCACCAAAGTAAAAGACTCTAGGATGGGTGGGTGGGGAGAATACAGATCCAAGAAGGAAGACAGAGGACCCAGTGGGGGTTGTATTGTTATATGGAAAACTGGGAAATGTTATGCATGTACAAACTATTGTATTTACTGTTGAATGTAAAACATTAATTCGCCAATAAAGAAATTTAAAAAAATAATAATCAGAAAAAAAACTAATATTTACTCTGCTATATAATGTTTCATTTGAATGAGACACTGGCTTAATAAATTAGTAATCTTGTTATTCCTCTAAAAATTATAATAGTCTGAAAAAATCCTTATAATAAATTATCACCCAAATTTGACAGTCTTTCCTCTCATGTCAATGCATATCTTTGCTACAGTCACTCTGTGAACTTATGTGTTAAACTTAAAAATATAACAAAATGTCTAGGTTTTAAATACTTGAAATCACATGTGATGAAATTTCTGTACATCAGGAATATTTATATTCCCTCTTAAAATATCTTCCACTAGAAACTAGAAATTTACTAATTATTTAACACTGATGGAAGAAACCCACAAAAGAGACAAATTGGGTAGGAAAAGTTATTTACTTCTTTCCCTAATCAAAAAGATTCAACACGTGTTTCCTTTAAATCCTGGATATCCCCTTAACATATTTACATGTATCCACCAAAAGAATATAATTTTCAGGGATATACTTTATATAAAATCAAATATACATATAACAGGATCCCCCCCCCCTCTCTCTCTCTCACACACACACACATGCTTTTACCTGACTGCAGAAAGTTTTGTTTCAAGTACAATCATTAGGAGACAATTAAAATATCAGTGCCTAGGATGTACTAAAATACTATAAGATACCCATGATACTGTTTTGGGAGAAAAAAAAAGTCTTCCTTGTAATATGTAAATACTTTCCAATCTGAAAGCTCTCTCTAGCAAAAAAAAAAAAAAAATCATTAGTTATACTGCCACAATGGGATAGCAAACAATGGTGAATGCTTAAACAAGGTTAGCAAGAACATGATACCAAAGCAGCGTGAGAAAGTTGCTGCTCCTACACTGTACTTCACATGACAAGAGTTCACATTTCCCACGGTAGAGTTTCTACTGCTGATAATCATCTTACTATTTAACTGAAGAACAAATGCCTACTACTGTGAGAACAAATATTACATCAACGTTTCAGATACAATTAAGATTATAGATTAGTCTCCAGACAAATAAAGGAAAACATAACCCTGGAGCTTTAATAATAAGAGGTGCTAATGTATTTAAGTGATTGCTATCAACAATGACCAAAGAAGTCAACTAAATTACCATAACCAAAAAAAAAAAAATTTAAGACTTAATCTTTATACATATGAGCCTTGATTACCTAGCACCAAAAAACCAAGCTTCAGTGCAATGGGGGCCGAGCTTGAACCTGGGTCATGCACATGCAGAGGGAATGTGGTAATGCCTGGAGATTGAACACGTAGTCTTGGGGCTTCAGGAATTAAAGATAAACAAGAATGCACACTGACATACAATGCTGCATGTAACTGGCAAGTAATCTGTGAACTACTAAAATTCATTTTTTTACAGATCTAGATGTAGTCCAGTTCATTTTATGAAATGAACTGAAATGAATGATGAAGAAACTGAAATCGAGACACTAAGTAACTAAAATCAGAACTAAACAGAACCCAGATACATTCCATATCAATCCACCAGATGAGCACCACCTTTCCCTAGGATCCAAGAAGCACATCACGGCTTCACCAAGAGTAGGAACCTGCTTCCCCCAAACAGTACCAGGGGTTGAATCTAGGACCTCAAAGTCAGGCAGGAAATTTTTTTTCGTAACTATTATACTAGCTCCATAGTCAAAACACACACACACACACACACACACACACACACACACACACACACACACATTTATTTGATAGGACAGAAAGAAACTGAGAGGGGAGGGGAAGAAAGAGATACCTGCAACACTACTTCACTTTTGAAGCTTCTCCACTGCAGGTGGAAACTAGGTAATTGAACCTTAGACCCTGCACATGGCAATGTATGTGCTCAACCTGGTATGACACCCCCTGGTCCCAACACAAAATACTTTTAAAGAACAATTTAAGGAAGCACCAAGTAAGAGAAGGCCAGCAAAACAGCCTATCATAAAGTACCTGCTACACTTTGGAAAGGCTTTAATTTATATAATTGAAGTCTTCAGAGGTGGAGATATAGATAGCATAATGCTTATGTGAAAAGACTCATTCCTGAAGCTCCGAGGTCCCAGGTACAATCCCCAGCACCACCCACCATAAGCCAGAGCTGAGAAGTATTCTACTAAAATAAAAATTAATTCAATTTTTCAAGCTGGTATTTCTGTAAAATGGGGTTAGGGCCAGCAAAATAGCTCGCTTGGGTAGTGTGCTAATAACTTGCCAAGTCCATGGCCCTGGCTGTCCCACCCCCACCATATTGAAAGAAGTTTTGGTGCTGTGGTCTCTCTCTCTCCCTCTCTCTTCCCCCTCCCTAAATAAAAAATAAAATTAATAAGGTCTCATAACCA
This sequence comes from Erinaceus europaeus, assembly GCF_950295315.1. Taxonomy (NCBI): domain Eukaryota; kingdom Metazoa; phylum Chordata; class Mammalia; order Eulipotyphla; family Erinaceidae; genus Erinaceus; species Erinaceus europaeus. The sequence continues at coordinate 38,058,015 of NC_080165.1, forward strand.
ATAATCCCATTTAGACTATAATCCTAGAATGTAGTCTAAATTGTGTGGTAGCCATGAGCTAAATTGTAAATTCATTTAGAACCTCAAGAGTAGAGGTCATAAGAGCCAAGCAGTGGTACACTTGGTTGAGCACACACATCACAGTGCACAAGGACCCAGGTTCAAGGCCCTGGTCCCTACCTACAGGAGGAAAGTTTCATGAGTGGTGAAGCAGGGCTGCAGTTCTCTCTCTCTCTCTCTCTCTCTATTTCTCTCTCCCTCTCTCTCTCTCTCTCTCTCTCACCCCCCCCCCGTCTCCCCCTTACCTATCAATTTCTCTCTGTCTTAACCCAATAATAAATAAAAGAATAGAGGTAACCATCCCCTGGAGTCCTAGACTCCCCCCATAGATGCTATGAGCCTAGACCTCTAATAGAGCCCTCTCTCTACCACCACTGGTCACATCTTTTGGGAACATCATCATAAGCTCCTTTGTGCACTTCAGGACTGTAACCTCACTATGAACTAGTAAAGGTAGGGACTGCCAAGGTTCTGAGGTGAGTGCAGTCTAGAGTGTTCCCAGCTGTGACCTTGGACTGTGAGCTTGGTCTGACAGGAATTCAGAGGTTGTATATACAGGCTCCAGTAATAAATATAGTTAAATATGGTCGCCAGGTTAGGTTGTTGTGGTAAACAGTTATTTGCATTTATATATTTTCTTCAAGTTTGTGAACAATTCTCTGCCCTAATCCTGCTTCCTACTTCTTAACTCTGACGTCATCTTCTCAGACATTATTTCTAGTCCACCCCCATGTTAGCTATGAAGCCCAAGCAAAGACTGGTAAGACAAAGGCTCCTAGGAGCATACCTAAAATAAGACTTCCTAGCTTCTTTCTGCTCTAAGGCCTCTACTTGCATCTGCTCTAATCCTACTTTATGGTTCCTGTTTATCTTACTGCATTTCAGCCACCAAGTTGCAGATGCTACTATGACTCCATCCTGACTTCCCCTGGGTAGATGACCTCACCAATGCTTCATGGATTCTCACATTTAGGGAAAGAAAGAAATAGGCTGGGGATATGGATCGACCTGCTAACACCCATTTCCAGCAGAGAAGCAATTACAAAAACCAGAACTCCCACATTAGGCAACCCCAAAAATGTTTTGGTCCATATTCCCAGAGAGGTGAATGACAGGGGAAGAAAACCAAAGGGCTCTGTACCCCATTCCACCAAAACCCAAATCTTTTGTCACCAGGAATCTTGTTTCTATACCATGAATTAAAAGGGAAGCAATCTGGAAAAGATCGGGGGAAGCCAGGCACTGTTTCTCTTATGAGAGAAAAGAGGGAAAAAGAAAGTCACCCAGAAGTAGTAATAAATGTGTGACTTAGAAGGGAAGTGAAGCACTATATGGCAGCCTGTAGGTTCACGATTAGTCAACAATTTATATGGCTTTATATGTTAACTCTTTTTTCAGCCACCAGGTTCCAGGTGCTACCATGATGCCAACCGGACTTCTCTGGGCAGACGACCACCAATGTGTCCTGGAGCCCCACTTCCCCAGAGTCCCGCCCCACTAGGGAAAGAGAGACACAGGCTGGGAGTATGGATCAACCTGTCAATGCCAATGTTCAGCGGGGAAGCAATTACAGAAGCCAGACCTTACACCTTCTGCATCCCATAATGACCCTGGGTCCACGCTCCCAGGGGGATAAAGAATAGGAAAGCTATCAAGGGAGGGGATGGAATATGGAGCTCTGGTAGTGGGAATTGTGCGAAGCTGTACCCCTCTTATCCTATGGTTTTGTCAGTGTTTCCTTTTTATAAAAGTTATTTAAAAAATAAAATAAGGGAGTCGGGTGGAAGCGCAGCGGGTTAAGCACACATGCACAAAGCACGAGGACTGTCATAAGGATCCCAGTTGGAGCCCTCAGCTCCCCACCTGCAGGGGTGTCGCTTCACAAGCGGTGAAGCAGGTCTGCAGGTGTCTCTCTTTCTCTCTCCCTGTCTTCCCCTCCTCTCTCCATTTCTCTCTGTCCTATCCAACAATGATGACACCAATAACAACAATAATAACTATAGCAATAAAACAAGGGCCACAAAAGGGAATAAATAAGAAAAAAATTTAAAAAAAATAAAAGTGAAGGCGTCCTGGTTGTAAAGATAAGGGGGAAAATATACACTTACACACACAAACACACAGATAAGGATAGTTATAGAATCAGCCCATATAGGTAACCTTGCAGTTTCCATAGAAGGAATGGGGACACAGAACTCTAGTGGTGGGAACCATATGGAATTATACTCACATTACCTTACAATTTTGTAATTCAACATTAAATCACTGACAATAATAATTAAAAAAAAAAAAGAGTAGAGGTGGTCAAAATTACAAAGTGAAAATGAAATAGTCCTTATTGTAATGAGAATAAATATTTGGGAAAATGTTCTAATGACAGTATCATACAGAGACCCCAAAATGTAGCTAAACAACATTAGATGATAGGAGCACAGTGTAACTCTGGAAAGATGCAAAATGTATGTTTATGGAGACTACTTCTGAAGCTACAAAGGAGTTAACAAAATCATGTCATGAGATGCAAAAGCAGAAACAAAGCAACAATAACTTGATATGTAGAAAATCTACTAAAACCCAGTAAGTTTGGGTAAACCAAACAGCAATAAGCACACTGGAAACAGAAGTAAACAATTTCATCTATAATACCATTTCTCAAAATACTTGAGAACAAACATGTCACACTCAAAACTCTAAAAAATATAGCACATTACTGAAAAAAGCTAAATAAATGGAAAATCCATGTTTGTAGACCAGAAAAATTCATCCTCTGCCACACAACTTTTTCATTTCCTTATTTTTATTTTCAGACTAAATATTCAGTAAGCTAAGAGGTATCGGTATTATAGCAAGACTAAATTATGTCAAAGAAAAAGCTTCAACTCATGCGCTTATTACAACAGATTAAAGTGTTTTTTACTGTTATTTTTATCTCATACCTTTACATTTTCTTGGATTCCTTCTTGTTTCTGCTTCATGCTGGGATTCATTATAAACCTGATAAAGCACAAAAGACCAGTAATTATAAAAGAGAATATGATCTGAACCTGAAGGTAGAGGCTGTTGAAATACCTCACTTGGATAGTGTTTTGTCATGTGCACAACCTAGGTTTGAGTCCTGCACCCCACTACATTGAACAGAGCTTGGGTCTCTTTCACTCGCTTTGCCTCTATCTAAATAATAGTAATAATGCATGCAATAATTCTAGCTATGTAAGTCCTGTTACTGGGCCAGCCAGTGATGCACTGATTGAGCACACATGTTACAATACACAAGAACCCGGATTCAAGCCCCCAGTCCCCAGCAGCAGGAAGAAAACTTCTCAAGTAGTAGAGCAGTGCTGCAGGTGTCTCTGTCTCCCTCTCTATCTCCTCCCTCCCCTCTCTATTTCTGTCTTTATCACATTAATTACTATTAAGGAGGTCTTGTTACTAAAAGAAAAATTATGTATTCAAAACACAGCATTGAATTAAACACAGCATTCTCATATATCTGAGCAGGAAAAATAATATGCTCAAGCTACTTCTGAAGAATAGCAGCCTGGGAGTGGGGGGGGGGTAGTGCAGTGGGTTAAGCCAGGTGGCGCAAAGCGTAAGGATCCCGGTTCGAGCCCCCCACCCGCCCCCCCCAGACTCCCCACCTACAGGGGCATCGTTTCACAGGCGGTAAAGCAGGTCTGCAGGTGTCTGTCTTTCTCGCCCCCTCTCTGTCTTCCCCTCCTCTCTCCATTTCTCTCTGTCCTATCCAACAACGACAATAACAACAATAAAACAAGAGCAACAAAATTATATATATATATATATATATATATATATACACATATGAATAGCAGCCTATATTGCACCAAAGCAAAAGAATCTGGGGGAGGAAGCCAGTGGAAAGGATGCCGGGGTCCTGACTCATGATGTTGGAAAAAGAGCTAAGTTCTAGGTGTATTCTGTAGAGACCTATCACAGGGACATGAGAATTTGTACCCATGTGCCAACAACTGTACTAATATAAATCATTAACCCCCCCCCCATGGAATGAATTTGAAATACAGCCAAGGGGGCGAGTGGTGGCACACCTGGCTGAGCTCAAACATTATTACCAAGCACAAGACCCTGGGGTTCAAGTCCCTGGTCCCCACCTATAGGGGTTAAGCTTCGCAAAGGGTTAAGTAGTGCTGCAAGTATTTTTCTATCACTCTCTCCCTCTCTACCCCCTTCCCAATTTCTCTCTGCTCTATCAAATAAAGTTAAAAAATTAAAAAGAAAAAAGAAAATAGCCGGACTTTACTGCTTCAAAATTAGAATGAAGTTGGAGCTGGAAATCAGTAATACCGTTAACAGAGCTTAATATTTATTTGGTCGGGGAGTCGGGCTGTAGCGCAGCGGGTTAAGTGCAGGTGGCGCAAAGCACAAGGACCCGCATAAAGATCCCGGTTCGAACCCCGGCTCCCCACCTGCAGGGGAGTCGCTTCACGGGCGGTGAAGCAGGTCTGCAGGTGTCTATCTTTCTCTCCCCACCTCTGTCTTCCCCTCCTCCCTCCGTTTCTCTCTGTCCTATCCAACGACGACAACAACAATAATAACTACAACAATAAAACAACAAGGGTAACAAAAGGGAATAAATAAATAAAATAAAATAAAATATTAAAAAAAAAACAAAAAAACAGTATTTAAAAAAATATTTATTTGGTCAAATGAGAGCATTTATTTACAATTCTATTTATTTACTTTTAATCATCACCATGAACTAAGACTTAAGCAAGGAAGAGGAAGCAATGTACATGAAAGGATATGTAATGTTATAAACCAGACCACAGGGACAAACTCCAAACCAAAACATCTGAGGCTCCGCCCACTACCCCAACACACTGTCTCCAAAACAGATCTTCCTGATCTTCCAGGCCATGTATTTACTTACTCAGTACAATGACTTTCTTTGATTTGGCACATCTCACACTAATACACTTTACACTGTTAGAACAAAACTTACTCTAACTGGATGATGTGTATTATTTTCTATTCTGCTGTATGTGAATGAAGGCTGCTTGGGACATGAAATTGAGCCTTGGCAGTGTTTTATTTTGTTTTTAATTGCGACTAGCCTCCAGGATTCCTGCAATCCTTTAGTGCGTCATGGACAACATCCTCTAGAAGAATGTAAGTGAACAGGATGTAGTCTGAGAGACAAATTTTAGAGGGGTATGGCAAGGGAGGAGCACAACAGCCCTGCTTCACGACGAAGACGACTTGGGTCCTAAATTACAACTCAGGATGTGCCTGTAACGTATGTCGCGATTTTAAAAGCTAAGACCCAGTGATTAAGTCTAATGCTTCAGTTTCCACTTTTTGTGGGCGACCTTGCACTCTTCTTGTCCTACAGTTCTTTTAAACGACTAGAGGAAAAGCATGAGTATCGGACAGGACGAGTTTCAAAGGAAACACAGATACACACAAGTGAAACCAGTGTCACCAGAATCGTTTTTTAAATGGAAGGCGCAGGATTCGGCGAGCTTCTCCCGCGAACCCACTTCGAGGACCTCCCCGGATCCAGGCCAGTTACCGGTAAAGAGTCGGACAGCTGCTCGGTACCCAGACACCCCGAATCTGCCGGGTCAGAGACCAGGAGCCAACCAACTAGCTCAGGATCCTGACGCCCAGGTCTAACCACCAGGGAAGGGGCGGGCGGTTTGGAGTCGCGCGCTCGAGTCGCCCAATCGTGGCGCGCGCCTAGGGAACAGAATACTCCAACCAATGGGAAGGACGGAAAAGAGAGCGCGCCAAAACCGACTCAGCCAATGCGGAGGCCCCGTCTCCCTCCCCAGCCTGGGATCTCTAGGCCATTTAACCAGCTCTTTAACCCCGCCGCGGCCTGGCCGCCCTCCGGGGAGGGCAAGACTCCCGTCTGGTAGAAGTGAAATGGTGGGGACGCGGCAACCCCTGTGCACCCACCTCCTGTCATCTCACACTTACTGGATGGGAACGATCAATCCAAGTAGCGAAAAAGGGCAGCGGTGACAGCGGCACCTCACACAGAGCTCAAAACCAACTCCAGTACTAGCCCGCAACCGCCGGAGTAGATGATGCAGCAGCGCTAAAAAAAAAGCCTGCGAACTGCCTGCCCTAGAAACCACGTGACCTTCTGACGTGCAGTGATGGGCGGGTCATCCTAATCTAGCCAATTGCGCTCGCCTCCGCCCACTGAGGACCCGCGCTTTCCTGCGCTTGCGTGATAGGAGTAGCATTAGTGGTCTGGGGCCTTTTAGTGGTTTGGCTAAATTGCTGCTATTCTTTCCTTCAGAATCTGCTTCAATCTTCTGTTAAAAGTGACATGCTTTTACTACCACTAGTCATCTCCATCAGGAACAGTATAATAAACCTTGCGGGCTTCTACAGGACCTTGCTCTCAACATAGAACAATAATGGTAGGAAACTGCCCCACTCTCGGGAGGGAGGCTGGGTCACCATACTCTGCCACTTAGAAGACTAGTCCTGAAATGAGTGCAGCCTAGAATATTCCTAACTGTGACCATGGAAAGCGATCTCAGACCTATAAGGATGCAGAGCTTACACAGTCTCCTGTGTTAAATATGAATAGACATGGGCCATCGGTCAGATGGATGGGGTTTATAGTTAATGGTATTTATATCCTTTCCCCATACTTGGGAGCTTCTCTGTCCTGATCCAGCTTTCTAGTCCTATTACCAACTCTGACACCATCTTCTCAGACAATACTTTTAGCCCACCTGCATGTTATCTGTGGGGCTTGGGCAAAAATTAGTAAAGTTAAAATATAACTAAAATAGACTTTCTAGCTTCTTACAACACGAAGACCCCAAATCTCATCTGCTCTATTCTTACCTTTAGGTTCTTGTTTACTAAACAATTTGTTCTGCTTTGTATCTTAATGCTTTTCAGTCACCAAGTTGCAGATGCTACCATGACGCCAACCTGACTTCCCTGGGCAGATGACCTCAACAATGTGTCCTGGAACCCCACCTCCCCAGAGCCCTGCCGCACTAGGGAAAAATAGAAATAGGCTGGGAGTATGGATCAAACTGTCAATGCCTATGTCCAGTGGAAAAGCAATTACAGAAGCCAGAACTCCCCATAAACATCTTCGGTCCGTAGTCCCAGAGGGATAAAAATTAGGGACCCTTCTGATGGAGGAGAGGGTATATGGAACTCTGGTGCTGGGGACTGTATGGAATTGTACCCCTCTTATCCCACAATCTTGTCAATAATTATTAAATTAATAATTAAAAAATACAAAAACAAAACAAAATGACGTTTTTGTTCCCCTTTACCACAGAAAAAAAATAAGCCCCTCTAGTTGTAACCACCAGGAAAACAAAATATTGCTTGCCATGTCCAAGGCCCAGGTTTGAGTTTGGCCCCCCAACACATTGCAGGAAGCTTAGTGCTGTGATCTTTTACTCTCACTTTCTGTCTCTCCCTCTCTCTCTCTCTCTCTCTCCTTTTCTTTCTCCCTCTCTCTGTGTGTGTGTGTGTGTGTGTGTGTGTGTGTGTCTGCCTTCTCTGTCTCTTAAGTACAAAAAAATGCACCTATAAATGCATGAGTGGTTATATTTTTATAAAGCCCTCATTCCACAGACTCCCACTGTTTTTAAGGACTCTCTTTTATTTATTTTAATAAATAAAGATACTCTGGCTTATTGTGGCACTGTGGAAATCTGAGGCATGAAAGTCTTTTGCATAAACATTATGCTGTCTCCCCAGCCCAGACTTTCACATACATATTTTTCTTTCTATTTTATTTTAATGGAACAGGGGGAGATGAAGAAAGAGAAAGACACTAGCAGACCTGCTTCACTGCTAGTGAAGCATCCCCCCTGCAGGTGGCAAGCAAGGGCTCGACCCAGGGTCCTTGCACATGGTAATGTGTGTGCTTAGCCATGCACACCACCACGTGACTCCCAACTTTCATATGTTGGCTTTTACCACCCACCTCCAAAGGCAATCACACAGCTATCTACTGATCGCCTAATGGGTAGCATGTAGGCTCTGAGACTATAACTACAGTTGAAATTTGAAGGAAATGAAATAACTACAGCTGACTTCATTATTACTCTGCAAAATTCTCAAATAATTTTATTTGTGGACATAGTGCACTTAGTCTTGCCAGAATCACGTCAAATCTTTTGTTTACATCTATCATAGGTGTTAATATATTTCTTTTCCCATGTCCTAGGCTTTTCATAGGATTATTCTGTTCTGGGGGAAGAAAGAAAGTAGCTCACTGCCATACATTACTATATTGATCAGCCTAGGAACAACTGGCATAAACAAGAGGAAGACACTAAAAAAATAATAATTTCACTATTTTTGCTTTTTAAAATATGCCAATTAGGGGTTGAGGAGACAACATAATGATTATTCAAAAAGACCTTCATGCTGGAGTCTCTGATCCCAGGTTCAATCCCAGCACCACCATAAACCAGAGAGTGCTCTGATCTCTCTGTGTGTGTATCTTTCTGTATCTTCTTTCATTTTATCATTATTATTATTATTTTATTAAAAATAAAAGAACAGTGGTCAGAGAGGTGGCACAGTGGATAAAGCACTGGGATCTCAGGCACGAGGTCCTGAGTTCAATCCCCAGCAGCACATGTACCAGAGTGATGTCTGGTTCTTTCTTTCCTGTCTCATCTATTAAAAAAAAATCTTTTAAAGAAATAAAAGACAGACTCCGCAGTAGTGCAGCCGGTTAAAGGCACGTGGCACAAAGTGCAAGGACCGGCTTAAGGATCCCGGTTCAAGCACCCGGCTCCCCACCTGTAGGGGAGTCGCTTCACAAGTTGTGAAGTAGGTCTGCAGGTGTCTTTCTCTCCCCCTCTCTGTCTTCCCCTCCTCTCTCCATTTCTCTCTGTCCTATCCCACAAGGACAACATCAATAACAACATCAATAACAACAACAATAACTACAACAACAATAAAAAACAATAAGGGAAACAAAGGGGGAAAATAAATAAAATATAAAAAAAATTAATAATAAAAAATAAAAGAACATCTTTTTTTTTTTTTTTTTTTTTTTTACAGATGCTTCTCTCCCAGGCCCATCCCAACCATATGTTTTCATTCATGGTACTAAGCACTTAGCAGAGATAGGCAGTGTGTGTCAGTTAGCTTCTCTGATAACCCTGGACTCTGAAGATTAGTTTTAAAAAGTTATGAATCACTAAGAACATCTTTTTTAATATGGCGATAACCTCCACTTGAGAGGGGAAAACAGTGCTGCATCTCTCTCTCTTTCTCTCCCTCTGTTTAGAACATTACTTAGCTCTGATTTATAATGGTGCAGGAGATTGAACCTGGGATTCCAGAGACTCAGGCATGAGTCTCTTTGCATAACCATATATATATGGTGTTATATATATATATATATCCACTCTCTCTATCTCCTATCTCTATCTGCCTTCCCCTTCCATCTGAGTTTCTGTCAGTTGGGAAAAATAGATACAAATAATGACTCATATATTTTTTAAAGACTTTATTGATTTATGAGGGAGACAGGAGGAGAGAGAAAGAGAGAGGAAAAAGGAGAGGGAGAGGGAGAAGAATAGGGAAAGGGAGAGGGAGAGGGAACCACAGCATCACTCTGGCATATGCAATGGCAGGGAACAAACTTGGGACCTCAGGCTTAGGAGTTCAATGCCACCACACCAACTTCTCAGGCTATAGTGGCTCTCAGTTTTTATTTGTCATTCTTTCAGTGGTACACAGTTACTCTAAATATCATAATGGCCTAACTGCATGTTCTCGGCAGTTCTGTGAAATGTGTGTGTTACAAGATTTATATATAAATATATTTATATTTATATAATTTGTATATGTGATGAAATACTACTCAGCTGTTAGAAATGATAAAATCATGTCCTTTGTATTATTGGACGGTACATGAAGATATCATGTCAAATGATATAAGCCAAAAGGAGAAGAACAAATTCCTAAATGATCTCACTTATAAATGGGATTTCTCCAACAACGACAGCAATAACAACAACAACAATGATGAAAAACAACAAGGGCAACAAAAGGGAATCAATAAATAAAGAGATTTTTTTAAAAAAATAAGTGGGACTTAATGTATGAGCACAGAGAGGGAGAACACAAAGTGAAATGTGGACCAGAGACAGTGTATAGCAGCAATGGAAAAAACTTGAGGAAGGTGGAGGAGGGAGGAATGGAATAGACCTTGGGAATTCTGGTGCCTAATGAAACTGCACCCATGTGTCAAGGGGAAGGAACAGTTTGAACCATTAATCCCTCAATTAAAAAAAAAAAAGGTATGCTGTTATATTGACTGGTATATAATCCTTTAGTGCAAACTTATACTATTACAATGTCTCTCTGTCTGAATGAAGTGTTCACAGTGGTGAAATAGTTCCTGTCTGAGTCCACATCTACACACACACACACACACACACACACACACACACACCATGTATATAACCTTTCTTCCTTTTTTTTTTTTTTTTTAACCAAAACACTGCTCCGTTCTGGTTTGTGGTGGTGCGGGGGATTGAACCTAGGATGTTGGAGTCTCAGGCATGAGAGTCTGTTTGCATAACCATTATGCTATCTACCCTCCGCCCTCTTCTTTTTGTAATATTTATTCCCTTTTGTTGCCCTTGTTTTATTGTTGTAGTTATTATTGTTGTTGTTATTGATGTCGTCATTGTTGGATAGGACAGAGAGAAATGGAGAGAGGAGGGGAGACAGAGAGAGGAGAGAAAGATAGATACCTGCAGACCTGCTTCACCGCTTATGAAGCGACTCCCCTGCAGGTGGGGAGGCGGGCCTCAAACCCGGATCCTTCCTCTGGTCTTTGCGCTTTGAGCCACCTGCGCTTAACCCGCTATGTTACCGCCCGACTCCCCGAACCTTTCTTTTAGTCACTTCTAGCTAAGCACAAAGTCCACTGCTGAATGTTATAGTTTCTTCTTATCTTGCTTGGCATTTCATGTAGCAGAGTAACACTCTGGCTCTTTTTGTTCTTCTTTCTCATAAAGGAATAAATGAATAGAAGCTTTAAAATGCGTTAAATATGGGCCAGGTGGTGACTCAACCTGGTTGAGTGCAGGCATTATGATGCACAAAGACCCAGTCAAGCTCCTGGTCGCCACCTGCAGGAAGAAAGCTTCACAAGACGTGAAACACTACAGTTGTCTCTAGCTCTCCCTTCCCTCTCAATTTCTGTGTCTATCCAAAAATAAATAAAATAATTTAACTTCCTTCCTTCCTTGCTTGCTTGCTTGCTTGCTTGCTTGCTTTCCTTCTTATAGGACAGAGACAGAGAGGCACCTGCTGCTCTAACTCACTACTCATGAAGCTTTCCCACGGCAAGTGAGGACCAGGAGCTTGAACCCAGGTCCTTTTACACCATGTAATGTGTGCGCTTAACCAGGTTCGCCACCTCCTGGCCCAAATATATATATTATTTGCCTCAAGGGTTATTGCTGGGGCTCTGTGCCTGCACTACGAATCCACTGCTCCTGGAGGCTTTTTTTTTCTCTTTTGTTGCCGTTGTTGTTTTATCGTTGTTTTGGTTGTTGTTGTTGTTGTTATTGATGTTGTTGTTGTTGGATAGGACAGAAAGAAATCGAGAGAGGAGGGAAAGACGGGTGGGGGGGAAGATAGACACCTGCAGAACTGCCTCACTGCTTGTGAAGCGACCCCCCTGCAGGTAGGGGGGGGGGGCTTGAACCGGGATCCTTATTCCGGTCCTTGGGCTTGGCACCATGTGCGCTTAACCCACTGCACTACCGCCCATCTCCCCCAATAAATATTTTAAATAAAAATGTTGGTATAAATTAAGTGAAAATGGTTGAACAAAGCAAATTCTAAAGCAACCTTTCATACTGTGTATTAAATTGATAAGATATATACTTCAAGTACATTTTAAATACACTATTCTGTTTTTACACCTTTAGTGGAATGTATTCTTCTTTTTTTAGACTTTTTAAAAATCTATTTATTTATTAGATAGAGACAACTGGAAAATGAGAGAAAAGGGGGTGATAGGAAGGAGAGACAGAAGGCCATAAAAGGGAATAAGTAAATAAATAAATAAGAAAGATACCCACAGCGCTGTTTCATCACCTGCAAAGCTTCCCCTCTGTAGGTGGGGATCAGGGACTTGAACCTGGTTCCTTGAGCATTGTAACGTGCACTTAACCAGATGCACCACCACCCAGCCACCCAGTGTAATATATTCTAAGGACATTCATAGAGGAATGAGAAAGAACCGGATTACCACTCTGGTATGTTTGATGCCAGGAATTGAACTGGGTACCTCATACTTCTAAATCCAGGGCTATGACCACTGCTCCACTACCTAGGCCACATTTTGAACTTTCTTATTAGAAATTTTTAATGATTTTATGATAAACTACTTAAGCTGCCAGATCCCCTAGATTACCGTAAATACCAAGCCAGTAGAATTCCTCCTGGAATAATAGCCTCTTTGGTGGTCCAGTAGGTGGCAAAATGGATAAAGCATTGGGCTCTCAAGCCTGAGATCCTGAGATCAATCCCCAGCAGCTCACGTGAAGTCTGGTTCTTTCTCTCCCTCCTCCTATCTTCTTCATGAATAAATAAAACTAAAATATGTATAACCATATGATTTAAAAATAGCCTATTTTTGGTGTATTGCACCAAAGTAAAAGACTGGGGTTGGGGGGGGTGGATCCAGGTCCAAAAATGATGACAGAGGACATAGTAGAGGTTGTATTGTTATATGGAAAACTGGAAAATGTTATGCATGTACAAACTATTATATTTGCTGTCAAATGAAAAACATTAATTCCCCAATAAAGAAATTTTAAAATTTTTTTTAAATTTTAAATTAAAAAATAGCCTATTTATATTCAGTTTCAGAATGTTGCTAATTGGGGAAATAACTCACTGGCAGAGCATCAGACTTGCATACCTAAGGGTCCAGATTTGATCCCTAATATTGCATGTACCAAAGCAGAGCTATGGCTCCTCTTCCCTTCACCATCTATTATTTACTCTCTCATATGTAACAAGTAAAATACACCTTTTATTTATTTATTTATTTTGCCTCCAGGGTTATTGCTGGGGCTAGGTGCCAGCACCACAAATCCACTGCTCTTGGAGACCATTTTTTCCCTTTTTGTTACCCTTGTTTTTTTGTTTTTTTTTATCATTGTTGTGGTTATTATTACTGTTGTTGTTGTTGCTGCCATTGGGTAAGACAGAGAGAAATGGAGAGGGGAGGGGAGACAGAGAGGGGGAGAGAAAGTTAGACACCTGCAGACCTGCTTCACCACCTGTGAAGCGACTTCCCTGCAGGTGGGGAGCTGGGGGTTCAAACTGGGATCCCTGGCCCATCCTTAGGTTCCATGCTACATGCGCTTAACCCGCAGCACTACTGCCTGATTTCCATCTTTTTGTTTTTATAGCTACAGAGAGGCAGAAACAGAAAGTGAGTGAAAGAGACAAAAGCACAGATGTTTCCTTCAATATGGTGGAGGCCAGGTTCAAACCTGGGTCCCCACACATGGCAAAGCAGCACACTATGAAAGTATGTTGCCAGCTCCTAAACCTTGCTTTTCTTTTTTTAATAGTTATTTCCTTTTGTTGCCCTTGTTTTATTGTTATAGTTATTATTGTTGTTGTTATTGATTATTGATGTCGTCGTTGTTAGATAGGACAGAGAGAAATGGAGAGAGCAGGGGAAGACAGAAAGGGGGAGAGAAAGACAGACACCTGCAGACCTGCTTCACTGCCTGTGAAGCGACTCCCCTACAGGTGGGGGAGGCAGGGCCTCAGACCCGAATCCTTATGCCTGTCCTTGCCTTTTCGCTATGTGCGCTTAACCCACTGCGCTACCACCCGACTCCCATTGTCTTGTTTTTTAAAGGAAGTTTATAACCTTATTCACAATAACTTGCAAAACAATATTCATAGCATACTGCTCCAGAAATTAACATTATTTTTATAGTTTTTATTTATAAAAAGAAGACACTGACAAAAACCATAGGATAAGAGGGGTACAACTCCAAACAATTCCCACCATCAGAACTCCCTATCTCATTCCCTCCCCTGATAGCTTTCTTATTCTTTATCCCTCTGGAAGCATGGACCAAGGGACATTATGGGGTGCAGAAGGTGGAAGGTCTGGCTTCTGTAATTGCTTCACCACTGACCGTGGGTGTTGGCAGATTGATCCATATTCCCAGCCTGTCTCTCTCTTTCTCTGGTGTGACTCTGGGGAAGCGGGGCTCCAGGACACATTTGTGGGGTCATCTGCCCAGGGAAGTTCCGTTGGTACCATGGTAGCATCTGGAAACCAGTGGCTGAAAAAAAGAGTTAACATATAAAGCCAATTTGTTGACTAATTGTGAACCTAAAGGCTGGAATAGTGCAGATGAAGAGTTGGGGGGGGGGTCTCCGTTTTGTAGATAGTAGGCCTATTTTAGTTATATTCCAAAGGGCCCATGACTATACTAGTGTGTTTTGTTTTGTTTTTTTCTGAGCCTGACATCTGATATGAAGGTAGACCCAAGTTATTGTCTGGGGAGATTATGTCATGGCTGAAAAAAGGACCAGAAAGCTGGATCAGGGAAGAGAGTAACTCCCAAATATGGGAAAGGTGTATAAATATTGTTGACTGTAAACCCCATCGATTTGATGTGATCTGGGGCTCATGGCTTAGGAGCCTATGTGACCTCTTCACCCCCTGTAGATCTGAGCTCACATTCGGTGGTCATGAGTAGGAACGTTCCAAGCTGCCCCAATTTCAGAACCCATCTTCCTCAGGTGTAGCATAGAGTATGTTGTCCATCCTCCAAAGGGAGGATGGAACATTCTCTACTGCTGTTGATCCATGTTGAGGGCAAGGTACTATGGGAGCCCACAGAGGGGTCAGAAATTATTTTTACTGTCCACTAGGTGGCAGTGCTCTCTAGTCAAACTACAAACAAAATGAGATTTTGAAAATCTCATTCACCTAACAACCCATGTACTATATTGATTTTCTCACCTATTGAGCAAAGGACACTTTGCTCATATCTATGCAAAATAATATTCTTAATAAGTTTAAAACAGAAAAATCTATCCTGCTTCCCATACAAATTTATATTAGCAACCTAGGAGGTGTCATAGTGATAGAGCCCAGGACTTGCAAGGGTGAGGTCAAGAGTTTGAACCTTGGCATCGCAGGTGCCAAAGTTATACTCTAGTTCTCTCTCTCTCTCCCTCTCCCTCTCCCTCTCCCTCTCCCTCTCCCTCTCCCTCTCCCTCTCCCTGAACCTTGGCGTTGCAGGTGCCAAAGTTATACTCTAGTTCTCTCTCTCTCTCTCTGTGCCAAAGTTATACTCTAGTTCTCTCTCTCTCTCTCTCTCCCTCTCCCTCTCCCTCTCCCTCTCCCTCTCCCTCTCCCTCTCCTTCTCCCTCTCCCTCTCCCTCTCCCTCTCCCTCTCACTGAACCTTGGCGTTGCAGGTGCCAAAGTTATACTCTAGTTCTCTCTCTCTCTCTCTCTGCGCCAAAGTTATACTCTAGTTCTCTCTCTCTCTGTGTGTGTGTGCCAAAGTTTTACTCTAGTTCTCTCTCTCTCTCTCTCCCTCTCTCTCCTTCTCTCTCTCTCTCTTCCCATCTCCCCTTCTCACCCTCCTCCTTTCCCTCCAAGCACCCCCCCTTCTGAAATATTTGGCCTAGAGTGACAAAAGCCCAAGACCACACACACAGAGATTTATGTATGAATAAATAGTGATTATTAGAAGTCCTGTTATCTTTTGTAAACAAGCCCTTTGAAACAGGATCCCAAAAGGACTGAGTTTTGATTGTTTGCAACCCCCTGGTGCTAGAGCAGCTACTAGACAAAGGAACACTGTCCTTATCCCCTGTTCCTGCTGGGGGATAGATTTTTGATGGACTAAGAGGAAGGGATATATAGCAACAAAATTTGGAAATGTTCAAGCCCTTCCAGATTTCCCCAAATCCAGCTCCTGGTTTTCTGGCCTTTCCCCACTCTCACCTATATAAGCTTTTGAACAAGATAATTTTGGAAAAGCCAAGATAGTTCTTTAATAAAAAATAAAATACTGGGAGGTGGGTGGTAGAGCAGCGGGTTAAGCGCACGTGGCGCAAAGTGCAAGGACCAGGGTAAGGATCCCGGTTTGAGCCCCAGCTCCCCACCTGCAGGGGAGTCACAAGTGGTGAAGCAGGTCTGCAAATGTCTGTCTTTCTCTCCCCCTGTCTGTCTTCCCTACCTCTCTCCATTTCTCTCTGTCCTATCCAACAACAATGACATCAACAACAATAATAACTACAACAATAAAAAAAAAAGGGCAACAAAAGGGGATAAATAAAATTTTAAAAATAAATTAAATAAATAAATAAATAAAATACTTTTCAAATGTGGATGAAAAGGTCAAGTTAAAGATTCTTCTCTGGCTGTGGAGACAGCATAATAGTTATGCAAATAGATTTTGTTCCTGAGGCACTAAAGGTCCTAAATTCAACCTCCAGCTACACCATAAGCCTGAGCTGAACAGTGGCTCTGGAAGAACAAGAACAAAAAAAAGAGGAAGAAGAAGAAATGGGCAAATATATAAATCAATATAGATAAATAGTTATAGAAATAATAGTCCCTATCTGTGACCTTGGGAGAACTACTGCAGTTTCCAGTGGAAGGAGTGAGGACACAGAACTCTGGTATAGAATTGTTTTTTAAGTTTTTTTATTATCTTTATTTTTATTTTATTATCTTTATTTTTATTGAGAGTGAGGGGGATAATAGAGTGGGAGAGAGACACCTGCAACACTGCTTCACCAGTTGCAAAGCTTCCCACCTGCAGATGGGGATCAGGGGCTCAAACCCAGGTCCTTGCACACTGTAACATGTACACTCAACCAGGTGCACCACCACCCGGCCTTCTCTGGTGTGGATATATATATATAATATTATCCTCTAATTGTTGCTAATTTTAACTTTTTAAAAAGATTTATTCATTGATGTTGGGACAAGAGAAAGAGGGAAGGAGGGAGGAAGGAAGAGACAGACAGACCAGAGCATCACTCTGGTATGTGCAATGCCAGGGACCACATTCTGACTCTCTTGCTTTAAGTCCAGTGGTCTAGCTACTATGCCAACTTGTGGACAGCCTAACATTAACCATTTTTTTATTTTAATTAATTTATTTATAAAATGGAAACACTGACAAGACTATAGGATAAGAGGGGTACAATTTCCACCACAAGATCTCTGCACCCCATCCCCTCCCCTGATAGCTTTCCTATTCTTTAACCCTCTGGGAGTATGGACCCAGGGTCATTGTGGGATGCAGAAGGTGGAAGTTCTGGCTTCTGTAATTGTTTCCCTGCTGAACATGGGCGTTGACAGGTCGATCAATACGCCCAGCCTCTCTCTCTCTTTCCCTTGAGGGGCAGGGCTCTAGGGAGGCCAGGCTCTAAGGCACATTGGTAGGGCCATCTGCCCAGGGAAGTCAGGTTGGCATCATGGTAGCATCTGGAACCTGGTGGCAGAAAAAAAAGTTAACATATAAAGCCATGTGGTCTGGGAGGTGGCACAGTAGATAAAACATTGGATTCTCAACCATGAGGTCCTGAGTTCGATCCCCGGAAGCACATGTACCAGAGTGATGTCTGGTTCTTTCTCTCCTCCTATCTTTCTCATGAACAAATAAATAATTTTTAAAAAGCATATAAAGCCATATAAATTGTTGACTGATCATGAACCTCTAAAGGCTGGAATATTGCCGGGGAAGATTTAGGGTCTCCGTTTTGGAAATAGCAAGTAGGTCTATTCTAGGTATATCATTAACTTATCTTTTAAGGGAATACTAACTTTTAAAACTGTATTTATTTTATTTGTCTAATAAGAGAAATACAGAGAGAAAGATACAGAGTATAGAGCAGTGCTCAGCTCTGATTTATGATGGTACTGAGGATTGAGCCTGGGACTTTGGAGCCTTAGGTATTAAAGTCTTTGGCATAACCAACTTGCTATATCTCAGCCCCTTTCAGTTTTTAAACATAAAGTTCTAGGGAGGGGAAGAGAGATAGCATAATGCTTATGCAAAAAGAGACTCATTACTGAGGCTCCAAGGCCCCAAGTTCAACCATCCACACCTTTATAAGCCAAAGCTGAGCAGTGCTCTGGTAATAAATATGTAAATAAATAACATAAATTTCTAGTTTATTTCCTGGTTTCTGCTAGATATGTTATAAATGCTTATATCAGGGCTTATATCTCCAAACTCAGTGGCCAGTCACCTAACTCAAGTTGGACGTGTTAAGATCGACCCAGTCTGGAAAAGAGAAATTTCCCATGAGTGGTCATCCCACTTCCAGTTATCTTGTCAATCTCCAAAACTCTCTCCCTTTACACTGTCTGAACTGGAAGACGCTTTGAAGAGGGTTAAACCAGGAACAGCTGCTGGCTATGATAACATCACCCCAGAACTCATTTTTAACCTGGGTCCCGCGGCAAAGAAGTGGCTCGCTTCATTCCTGTCCCACATCTTGGAATCTGAGTCTATGCCCAAAGTTTGGCATCATGCGAAGATTATAGCGGTTTTGAAACTAAAGAAAGACCCAACACTGGCCGCCAGCTATAGACCAATTTCTCTCCTCTCCGTGTGTTACAAACTCCTTGAGAGGCTGCTTCTGTCACGTATTTCTCATCTTACAGAGAAATTCCTATCACCCGCCCAAGCTGGTTTCCACCCAGGAAGATCTACCTGCGAACAAGCCCTGGCCCTCTCAACTTACATTGAAAATGGATTCCAGAAGAATTTAAAGACGGGTGCAGTCTTTGTTGATCTCACAGCAGCCTACGACACGGTCTGGCACCGTGGTCTCCTAGTCAAGATCTCAAGATGCTTGCCTCCATGGGTGGCCAACACTATATCGTTTCTTCTCCAAAACAGAAGATTCCAGGTGCATCTGGGTGACAAGTCTAGCAGATGGAGACTTGTCTCAAGTGGCCTCCCCCAGGGCTCTGTTCTGGCTCCTACACTATTTACTATTTACATCAATGACCTCCCAGAAACTTCTTCAAGGAAGTTCATCTACGCCGATGACATCTGCTGTGCAACTCAGGCATCCAAGTTCGACATCCTCGAGGAAACACTCACGAAAGACATGTCTCTGATATCTGATTACTGTAAAAAATGGCGACTAATCCCTAGCACTGCAAAAACGGTATCATCTGTTTTCCATCTACACCATGCCTCGGCCTCACGCGAGCTTAATGTGCAACTTGACGATACGAGAATCCGGCATGAAGCCCAGCCAGTCTATCTTGGCGTTACTCTCGATCGCACTCTGTCATTTCACAAACATCTCATAAAAACTGCAGCAAAGGTGGGCGCGAGGAATAACATCATTGCAAGACTGGCCAGCTCCTCATGGGGGCGAGCGCTTCCACACTACGATCATCATCTCTGGCATTATGCTATTCCACTGCAGAATACTGTGCCCCAGTATGGTTCCGTAGCCCCCATGTCCACTTGGTCGATTCCAAATTATATTCCTCCATGAGGATAATTTCTGGAACCATCCGTTCCACCCCAGTTCCATGGCTGCCAGTTCTTAGCAACATCGCCCCGCCAGATATTCGTCGGGATGCGGCATCATCTAAGTTCATTTCCCACGTCTATGCTCGACCGGACCTGCCAATATACGCGGATATCTTCGCCCACCCTGTCCAATGCTTGACGTCTCGTCACCCAATCTGGTCCCCTATGCCTACAATGAACTTCTCTGTTCCAGACTCTTGGAAACAGAGTTGGCAGTCAGCTGAGGTCAAGAACAAACACCTCATCACAGACCCCTGCAAGCGTCAACCCGGCTTTGACCTAGCACGTTATGATTGGGCCCTCCTCAATCGCTATGGAACAGGCCATGGCCGGTGCGCCGCTATGTTCCATCGCTGGGGAGCCAGAGACAACCCGAATTGCCCCTGCGGCTACAGACAGACTATGACCCACATAGTCAACGACTGCCACCTCTCCAGATTCAAAGGAGGTCTCGAAACTTTACATCAGGCTCAACCTGACGCTGTTGACTGGCTATGGAAGAAGGGCAAACGCTAGAAGAAGAAGGGCTGGGAAGCTATCATATTGGTTATGCAAATGATCTCCATGCCTGAGGCTCCTAGCTCCCAGTCTCAATCATTTAGCCTAGGTCTGGGAGATAGCATAATGGCTGTGATTACAATTTTCACACTTGAGGTTCTCAGCTCCCTGGTTCAATCCCCAACACTACCATAAACCAGAATTTATATATCAAATTTTCTCTCAAGATATGTACTACCTTTTCTCATTTTGATCTGTAGCCCAGGAGGCCTGTCCTGGGTATATGATACATGAGCCAACATGTAGAGGTGTATTATACATATATACAACATAATGCCTTTGTAAGGAAGTCATCAGCCTGTGTCTGCTCACCAACTTTCAACAAATTTTCTTCAGAACAACACAGGAAACAGATGGTAGGGTGGAGGAAGGAATCCCATGCTGGCTTGGTAGTGGCTGCATTCCTTTACACAAGCCTGTTGCAACTCCACCTCTCAAACTTCTCAGCTTGAGTAAAAACTCTCTCCATTGGTCTTTCCCGGCTGGTGGCAACCACTTCCTGCAGCTCCATGTCCTGGGTTACTTCACCAACCCTAGTTTGTTTCTGAAACCCATAGCACATCTTTATAAATAAAGCTCCTTCAAACTTCCTTCAGTTACCCTCTTTTTAAAAACTTTTTTAAAAAAGAAAACATTGGCAAAACCATAGGGTAAGAGGGGTATAACTTCGCACAATTCCCACCACCAAAACTCTGTACCCCATCCCCTCCCCTGATAGCTTTCCTATTCTTTAACTCTCTGGGAGTATGGACCCAAGGTCATTGTGGGATGCAGAAGGTTGAAGGTCTGGCTTCTGTAATTGCTTCTCCGCTGAACATGGGGATTGACAGGTCAATCCGTACTCCCAGCCTGACTCTCTTTCCCTAGTGGGGAAGGGCTCTGGGGAAGTGGAGCTCTAAGACATATTGGCGGGGATGTCTGTCCAGGGAAGTTACCCTCTTAACATGCCATCTGATTGGTGCACTAACCAGTGTATACTGATATGGAAAAATCAATAAAAGAAAGCCACTGAATGCTTCTAGGATCTCAGCCTTTTTTAAAGTCCTGTCCCTTTCAATCCTGAGGTTAACCTAACCCCCAGCCTAGTCACAACTGTCCAGGAAGAGATAGCAGTAACCAGGTAACCAGTTCTCAGTCCTTAAGCTATATATAGGTGGAAGATAGGATCCCCTGTCCCCCTAACTTTGTTATGTTTGGCTTCTGTAACTGTGCTTTTACTCTTATTCTGTAATTCCCTATAAAAAGCTATACCTTCCTTTTGTTCGAAGCCTAGAACTCTGTGGAGCATGAGCTCTGCCTAGGTCCACTAGCATGAATAAACTTGAATTTCTCTCCCATAAGCTCCAAGTGGCAGTTGAGTTCTTTGCTATATAAAGGGTTGTAGTTAGTTCCTCCTTGTTTTCTGCAATAAGATCTTACGAATAAAGTAAGAGAATAGCTGTTTCCTCAAACTTTGTTGATGCTGTCAGTTCAACTTTTTTTCTGAGACCTTGCCTAAGGTCCCCCTTTTTTTTTTCTGGGGATCAAGGCAATCATTTATTGTTGTTATTGTTTACTTTGTTTATTTTATGAGAGAGACAGATACACAGACCACTCTTGTGTTTATTTCCTCTCTTGTGTTTGAAAATGTATCATAAAAATGTTGGGGAGAGGAAATAATAATTATGCAAAAAATTTCAGCCTAAGGTTCTGAGATCCCAGGTTAAATCTGGTATCACCATAAACCAGAGCTGAGCAGTACTCAAATTGTTCTTTCTCTCTCTCTCTCCCTTCCTTCTTTCCTTCCTTCCTTCCTCCCTTCTTTCCTCCCTCCCTCCCTCCCTCCCTCCCTTCCTTTCTTCCTTCCTTCCTTTCTCTGTATAAACAAACAAGTCTTTAAAAGAAATAATAAGGGAGGACAGACCAACGAAATAGCTCATTTGGACAGTATCCTGCTTTGTCATGTGCATAATCCAGGTTCAAGTCTGGCCCTTACGCACTGAAGGAAGCTTCAGTGCTGTGGCCTTTTTCTTGCTCCTTTTCTCCCTGTCTCTCTCTCTGTATCTCTGTCTTTATCTAAAATGATAATAAGTATTAAAAGTTATAAAATAAGGAGTGAACAAGCATTCTCCGGGGTGACACTATAGATAAACAGTTGAACTCGCAAGCATGAAATTCTGAGTTCAGTCCCCAGTATTGTACGTGTCAACTCTGGTTCTCTCTCTCAGTGTCATTAATAAGCAAGAAAACAAGGGAGTCGGGGGGTATCGCAGTGGGTTAAGCACAGGTGGCGCAGAGCACAAGGACCAGTGGAAGGATCCCTGTTCAAGCCCCCGGCTCCCCACCTGCAGGGGAGTCGCTTCACAGGCAGTGAAGCGACTATCTTTCTCTCTTCCTCTGTGCCTTCCCCTCCTCTCTCCATTTCTTTCTGTCCTGTCCAGCAACGATGGCATCAATAACAACAATAATAACTAAAACAAGGGCAACAAAAGGGAATAAATAAATAGTTTTAAATAAACAAGCAAACAAATAAATAAATAAAGGAGGAGGAGCAACAGCAACAAGATCAGGAAGTCAATATATTGGTTATGCAAAAGAAAGGGAAAAAATGGCCACCAAATGCGCCAGGCACTGAGACCCAGTGACAACCTCGATAGTAATAATAATAGTAACAAACTATATATCTGGGGTAGGTGGTGGGTAGAGTCTCCAGAGCATTATTATGCCATCTGTGGAACTTCCCCTGGTATCTTGGTGTTCCCATATGGTGCCATGGTTTGAACCCCTGAGCCCAGAGTCTGCTGAAATGTAAGCCATGCTCTAACAGGTGAGCTACCTCCCAACTCCATTGTTGTTGTTTTTTCAAATGTAGTAAGAGGGGTGGCAATATAGATAACTTGGATAGGTTTGAACCTGGCCCCCGCCACATTAACAGAAGCTTTGGTGCTGTGGTCTCTTTCATCCCCTTTCTTTCTCTCTCTTTTTTTTTTACAGAGCACTGCTGAGCTCTGGCTTATGGCAGTGTGAGGGATTGAACCTGAGACTTGAGAGCCTCAGGCATGAAAGTCTCTTTGCATAACCATTATGATATACCCCCACTGTCTCTCTCTCTTTCTTCTATGTAAAAGAAAAAAAAAATTTTTAAAAGAGAGGTCTGGGACTCTCAAACTTTAGTTCCCAAGTTCAATTCTCAGCAGCACATATACCAAAGTGATTTCTGGTTCTCTCTCTTTCTCTTCATCTATCTGCTTCATGAATAAATAAATAAAATCTTTAAAAAGGGAGGGGGAGTGGATGGTGGCACATCTGGTTAAGTACACAGGTTACAATGAGCAGGGACCTGGGTTTGAGCCCCCAATCCCCACCTGTAGGGGGAAAGTCCTGGGAGTGGTGAAGCAAGGCTGCAGGTGTCTCTGTTTCTTTCCCTTTCTATCACCCCCTTCCCTCTTGATTTCTGGTTGTCTCTATCCAATAAATTTAAAAAAAAAAAAGGAAGGGAGGGGAGAGGAGGAAGGAGGGGGAAAGAGAAATAAAATAAGAAAATTAGGAGAAGGGCAACAAAAGGGAATAAATAAATAAAATAAATATTTTTTAAAAAAAAAGAAAAAAGAAATTAGGAGAGTCGGGTGGTAGCACAGCCAGTTAAGTGCACATGGCGCAAGGATCCTGGTTCGAGCCCCCCCACCTGCAGGGGAGTCACTTCACAGGCGGTGAAGCAGGTCTGCAGGTGTCTGTCTTTCTTTCCCCCTCTCTGTCTTCCCCTCCTCTCTCCATTTCTCTCTGCCCTATCTAAATAATAATAATAATAATAATAATACATTTTAAGAAAAGAAAATTAGTGGTCTAGAAGCCTAACACTGCCAGTGATGGAGCAGTGTTCTAGTCTCATAAAGCCAATAAATAATTTAAAATAATAAATGGAGTAAGAAAATCATGTTTAAATAAACATAATATGGAACTGAACATATAATTAATAACATTCATTATTAGAAAAACTAAGGGTTCTGGTCCAGGAGGTGGCACAGTGGATAAAGCATTGGATTCTCAACCATGAGGTCCTGAGTTCGATCCCCGGCAGCACATGTACCAGAGTGATGTCTGTTTCTTTCTCTCCTATCTTTCTGATAAATAAATAAATTCTTAAAAAAGAAAAACTAAGGTTTTTGTTTGTTTTGTTTTTCCTTGCCAGGGTCTCATCACTTTTTCAGATAGACAGAAACAGAGAAAGAGGAAAGACACTGCGAAAGCTTCCTCTAGTGCAGTGGGACCCAGACTTGAACGTAAGTCCAGGAGTAGTGGATTTGTGGTGGAGGCACCAAGCCCCATTGATAGATAACCTTAGTGGCAGAGAGAGAGAGAGAGAGAGAGAGAGAGAGAGAATACCTAAAATAGACTTTCTAGCTTCTACCAACATGAAGACCCCAAATAATCATCTGCTATATTTAAAATATATATATATTATCTTTACTTATTTATTGGATAGAGACAGCCACAAACTGAGAGGAGGAGGGAAGCTAGAGAGGGAGAGAGACACCTGCAGGCCTGCTTCACCACTTGCAAAGCTTTCCCCCTGCAGGTTGGGATGGGGGGGCTCAAACCGAGTCTTTGTGCACTGTAGCATGTGCGCTCAACCAGGTGCGCCACCACCTGGTCCCTCATCTGCTCTATTCTTACCTTTAGTTTCCTGATTAGTAAACAATTTGCTTTGCTTTGTGCTTTGTGTCTTTTTTTTTCTTTATTGGGGAATTAATGTTTTACATTCAACAGTAAATACAATAGTTTGTACATGCATAACATTTCCCAGTTTCCCATATAACAATACAACCCCCACTAGGTCCTCTGTCATCCTTCTTGGACCTGTATTCTCCCCACCCACCGACCCACCCCAGAGTCTTTTACTTTGGTGTGATAAGCCAATTCCATTTCGGGTTGCTTTAAGTCTTAAATGCTTTTTCAGCCACCAAGTTGCAGATGCAACCTGACTTCCCTGGGCAGATGATCTCACCAATGTCTTTCTTTCTTTCTCTCTTTCTTTCTTTCTTTCTTTCTTTCTTTCTTTCTTTCTTCCTTCCTTCCTTCCTTCCTTCCTTTCTCTCTCTCTCTTTCTTTCTTTCTTTTTTTTCCTCAGGTTATCCTCTTTGCCATTCCTAGTTGAGTCAGGAGATCAAAACGCAGCTGCTGCTACTCTTTAGTCACATCTCTGCACCCCATAACAATCCTGGGTCCATACTCCTAGAGGGATAAAGAATAGGAAATCTTTGGTGTATTACACCAAAGTAAAAGACTCTGGGGTAGGTGGGAGGAGAGTACAGGTCCTGGAGAAGGATGACAGGGGACCTCATGGGGGTTGTATTGTTATGTAGAAAACTGAGAAATGTTATGAATGTACAAACTAATGCTATGCATGTATTTACCGTTGACTGTAAAACATTAATCTCCCAATAAAGAAATTAAAAAAAAAAAAAAAAAGAATAGGAATTCTTCCAATGGAGGGGATGGGATTTGGAACTCTGGTGGTGGGAATTGTGTGGAATTGTACCTCTCTTATCCAGCGGATTTGTTGATGATAATTAAATATATTTTTTTTAAAAAGTAGAGATATTAACTGTTTCCTGAAGATTTTGTAGAATTCATTTGTAAATCCATCTGGTCCTGGACTTTTATTGTTGGGAAGGTTCTTAATAACTGTTTCGATTTCTTTGTCTGTGATTGGTCCATTTAGGTTTTGTAGTTCTTCCTGGTTCAGTTTTGGAAGGATATATATTTCTAGGAATTCTTCCATTTCTTTCAGGTTCTCTGGCTTTGTTGCATATAGTTGTTCAAAGAAGTTTCACATGATATTTTGGATTTCTGTGATGTTTACTGTGACATTTCCTCCATCATTAACAATTCTATTTATTTGAGTCTTCTCTCTTCACTTTTTTAGTGAGTCTTGCTAATGGTTTGTCAATTTTGTTTATTTTTTCAAAGAACCAACATTCAACTTCATTGATCTTTTATATAGTTCTCTTATTTTCAATGTCATCTATTTCTGCCCTAGTTTTAGTTATTTCAGTCCTTCTAGTTGCTTTAAGGGTTGTTTTGTTCCTCTTCTTCTAAGTCTCTAAGGCATGCAGTCAGGCTGTTTACTTGAGCTTTTTCTTGTTCCCTAGTGTGTGCTTATGTGGCTGTGAGTTTCCCTCTAAATACTAATTTAGCTGTGTCCCAAATATTTTGATAGCTCATGTCTTCATTTTCCTTTTATTCTAGGAACACTTGAATTTGTTCCTTGAGTTCCTCTTTGACCCAGTGGTTGTTAAGCTTCTATATTTTGGGACTTGTACTAATTTTCTGCTTGTTGTTAAGTGTTAATTTAATTCCACCGGGATCTGAGATGCTTGGGTTGATTTCAGTGCTCTTGAGTTTGTTGATACTGTTTTTGTTGCTTAACATATGGTCTATCCTTGAGGATCTGCATTGTGGCTTCAAAAAGAATGTGTATTCCAATTTCTTGAACTCAAGAACTCTGAAAATGTCCAGAAGGTCTCATCTATCCAGCTCTTCAGTTAATTCTCTTGTTTCTTTGTTGATTCTCTGCTTAGATGATCTAAGTGTGAGAGTGGGGTGTTGAAGTCTTGTACTATTACTGTGTTAGAAGACTTTCTTACTCACACTGAAAATGCTAGAAAAGTAACAAAGGTTTATGCTGTGAGAAACAGTTCCTCAATATGTCCTCCCCACATCAATCTGCATGGACTACGGCCCTGAAGTCCTGGTAAAGATTGTTCAGGTACTAGCCCAGATTTTGAAGATAAGCTAGAAACTACATGCTGCCTACAGGTCATAGTGTTCAGGGAAACTTAAACATTAAAAACAAGACCCTTAGCTTGAGAGGGAAGGTGGAGACAGAGAGAGAGAGGGAGAGAAAATGAGATACCTGAAGCCCTACTTCATCATTTATGAAGCTTCCTCCCTGCAGGTAGGGAGTAGGGGCTTAAATCCAAATCCCTGCACACGGTAACATGTGTGTTCAACCAGATACACTACTATCCAGTCCCTTGTTTCTGTGTCTCTATCTGGGGTGGAGGTGGGGGGGGAGCTTGTCTTGGAGTGGAGAAATTCCAGTGACAGAAAATAAATAAATAAATATCAAATAATAAAATATATTGATGAGACATCTTCCTTAAGAATTCACTAAAATAATTAAGGGATAGATAAAGGAAAAAAGTCATTGAAAAGATATATTCTTTTTTTTTTTTTCCTTTTTTCTTTTTTACCAGAGCACTGCTCAGCTCTGGCTTGTGGTGGTGTGGGGGATTGAACCTGAGGTTTATGAAAGCACAGACATGAGAGTCTGTTTGCATAACCATTATGCTATCTCCCCCACCCGAAAATATATATTCTAATGGCCTCGGAAGTGAAATAGTAGAGCACATTGTATTCTCAAGCATAAGGTCTTGAGTTCAAGTCCTAGCTTTGCACGTGCCACTGTAATAAAAAAATTCTGTAGTATAGCTCAAAAGTAACCAAAGAACAGAGCTGAGGCCACATGGAGGGCAGGGAGTTACGTTTATTTTACCTTAAAGGGATACAGTCCGACTCCTACCAGACCTGCACACTCTTACCCGCCAACATGCAGCTTTTATCAGTTTCAAACTCAGCGTGGCACAAGCTGATTGGTTAGAAACAAAGTCCATCAATAAAGGTGAGAGCAGGTTGGTTACCATCAGAGCCAGCCACTGGGATGCTGGAATGTAGAAGTGGGTGTCCACCAGGAGCCTATAGACTTTTTCATTTCACCACTGTGATGCTCTGGTCCTTTCTCTCTCATAAATAATTAAGTCTTTAAGGGTGGGCGGCACACATGTGGTTAAGTGCACACATTACAATGCATAAGGACCTGGGTTCAAGCCTCTGGTCCCCACCCGCAGGAGGAAAGCTTCACGAGTGGTGAAGTAGGGCTGCAGATGTCTCTCTGGCTCTCTCCCTATCTACTTTCTCCTCCCCTCTCAATTTCTGTCTCTATCCAATAGTAAATAAATAAAGATATTTCAAAGGGGGTGGTGAAAAAAAGGAAAAGATATATTCTATGATTACAATCCAGTTTTTTCAAACTATTTATTTATTTATTTGAGAGAGAGAGAGAGAGAGAGAAACCAGAGTACTGCTCAGCTCTGGTTTATGGTGGTACCAGGGACTGAAAGTTGGACATCAGAACCTCAGGGCATACTAACACTGTTCTCTAACACAGTAATGCCCAGTGATGTAAAATGAAATAGAAGAAGCCCTGCCAGGTGGTGGTGCACCTGGTTGAGCACACATGCTACAATGTGCAAGGACCCAGGATCAAGGCCCCGGTAGCCACCTGCAGGGGGAAAGTTTTGCAAGTGGTGAAGCAGTGCTGCAGGTGTCTCTCTGCCTCTTACCCTATCTCCCCCTTCCTTCTTGATTTCTGGCTCTCTCTATCCAATAAATAAATAAGATAATAAAAAGAAAGAAAAAAGAAAGTACAATTCAAAAAAAATAAATAAATAATTTTTAAAACAAAGAGGAAGAAGCCAAAGTTCTATAGAGTTCTATATTAACTTTCTGTAAATATAAAATTATTTTAAGCCTTTTTTTCAGATAGAGGCGGCGGGGGTGGCAACCACAGCACTAAAGCTTCCTTCAATGCAGTGGGGGTTAGTCTTGATCCTGGGTCATGCATGGCAAAGCTGCATACTATCCAGGTGAGCTATTAATATCTTGGCAGCCCACAATGTTTTTTTTTTAAATAATAGCACTAGGTAAAGATTATTACAGTGGAGATTTGAATAATGACCTGCTGGATATTATCCAGCTAATTACTATAACCATGAAACTTATTAATAAAAAAGCTTGTTAATCAGGGGGCCAGGAGACAGCCCACCTGATAGAACACACAACAGTTCACTAGGTGCAAGGACCTGGACTCCAGCCTCTGGCCACCATATGCAGAGGGGAAGCTTCATTAGTGGTAAAGCAATGCTATGGTGCCTTTCTTGCTTCTCTCTCTCTGAATGTCTCTTCCTCCTTGTCTTTCACTTTCATTCAGTTCTGGAGGCCTGAGGTGGAGGGGGGGACTGGTGGTAATGAATTTGCTGAGGGTGGTGGCATTGTGCAAGCAATAAGTCCCAGCAAAGTCCAAGTCAAAAAAGAAAAAAGAAAAGAAAATAGGGGGACAAGCTTGTTAATCACAGTCTTGGTATTTTTTTCAGGTGAAATCCATTTACGACTTCTGACTAAGGAACTGGATGATATCATGGAGTAGAGAAATGAAAAGCCTCAGAGGTCAGATGCCAACATGTTCCTTCTTTCCCATCGCTCCTGGAGGCCATTTTCCCCCTTTTTGTTGCCCTTGTTATTATTATTGATGTTGTTGTTAGGGCAGAGAAATCGAGAGAGGAGGAGAAGACAGAGGGAGAGAAAGACAGACACCTGCAGACCTGCTTCACCGCTTGTGAAGCGACCCCCCTGCAGGTGGGGAGCAGGGGACTCAAACCGGGATCTTTATGCCAGTCAGTGTGCTTCATGCCACGTGCGCTTAACCCGTTGTGCTACCACTCCCCCCACCCCGCACCCCCAACCTATTCAGTTTTCCAGGTGTTAGGGCAATTAGTAAGATTTTATAAACCCATGAGAGTGACTGGTAGAGTATGATCCCTTACCACAACATATACTAGAGTGATGCTTTGGATTTTCTCTCCCTCTCTTTTTCTCTCTCTCTCCTCTCTGTCTCATGTGAGATTTCCTCCTTCATATATAATAAATAAGTCTTAAAATAAAAATCCATGAGATAGGACTCTTTCAATAAATTGTTGTTGTTGTTATTATTATTATTATGACTCCAAGGTTATTGCTCTGTGCCTGCACTATGAATCCACTGCTCCTGGAGGCCATTTTCCCATTTTGTTGCCCTTGTTTTTTTTTTAATCTTTTTTTTTTATATATATTTAGCCCTTGTTGTTATTGTTACTGTTATTGTTGATATTGCTGTGGTTGTTGGATAGGACAGAGAGAAATTGAGAGAGGAGGGGAAGACGGGGGTGGGGGGGAGAGAAAGATAGACACCTGCAGACCTGCTTCACCGATTCCCTGCAATTAGGGATTTGGGAAGCTAAAACTGGATTCTTAAGACAGGTCCTTGCACTTTGCACCACGTGTGCTTAACCCGCTGTGCTACCACCCGGCCTCAAATAAATAATTGTTTTAAACTCAGAAGGGGGGCTGGGTAGTGGTGCACCTGGTTAAGCTCACATGTTACAATGTGAAAGGACCTGGGTTCAAGCCTTGGTCCCCTCCTGTAGGGTGGAAAGCTCTTGAGTGGTGAAACAGTACTATAAGTGTCTGTTTCTCTCCTCTATTTTCCCCTCCTCCCAATTTCTCTCTGTATCTATCCAATAAATAAATAGAATTTTTAAATAATGCTTTCCATTAGAAAAAGAACTCACAGGGATATCATGTCTTCTCACTAAACAAAAATAACTAAAAATCTTGTGCCTACTATGTTTCTTACTGTCTCACTCTAGTTTTACAGATCTGGCAACAGTAAACAAAGTCCCAGGAGCCAAGTCTATCCCATTGTCTACTTATAGACCATGAGTTCAGAATGGTTTTCTTAAAAATGAATAAATAGGAGAGGGCGTTCTAGAGTTAGGGAAATATCATAATTGTTGTGCAAAAGACTTTCATGCTTGAACCTCCAATGTATCATGTTCAAATCGCATACTACCATACACCAGAGCTGAGCAGTACTTTGATTAAAACATAAAAATAAAAATAAAAATAATTTAAAAATAGAAAAAAATCAAAATAATTGAAAAACAAAGATCAAAAATAACATTGTTTCACTGCATGGCATGAAACCCAGATATCCTTTCTTTTGCTGATCCAGGACCTCACCCATGTATAATTTTACCAACCCCAGGTTAATTTTTGTTGTTGTTTTCATTCAGATAAAAAGGCACAGAGAGGGAGTCGGGCTGTAGCGCAGCGGGTTAAGCGCAGGTGGCGCAAAGCACTAGGACCGGCATAAGGATCCCGGTTCGAACCCCGGCTCCCCACCTGCAGGGGAGTCGCTTCACAGGCGGTGAAGCAGGTCTGCAGGTGTCTATCTTTCTCTCCCCCTCTCTGTCTTCCCCTCCTCTCTCCGTTTCTCTCTGTCCTATCCAACAACGACGACAACAACAATAATAACTACAACAATAAAACAAGGGCAACAAAAGGGAATAAATAAATAAATTAAATAAATTAAAAAAAAAAAGGCACAGAGAGGAAAGAGACCATAGCACTGGTCTTTATTTATTATTATTATTATTATTATTATTATATTATTTTTATTTTTTTATTTATTTATAAAAAGGAAACACTGACAAAACCATAGGATAAGTGGGGTACAACTCCACACAACCAGAATTCCATATCTCATCTTCTCCCGATAGTTTTCTTATTCTTTATCCCTCTGGGAGTATGGACCCAAGGTCATTGTGGGATGCAGAGGGTTAAAGGTCTGACTTCTGAAATTGCTTCCCTGCTGAACTTGGGTGTTGACAGGTTGATCCATACTCCCAGCCTGCCTCTCTCTTTCCCTAGTGGAGCGGGGTTCTGGGAAATCTGAGCTCCAGGACACATTGGGGTCGTCTGTCCAGGCTATAGTATCTTCTACCAGGTGCTGGGGCTTAAATCTGGGCTGTGTGTGTAGCAAGACTTATACCCAACCTGACAAATAATTCCTGGCTACGAAACTCACATTTCTCCTCCATAAGTTAACTTTCATTAGAACATATCATTAAAACTATGTCTGTTTTTCCTGCTACAATGACAAGTTATAACAAAGACTATAAAGTCTAAAATAGTCACCATCTGATTCTTTGTAGAAACAGTTTGTCGATACTGTTATAGACAACTCCCTTCATGAACACATGACACCCCCTCTCGGTTTTCAGAACAGTGTTTTCATATGGCTTGGAAATGAAAACATTTCATTTACTCCAAGTAATCACAACCTCTGGGATTTAAGTAGTTGTAGGTCACAGTTGCTCTTGTGAGGCCAGGACTGGGAGTTTGACTTACTAGGAGGAGTTTGACAGTTGAATAGTGATTAATACTAGCAAGACGCAGAAGCTAAAGAGGTTAGACAGGTTATGCAGATCTAGTAAAAAAACAAGATTTATTTTATTTATTTATTTATTTATTTAGCAATCAGGCTCAGTGCCTGATAACAACTGAATGCTTTAGGTGGCTCTTTTTTCCCCTTTAGTTTTCTTTCTTTCCTCCTCCTCATTCTCCTTCCCCAGCCACCCCCCCCTTTTTTTTTTTTTTTTTTTTTTGTCCTTACCAGAGTACTGCTCTAGTCTGGTTTATAGTGGTTGGACTATTGAACCTGGGACTAGCAAACTTCAGACAAAAGAGACTATTTGCATAATCATTATGCTATCTCCCCCTGCCCCTGTTCTTTTCTCATAGAGACAGAGAGAAATAGTGATAGAAAAAGAAACACTTGCAGCTTAAGTGCAGGTGGCGCAAAGCACAAGGATCCTGGTTCGAGCCCGGGCTCCCCACCTGCAAGGGAGTCACTTGTCAAGCGGTGAAGTAGGTCTGCAGGTGTCTTTCTCTCCTCTCTGCCTTCTCCTCCTCTCTCCATTTCTCTCTGTCTTATCCAACAGTTCGACGACAACTATAATAATTACAACAATAAAGTAATAAGGGCAAGAAAAGGGAATAAATTAATTAATTAAAAAAAAGAAAAAGGGGAGTCGGGTGGTAGGGCAGCGGATTAAGTGCACGTGGCGCAAAGCACAAGGACCGGCATAAGGATCCCGGTTGGAGCCCCTGGCTCCCCACCTGCAGGGGAGTCGCTTCACAGGCGGTCAAGCAGCTCTGCCGGTGACTATCTTTCTCTCCTCCTCTCTGTCTTCCCCTCCTCTTTCCATTTCTCTCTGTCCTATCCAACAACAATGACATCAGTAACAATAATAACTACAACAATAAAATAAGGGCAACAAAATAGAGAATAAATAAATAATTTTTTTTTAAAGAAACACTTGTAGCACTCCACTGCTTGTCTCCCTTTCCGATGGGGAACAGAGGCTTGAACCTGGGTCCTGCTGCATGGTAATGTGTGCATTCTACTGAGGAGAACCTACCTGAAGAGGCCAGGTGAAGAATAAGAGGCGTGAGATGTGAATGGTTTAGGCAGTAGAGGTCAGAGTTTTCAGGAACGATATTAAGAAGTAGGATGAAACTGGCAGCTGGAGAGATTATTCACAACAGAAGATCCCACGTTCTATCTTGGCATAGTTTGTGCTGGCGCAGTGGTCTTTCTCTTTTTTATATTTACTAATTTATTTATTTATATATATTTTTTGCCTCCAGGGTTATTGCTGGGGCTCGGTGCATGCCCTATGAATTCACTGCTCCTGGAAGCCATTTTTCCCACTTTCTGTTGCCTTTGTAGTTTATCATTGCTGTTGTTACTATTGTAGTCATTGCTGTTTGTTTTTTTTAAAGATTTGATTTACTTATTAATGAGAAATATAGGAGGAGAGAAAGAAAGAACCAGGCATCACTCTGGTACATGTGCTGCCAGGGATTGAACTCAGGACCTCATACTTGAGAGTCCCATGCTTTATCCACTCCACCACCTCCTGGACCACACTGTTGTTGTTTTTAGATAGGACAGAGAGAAATTGAGAAAGGAGGGGAAGACTGGAGGGGGAGAGAAAGACACCTGCAGACCTGCTTCACCGCTTGTGAATCAACACTCTCCCCTCCCCACAGGTGGGGAGCTAGGGACTCGAACTGGGATCCTTATGCACTTGCGCTTTAACCCGCCCAGGCCTCTCTTTCTCTTTCTCATAAATTAAGTATTTTTTCTTTTTCTATTTTAAAAATTATGTTAATTTTTTGATTGATTGATTCATGAGAGATGATAGGAGAGAGAGAAAGAACCAGATATCACTCTGGCACATGCGCTGCCAGGGATTGTACTCAGGACCTCATGCTTGAGAGTCCAATGCCTTATCCACTGTGCCACCTTCTGGACCACTCTTTTTTTTTTTTTTCACCTTTTTTATTATCTTTATTTATTGGATAGAGACAGCCAGAAATTGAGGAAAGGGGGGAGATAGAGAGTGAGAAAGGGAGAGAGAGAGAGAGAGAGAATGAGAACTGCTGCCCTACTTCACCACTCATGAAGCTATCCTCCTGCAGGTGGGGACCAGGGAGACCTGGATTCATGCACACTGTAATGTATACAATTAACCAGTGTGCCACCTCTCAGCTCCATAAATATTTTTCATAGAAGAGTGAAAATGGGCGGAGGGTAGATAGCATAATGGTTATGCAAACAGACTCTCATGCCTGAGGCTCCAAAGTCCCAGGTTCAATCCCCCGCACCACCATAAGCCAGAGCTAAACAGTGCTCTGGTTAAAAAAAAAAAAAAGAAGAAGAGTGAAAATGGGCTGATTAGTGGTGCATTAGGTTAAGTGCACAGATAGTATGAAGCACAGGGACCAGCGCAATTATCTGGGTTGAAGCTCCTGGCTCCCCACCTGCAGGAGGGCTCGCTTTACAAGTGTTGAAGCAGGTCTGCAGGTGCCTTTCTCTCCTCCTTTCTATCTTCTTTTTTTTTAATATTTATTTTATTTATTTATTCCCTTTGCTGCCCTTGTTGTTTTATTGTTGTAGTTATTATTGTTGTTGTCATTGTTGGATAGCACAGAGAGAAATGGAGAGAGGAGGGGAAGACAGAGAGGAGGAGAGAAAGATAGACACCTGCAGACCTGCTTCACCGCCTGTGAAGCGACTCCCCTGCAGGTGGGGAGCCGGGGCTCGAACCGGGATCCTTATGCCGGTCCTTGTGCTTTGCGCCACCTGCGCTTAACCCGCTGTGCTACAGCCCGACTCCCCCTTTCTATCTTCTTTTCCTTTCTCAGTTTCTCTGTCCTATCCAATAAAATGGAAAAAATGACCGCGAGGAGCAGTGGATTCCTAATGTGGGCACCAAGCCCCAGAAAAAAACCTGGAGGCATAAAAAGAAGATTTTTTTTCACTTTTATTTCTTGTTTTCTCTCTCTTTTTTCCTTCTTCTTTCTTTCTTTTTTTTTTTTTTGAGTGGAGAAGCAGTATTTCTTTTTTTTTTCTTTCTTTTTTATTTAAGAAAGGATTAATTAACAAAACCATAGGGTAGGAGGGGTACAATTCCACACAATTCCCACCACCCAATCTCCATTTCCCACCCCCTCCCCCGATAGCTTTCCCATTCTCTGTCCCTCTGGGAGCATGGACCCAGCGTCATTGTGGGTTGCAGAAGGTAGAAGGTCTGGCTTCTGTAATTGCTTCCCCCTTTTTCTTTTTTTTTTTCTTTTTCACCAGGGTTATTGCTGGGGCTTGGTGCCTGCACTACAAATCCACTGCTCCTGGAGGCTATTTTTTTCCCTTTTGTTGCCCTTTTTTTTTTTTATCATTATTGTGGTTATTATTGTTGTTGTTATTGATGCCCTTGTTCTGGATAGCACAGAAAGAAATGGAAAGAGGAGGGGAAGAGAGAGAGGGGGAGAGAAAGACACCTGCAGACCTGCTTCACCACTTGTGAAGCGCCCCCCCCCCCCCTTGCAGGTAGGGAGCCAGGTCTCAAACCGGTATCCTTACACTGGTATTTTATTGAAGGGTGGGGGTTGATAGCATAATGGCTATGCAAAGAGACTCTCATGCCTGAGGCTCCAAAGTCCCAAATTCAGTCCCCTGTCCCACTATAAGCCAGAGCTGAGCAATGCTCTGGTAAATATTACATAGATAAATTAATATTTTAATAACCAATATTCAGTCACTCCTGCAATGCCATCTATGCAGATGACTTTCTTTTTTTAATTATTTTTATTTATGTATTTATTATTGACTAGAGACAGAGAGAAATTGAGAGGGGAGAGTGACATAGAAAAGGAGAGAGACAGAGAGACACCTGCAGACCTGCTTCACCACTCGTAAAGCTTTCCCCTTGCAGGTGGGGACCAGGGGCTTGAACTTGGGTCTTTGTGCACTGTAATGTAAGCGCTTAATCAGGTGTGCCACTGCCTGGCCCCAATAAATAATTTTTAAAAGTTCTTTTATTTTTATTTATTGAATAGAAACAGCCATAAATTGGGGGGGGGGGGAGTGAAAAGAAACAAACAGACACCTGCAGCCCTGCTTCACCAATTGTGAAGCTTTCCCCATGTAGGTGGGGACCCGGGGCTTGAACCTGGGTCCTTGTGCATTGTAATATGTGCGCTCAACGAGGTGTGACACCACCTGGCCCCAAAAAATAAATTAAATAAATAAATATCGGAGTCAGGAGGTAGTGCAGTGGGTTAAGCACATGTGGTGCAAAGTGCAAGGACCGGCATAAGAATGTCGGTTCGAGCCACCGGCTCCCCACCTGCAAGGGGATGGGGGGTCCCTTCACAAGCGGTGAAGCAGGTCTGCAGGTGTCTGTCTTTCTCTCCCCCATCTGTCTTCCCCTCCTCTCTCCATTTCTCTCTGTCCTAGCCAACAACAACAACATCAATAACAACAACCATAAAAATCAACAAGGGCAAAAAAAGGGAAAATAAATATATAAATAAACTTTTAAAATAAATAAATAAATATCAGCTTGTTAGGGGGCCACATGGTGGCACACCTGGTTAAGCACACATTCAGTTGCAATGTCCCAGGTTCAAGCCCTTGGCTCCCCACCTGCAGGGATAAAGCTTCACGAGTGGTAAGGCATGGATGCAAGCGTCTCTTTGTCTCTTTCCCTCTATCTCACCCTCCCCTCTCAAGTTCTCTCTTTCTCTATCCAATAATAAATAAGTATATAGTGGTCTGGGTGTTGGCACAGTAGATAAAGCATTGGACTCTCAAGCATGAGGTCCTAAGTTCAATCCCCGACAGCACATGTACCTGAGTATTTCTGGTTCTCTCTCCTCCTGTCTTTCACATGAATAGATAAATAAACTCTTTTTTAAAAAAGAAAAATAATGAAATACTAAAAACTAAATAATAATCACAGTTAGTGAAAGGTGAGGTAATTGTAGGCATTTCATTGTACCTAGCATTAAAAAAAAATCACATGGAGGGTAGATACCATAATGGTTTCTTCTTCTAGCGTTTGCCCTTCTTCCGTAGCCAGTCAACAACGTCAGGTTGAGCCTGATGTAAAGTTTCGAGACCTCCTTTGAATCTGGAGAGGTGGCAGTCATTGACTATGTGGGTCATAGTCTGTCTGTAGCCGCAGGGGCAATTCGGGTTGTCTCTGGCTCCCCAGCGATGGAACATAGCGGCGCACTGGCCGTGGCCTGTTCAATAGCGATTGAGGAGGGCCCAATCATAACGTGCTAGGTCAAAGCCGGGTTGACGCTTGCAGGGGTCTGTGATGAGGTGTTTGTTCTTTACCTCAGCTGACTGCCAACTCTGTTTCCAAGAGACTGGAACAGAGAAGTTCAGTGTAGGCATCAGGCAATACAGTAAGGTGTCAGGCTATAAAATTAACATTCAGAAATCAGTGGCATTCCTCTATGCAAACACTAAGTTAGAAGAAATGCAGTAATAAATTCCTTTTATTATAGCAACAAAAACAATAAAATATCTAGGAGTAAACCTAACCAAAGAAGTGAAAGACTTGTATACTGAAAATTATGAGTCACTACTCAAGGAAATTGAAAAAGACACAAAGAAGTGGAAAGATATTCCATGTTCATAGGTTGGAAGAATTAACATCATCAAAATGAATATACTACCCAGAGCCATCTACAAACTTAATGCTATCCCCATCAAGATCCCAAGCACACTTTTAGGAGAATAGAACAAATGCTACAAATGTTTATCTGGAACCAGAAAAGACCTAGAATTGCCAAAAAAATCTTGAGAAAAAAGAACAGAACTGGAGGCATCACATTCCCAGATCTCAAATTGTATTATAGGGCCATTGTCAACAAAACTGCTTGGTACTGGAACATGAATAGACATAGTGACCAGTGGAATAGAATTCAGAGCCCAGAAGTAAGCCCCCACACTTATGGACATTTCATCTTTGACAAAGGTGCCCAGACTATTAAATGGGGAAAGCAGAGTCTCTTCAACAAATGGTGTTCGAGAAAATGGGTTGAAACATGCAGAAGAATGAAAACTGATCTACTCTATTCCACCAAATACAAAAGTAAATTCCAAGTGGATCAAGGACTTGGATGTTAGACCACAAACTATCAGATACTTAGAGGAAAATATTGGCAGAACTCTTTCCCACTTAAATTTTAAAGACATCTTCAATGAAATGAACCCAAGTACAAAGAAGACTAAGGCAAGCATAAACCTATGGGACAACATCAAATTAAAAAGATTCTCCACAGCTAAAGAAACTATTGCCCAAACCAAGAGACCCCTCACAGAATGGGAGAAGATCTTTACATGCCATACATCAGACAAGAGACTAATAACCAGAATATATAAAGAGCTTGCCTAACTCAACAACAAGACAACAAATAACCCCATCCAAAAATGGGGGGAGGACATGGACAGAATATTCACCACAGAAGAGATCCAAAAGGCTGAGAAACACATGAAAAAATGCTCCAAGTCTCTGATTGTCAGAGAAATGCAAATAAAGACAACAATGAGATACCACTTCACTCCTGTGAGAATGTCATATGTCAGAAAAGATAACAGCAGCAAATGCTGGAGAGGGTGTGGGGTCAAAGGAACCCACCTGCACTGCTGATGGGAATGTCAATTGGTCCAACCTCTGTGGAGAACAGTCTGGAGAACTCTCAGAAGGCTAGAAATGGACCTACCCTATGATCCTGCAATGCCTCTCATGGGGATATATCCTAAAGAACCCAACACACCCATCCACAAAGATCTGTGTACACATATGTTCTTGGCGGCACAATTTGTAATAGCCAAAACCTGGAAGCAACCCAGGTGTCCAACAACAGAGAAGTGGCTGAGCAAGCTGTGGTATATATACACAATAGAATACTACTCAGCTGTAAAAAATGGTGACTTCACCATTTTCAGCTGATCTTGGATGGACCTTGAAAAATTCATGTTAAGTGAAATAAGTCAGAAACAGAAGGATGAATATGGGATTATCTCACTCTCAGGCAGAAGTTGAAAAACAAGATCAGAAAAGAAAACACAAGTAGAACCTGAACTGGAATTGGTGTGTTGCACCAAAGTAAAAGACTCTGGGGTGGGTGGGTGGGGAAAATACAGATCCTAGAAGGATGACAGAGGACCTAGTGGGGGTTGTATCGTTATATGGGAAACTGGGGAATGTTATGCATGTACAACCTATTGTATTTACTATTGAATGTAAAACATTAGTTCCTCAATAAAGAAATTAAAAAAAAAAGTCTCTAGAGAAGGAAGGAAAGAGATGGGATAGAGAGGACGTGAGATTCTGAGACATGATTATGGAAAAATGCTTAGGTTGGGGTAGTGTCTCACAGACACCTATTGTGGGGAGCGGAGAGGTTGTACTTATAGATTATATACCAACTATATTGTCTAAACCATTTACTTCCCCCATAAAAAGAGAGAGACAGAGAGAGAGAAAGAGAGAGACAGAGAGAGAGAGAGAGAAAGAATTAAAAAAAAAAAACCCAAGATCAGATTTTAGAGTAAAGGTGATTGCCCCAGGAGTCAGACGGTAGCGCAGCACAGTGGGTTAAGTGCAGGTGGCACAAAGCACAAGGAGGACAGGCATAAGGATCCCAGTTTGAGCCCCCCGGCTTCCCACCTGCAGGATAGTCGCTTCACAAGTGGTGAAGGGGGTCTGCAGGTGTCTATCTTTCTCTCCCCCTCTCTTGTCTTCCCCTCCCCTCCTCTCTCCATTTCTCTCTGTCCTATCTAACAATGACGACATCAATAACAACAATAATAACTACAACAATAAAAAAACAAGGGCAACAAAAGGGAATGAATAAATAAATAAATAAATATAAAAAATATTTTTTAAAAATTGATTGCCCCTCTTTGTTGTTTTTTTTTCAATACCTCTATTTATTGGATACAGACAGCCAGAAATTGAGAAGGGGGGGAGATAGGGAGGGAGAAAGACACTTGTGAAACTTGTGAAGCTTTTCCCCAGCAGGTGGGGACTAGGGGCTTGAACATGGGTCTTTCCCTCTCTCTGTCTCCCTCCTCTCTCCATTTTTTTCTGTCCTATCTAACAATGAAAACAACAATAATAACTACAACAAGGGCAACATAAAGGAAAATAAATTTTAAAAAAACTAAAAAAAAAAGGGGATGGACAGTGTTGTACCTGGTTGAGCACACATGTTGCAATGTGCAAGGATCTGCGTTCAAGCCCTCAGTCCCCACTTGCAGGAGGGAAGCTTCACAAGCTTCTCTTCCTCTCTGTCTCCCCTCTCATCTCAATTTCTAGTTGTCTCTATTCAATAAATAAACATAATTTAAAAGAAATTCAGAGTCTGACATTTCTTCAAATTAATAGTTAATATAATTAATTCTACTCCTAGGTTCAATTCTGACACATGAGGACTGAAAACATAACTCTGGGTCAGGCTGTGGAGTCCTTGGCTAAGTACATACATTACAGTGTGCATGAATGGAGATTCAAGCCCTTAGTCTCCACCTGTAGGGGGAAAGCTTCATGAGTGGTCTCTCTCCCTCTCTGTCTCCTCTTCCCCTCTCAATTTCTTTCTGTCTAATTCTATATAAAACTTTTGCACAAGTGTTTATAGCAGCATTATTCATAATAGCCAAAACATAGAATCAACTCAAATGTCTACTAATATAGTTTTTTTAATATTTACTTATTCACTTTTGTTGCCCGTGTTGTTTTATTATTGTAATTATTATTGATGTCATTGTTGTTGGGTAGGACAGAGAGAAATGGAAAGAGGAGGGGAAGACAGAGAGGGGGAGAGGAAGATAGACACCTGAAGACATGTTTCACCACTTGTGAAGCGACCCCCCTGGTTAAGCGCAGGTTACAACGTGCAAGGGCCTAGGTTCAAGGCCCTGTCCCCACCTGCATGGGGAAAGCTTTGCAAATGGTGAAGCTGTGCTGCAGGTGTTTCTTTGTTTCTCTACCTCTCTACCACACCCTCCCTCTCAATTTCTGGCTGTCTCTATCCAATAAATAAAGCTAATAAAAATATTTTAAAAGGCGAGGGTAGATAGCATAATGGTTATGCAAATAGACTTCATGCCTGAGGCTCCAAAGTCCCAGGTTCAATCCCCTAAACCACCATAAGCCAGAGCTGAACAGTGCTCTGGTTAAAAAATAAAAATAAATATTTTAAAAATTAATAAAAACTATGACCTGGGAGATAGCACAGTAGAGAAGGTATTGGACTTTCACGTATGGCATCTTAAGTTCAATCCCCAGCATTGCATATGACAGAGAGATGCTCAGTCTCTCTTTTGCATTGATAAATATATTTTATTTTTAATTATTTTATTTTGTATTGATAAATAAGTATTTAAAAAAATTTTTTTTGCCACATCATGGATGGAACTTAATGGAATCATGTTAAATGAGGCAATCTGGGAAAAAGATGAATACTGAATACTGGATGGCCTCACTCATAGGTAAAACTTAAGAAATAAACAAAGAAAGGGAAAACACAGGGTAAAACTTAGATTAGCTGTGATTTCTTGCAGCAGAGCCAAGCACTCTGAAGGAGGAACTGAGAGCAGACTGAGAGGATGTAAGGGAGCCAGTGTACAAAGATGGAGGAAAGTTTCAATTGGCGGTGGGAAGGGTACACAAACATCTATCATGAGGAAATAAGGAATTATATTCATGTGACAATAACTATCTTGTAAATTATTTCCTCCAATAAAGTGATTTGGGAAAGAAAATATGGATTATTCATACAATATGATATTATTTGGCAATGAAACATTTTTTAGCACTGAAATATGCTTCTGCATGGCTCAGTGAACCTTGAAAATACTATGACAAGGAAAGAATCAGATACAAAAGTAAGTTTAACTCTATGTGAAAAAGAAAATCTGTAGACAAGAAACAGACAAGTGATTGTCAGAGGCTAGGAAGAAGTAGGGGGAGATTTGGCTGAAGAGTACATTGTGTCTTTTTTGGGTGATCAAAATCTTCAGAATTTTTTTTACTATAGTTGCACAATTCTGTGACTATGCTAAATATGACTCAATTGCTATACTTTACGTTTTAAGTGAATTTTATGATATTTGAATTGTATTTATTTTTTTAAAAAAGATTTTATTTATTCATTAATGAGAGAGATATGTGGATAATGAGAAAGGAAACCATGGCATCACTCTGGCACATGTACTGCCAGGAATTGAAACATGGGATCTCATGCTTGAAACCCCAATGCTTTATCCATGTGCCATCTCATGGACAATTGTGATATATATATATATATATATATATATATATATATATATATATATATATATATATAATTTTTTTTTAATTTAATTTTTTTTAACCAGACCACTGCTCAGCTCTCGGTTGTGGTGGTGTGGGAGACTAAACCTGGGACTCTGGTCCTTAGCCATGAGAGTCTCTTTGCATAACCATTATGCTATCTACCCTTGCCCATAAGTAATATTCCTTTTTATAAATTAATTAATTCATTTAGTTTCCCCTTTTGTTGCCCTTGTTTTTTTATTGTTGTTGTAGTTATTATTGTTGTTGTTATTGATGTTATCGTTGTTAGGACAGAGAGAAATGGAGAGAGGAAGGGAAGACAGAGGGAGGAGAAAAAGACACCTGCAGACCCGCTTCACCACTTGTGAAGCAACTCCCCTGCAGGTGGGGAGTTGGGGGCTCTCGAACCGGGATCCTTATGCCTGTCCTTGCGCTTCGCGCCACATCCACTTAACCCGCTGTGCTACCATCCCACTCCTGTGAGTTATATCTCTAATAAAGTTGTTATTTTAAAAAACAATTTTTCCTAGGCTAGGTGGTGGCATACCTGGTAGAACACACATATTATGTTACTCAAGGATATGGGTTTAAATCCCTGGTTTCCACCTGCAGGGTGGAAGCTTCACAAGTGGTAGAACAGGTGAAGCAGTGCAGATAACTCTCTCTGTTTCTGTCTCTATAGGAAAAGCATTTTTTCCCCATAAAAATTATCATGGATACCAATCATCACCCAATATGGCCAGTTCATGCCGGGCTAGAATGGGGGTGCCTCTTCCTAGGTGCGTGCTCTCTGAGTTGGAGAGAACTCAATCGGAGCCAGCCTGGGCTTCTACTCACTCAGCGATGCGAGGGAAATGACTCAGGAACCAAACACATGGCGGCAAAACAATGCAATGTCTTTATTGATGAGAGGGCCATGGCTTTTAAAAGAAAGACCCGGAAGTGGCAAGTCAGAAACGGAAATGGCTAGGAAAGTGGTGGAGAAAGGCAAAAGGGGCTGGAAAGGTAGGAAATTCCTTAGCAACTGTTGGGAGGGTTTTAACTGGTAGTATTAATAATACCCTGGAGGCAGGGAGGGTCTTGAGGGTAGAGAGAAGATAGATCAAAGGAATGGAATAATGGGGATCTTTCAGGCAAAACAATGATTATGTAGATAGGCCATAGTTTCAGGAATGCAGGGTGTTTTGTGAGGCTCCTTGCCAGGATAGCCTGAGGGTACTTCTTCCCGAGCTAGTGCTCTCTGGGTTGGAGAGAACTCAACTGGAGCCGATCTAGGCTGCTGCGTGGGAGACAGATCAGGAACTCGTGCCGCACTAACTTCGCAGGAGATATACTTTGGAACTCTCGGAGCTGGAAAGCAATTTCCAAGTGTCTTTAATCAGAAGAGCAGCTGTTTTTATACTCTCCAAGTAGGGTGGAAACAGGATGTGATATAGAGAGGGTGGAGAGAAAAGTGACTGGTGAAAATCAGAGTGTGACAAAGAGGGGGCGGAGCAGGCGAGAATCCTATCACTGAACCACCAATGCCCTGGAGGGAGTGCTTTATGTAAAAGTGATTTATGTAAATAGACCAAAGCTTTGAATGGGATTAAATCTATCCCTATATAGGCATA
Source organism: Erinaceus europaeus (assembly GCF_950295315.1). NCBI lineage: Eukaryota > Metazoa > Chordata > Mammalia > Eulipotyphla > Erinaceidae > Erinaceus > Erinaceus europaeus. The sequence goes on from NC_080165.1 coordinate 38,102,209, forward strand.
TGGTTAAGCAGAAGCCAGGGGGAGCTGGCATACTATCCAACAGCTCCTCACAATTTCCTGACATCTCCCCCTTTCTTTTTATCTAATGGCCATAGTATCAGGAATGCAGGGTGTTTTTGAGGTAGGGAGTCTGATAAGAAAAGGCAAACCTTTGGGGTTACTCCTGTCCTTCCTTGCTCAACCTCTCGGTAGAGAGAGAGACTAACAGGATAGACACATTCCTCAGATCAAGCCCTGCCAAGCTCAACCACATCCTTACAATTTCCTGACTGGTTAGCTCAGTTGGTTAGAGCGTGGTGCTAAGAACAATTCACCACCCAAACAAGAAGACATGATCATGAGGACCTAGATTCGGCCCCCAGCCACCACAAGGGAGTGCCTGGGGGAGGGTGGGTGGGTGGGTGGGTAAGAGGTAGGTAGGTAGGTGGACTTCACAAATTGTGGAGCAGTGCTGCTGTCTCGTCTTCTCTCTCTCTTTTTGTACCTCTCTCTAAGCTGCTATCTAACAGGGTCTGTGAAATAGCTCATTTAAATAGTGTGCTCTCTGTTGTGTGTACTACACAAGTGGGAGCACAAATCCTCTGTCATCCACTCCCCTCTACACAGGAACCTTCAATGTTGTGATCTCTTTTTTTTTTCTGTCTTTCTCTGTTTTAATATTTTGTTTATTTTTTGGACAGAGACAGAGAGAAACTGAGATGGAAGGGGGAGGTAAAGAGGGAGAAAGACACCTGCACCACTGTTGCTGTGCTTGAGAAGCTTTCTCACTGCAAGTGGGGACTGGGGGCTTGACCTGGTCCTTGTGCACAGTAACATGTGTGCTCCACCAGGTGTGCTGCCACTTGCTCCAAGCCTCTATTAAAAGAATAGAAGAGAAAGCAGGGGAGAGGAAAGGAAAGGAGAGAGAAGACAGGACTCGGGGAGTCAGTGTGTGTGTGTGTGTTTGTACACATACAGGTACACAGAACACTACAGCCTGAGAACTTCCCCCTCAATGCTCCGGACTCATATGGTGTTTTTGCTTGGATGGAGGCGGTCTTGTCCATGGCAATGCATATGCCCTTTTGGGTGAGCTATGATTGTGAGAATACATCAGTAGAGCACTGATGCTGGATTTCAATCCCTAGCATTTCATGTGCCAGAGTGATGTTCTGGTTCTTTCTTTTTCTCATAAATAAATCCTTTTTAGATAACTCACTATTTTAACCAGAGTTCTGCTCAGATCTGGTTAGTGGTGGTGCTGAGAATTGAGCCTGGGACTTTGAAGCCTCAGGCATGAAAATCTTTTTGCATAACTAGAACCATGGGTATAAAGCAATTCCATAGCCCAAATAAATCTTTAAAATGTTAGCTTTATCTTTAGAGGCTAATAATAATTTGGAAACCTCAACAATTTACATTAAGCAGCTTAATATCGTAAAGTGTCCTAATTATTGCTTTGATTCATGGGTTAAAAGATATTGCAAGCAATCTGTGGTTCATTTTCGCAAGCAAAAAGCAATAATGTAGGGGAGCTCAATGGACTTGTAAGATATCATTACAGAGAATCCTCCACAAAAGTGGACTTAGACTTTGTTTTTGTGGAGTATTGACCTTTGCTAATTACTTTTATATAATTACGTTTTTATTACAAGTGAAGCAGGTCTACAGGTGTCTGTCTGTCTCTCCTCCTCTCTGTCTTCCCCCTCTCTCTCCACTTCTCTGTCCTATCCAACGACAACAATAACAACAATAATAACCACAACAACTAGACAACAAGAACAACAAAAGGAGAAAAATGGGCTCAAAACAAAACAAAAAAATTCTTTGGTGCCAAGGACAGATGACTCAGCAGCAAACTTCCTACAGTGCCTACACTTTTGAGGAAGCATAAAGTCACTTAAGGGCCAGAACATAGGCTTGACGTCCTGGGAGATCCTAATGAAAATTGTGTGCCTGGGGGCCAGGTGGTGGCGCACCTTGTGGAGTGCACAAATTACAATACGCATGGACCCAGTCCCCCAACTGCAGGGGAAAGCTTCATAATTGGTGAAACTGTGTTTCAGGTGTCTCTCTCCCTCTTTATCAGCCCCTCCTCTCTTAATTTCTAGCAGTCTCTATTCAGTAAAGATAATAATCTTTAAAAAATTAAAAATTGTGTGTCGGGGTAGCATAGGGTGGGTGTGGGGAAATCCATGAAAACATTCAGTCGGTTTAGTCGTTTTGTTTTAGATCACAACAGCCTTGCTCAAACAGTGCCTCTGACCTTGTTCAAAGCTTCAAGACCGCCCTCACTGCTCGCGCACGTGGCGAGGTGCGGACAGGGCCACGTGGGCTCCGTGTGCAACTCGCCCCGCTTCAATCCCAGGCATGAGAAATGCATTCTCCCAGCTTGTCGCTGCAAGGCATTGCGAGACCGATCTCCGAAAGACCACGGATTTGTGGGTAGGGAACAAAACCAACATGAAGATGAAGTGAGACTTCCCCATCCCACACTCTGCCCCTACTTTCGTTCACTCTCCGCCCACCCAGCCCAAGTCCATCCCGCGCCCACTTTAGATTGCGAGGCAGCCAAGATCGCGGAGAAGCCCTTCCATCCGGGTGATTCGGTCTGGGAGGGGGAAAGGGGCGTGGCTTGTGACGACAACTGTGGGGGAGGAGCGAACATCCTACTCCAGAGATCCGGACGTCCGGACAGGGTTGGGAGGGTGTGTGGGAAGTGTTGGTTGCCCCTTTCTGCGCCCCATGAAATGGCATTGCAGATAAGAGGGGAGCAATTATGCTCAAACTCCCCCTTGAGGTGCAAATATCAACAAACAGGTCTCAGAGTAAACGGTCAGGGTTTTAAACTATGTGTTCACTTTCATCTCATGCTCTTCCTTTTTTTTTTTCACCTTAAGAACCATAAATACCGTCCACTCCTCTAGCCTTCCCCCCGTCTTTCTGCGTAGGTGGTAGAGGCCCGCGATGTGCGCAGCCGCAGAATACGCGGGGCGGTGCCGGTGAGGGGCGGGTGACGCAGCGGCCGTCGCTGCCATTTTAAGTTGTTTGTTCTTCCTTCTCAAACGCGACTCTACCCCGGACCCGGGAGGTTCCCGTGGCTGCCGCTGCCGCTTCTGCAGCCACCGGTGGGGGGGACGAGGCTGTACCGCCGCTGACGCTCCTCCTCCGCCTCGGCTATTGCTCCCTCCGGGTCTCCTCGACCTGCGTGCCTGAGAGCCGGAACCCGACCGCGGGGGCAAGACTCGAGAGCAGATGCTCGACCTGAAATAACTTTTATTTGGGGGGTTTAGCCTCGCTGACAGACCCTTTAGCACAGGGCTTCCTTCCTTTGCCTTCTCCCCGGCCCGCCACCGATACTACTCCTCCCCCCCCTTTCCTCTTCTCCTTTTTCCCTTTTTTTTTCCCCCTTGTCGCCGCTACCCCCTGCGTCTTTTCCCCTCCGCCGCCGCCCGGGGCGTCGAGCCAGACTATGGGTCCCAGGTGGGGGCTGAGCGGCGGCAGCAGCGCGGGCGGCCCGGTCACAGTGCGCACTGCAGCGGGGATGGAGGGGCTCAGTTGGCTGGTGGTTTTCTCTTGACATGGCTCCTGCTCGAGCTGCGAGCAGCGCCCCCGCCGCCGCCACCTCTTCCGCCGCCGCCACCGCTCCGCCCGCAGGCTGCGGCTAGAGGGCCCGAACCCCCGCCCGAGAGTCGGTCAGTGAGTCCCGGTGTTCGCGGGGACAGGGAGGGGATTTCCTGTCACAAGAGCCCCTGCCCCGGCCTCCTCCACCCCGACCCCGACCCCTTCCCCCCCGGGAAAACCAACTAAATGACCCCACCTTAAAACCCTCCCAACTCGGGAAACATGGTCTGTTCAACGGGAGAGCCAGCAAATCCGGGTACTTAAATTTTTTTTCCTCCCCACCGGGGTGGGCATACTTTTTTTTTTTTTTAAAGTAATATTAACACAACTGTTGTCTTTCTTTTCCCACTGAACCTTCCCATTTACCCCTTTCCCGCCTACTCTACCCGGGCGGGGATTGTTGCCACGATGAAATGAGTGAGAACCCGAGTGATCCTGTGTCTCCCGTGGTGCGAGTGAGTCGCCGCCGCTGAAGGCAAAGGGTGGGGGTGGGCGCCGGGAGTGGGCGACAGGTGGTCCCTGGGCACTGCCCGGGCTTGGGGACAAGAGCCCGCCAGCCACCTTTGCCACAGCAATGCTCACCAGAAGATAGATTGCAGATTGCAGTCCTCCCCCTACCCCCCCCCCACCACGATCTCTAACTGGGGCGAACTCACAGGGAAGGCTCCCTCGGGGAATGTAGGGCTCGTTGCAGGGCTGGGGGTGTTGGGATCCCGGGCACTAATCAGGTCTAACCACAGAGCCGGAATAATTACACCGTATTCTCTATCTCCTCTCCCTCTGCCATCATGATTCTCCTTGGCAGCAGCGTTAGCAGCCGCCTGAGGGTGAAAATGTGGGTGATGGGGAAGTTGGTAATGACTCCGCTGTTTTTTCTCATGGCTCCTTTGGGCAACAGCTGCCCGCCCCCGGTATACAGTGTAGTCGATAGCAGGGAAACCCTGTACCTCTCCCCTTCCTTTTCTACCGACTTTGCACTTTTCTCTTTGCTCACCACCAAGCGTAATCAATAACAAGCACTGACAATATATAGCAATAGTGAAATCTGAAATAACTCAGAATTAGGTACTACAGCCATGGATTTGGCTGGGTGAAATCCAATTGGATATTTCAGTTTCAGTCGCCTACCCTATTTTGGTGGTTTTTTTTTTTTTTCCTTCTTTTTTTCTTGATTTGTTTTTTTTAAGTTTTTTTTTAAGGGGGGTTGGCTTTCGATATTTGGAGGGAAAAAAGGCATCAAACTTCCCCCACTCTCTTCTTTTTTTATTATCCCATCTCTAAAGGGGAAAAATACCGGATGGATTTTAAGGATTGGACTGATGTCAGCTGTGTTTTATTGCACACCTAAATCCTGGTAACAGGGTTCTTCCTTCCCCCTTTATTTTGGCAGTTAAGCCAAATGTGTTTCTCAAAAAGTTAGTTCAAGTATTTTTCTCCTCTTTTCTTCTCTTCCTTTTCCCCATCCAACCCCAAACATTATTGTCCAAACATGACTGGACAGCAGCTTTTGTTTCTTGACCCTGTAATATGACAGTCTGCTAATATTGCCAGAAGGTGCAGCTTTTGGGTTACAGTCGTGATTTTAGCTATTCAATCATATTAGCAGGAAAAAAAAATGACTTGTTTCTGTTGTACTTGAGTCTTAAGAAAAAGTGCCCATAGTTTAGTGACAATTTCCAAAGGCTTTAGTACCACCTGTATTTCAAAATGGGGGACCCAAACTCCCGGAAGAAACAAGCTCTGAACAGACTACGTGCTCAGCTTAGAAAGAAAAAAGAATCTCTAGCTGACCAGTTTGACTTCAAGATGTATATTGCCTTTGTATTCAAGGAGAAGGTAATTTAAAGTTCTGAATATGAATTAGCACAAATGATTTTTGTAAGTGCAAATATTATTTTGCTTAATCTTAAATTACAGAATATTAGGCTAAAGAATAATTGAAAAAAAGTTTACATTTGTACCCTTTGACTTTGTACTCCCTGAGTAATCTCTAGCCTTGTCACTTGAATGGAAGGTTTGAGTACTCTTAGATTTGGAAATGATGTTAAAGGTTAGAGTAGGACCCACGTTTAGTTAACATGAGGTGGTCAAGATTGTAAAATTTTTTTACAGTAAGTTTCACTCATGAGGCATTACGTAGAATTTAGTAGCTAAATTTAAAGATTACCTGTTGTGTAAAAAAGTGTTTAAAATGTACCTCTGAACGTACTTGAGTAATAAAATACTGTAATGGTTAATTTGTTCAGAGGCACAAGGTTCAAAATTAGGAAGCTAATTTTTTTTGTTGGTTTAGGATTACAATTACACACCAACTAATGAGTTATGAGTAGGAAAGGAGAACATGGTAGAAAAACAGTATATACACACACACACACACACACACACATATGGGTTTTTTTTTTTTGCATGGTGACTTGTATATAAATTTATTTTACACAGAAATTGAGAGGGGGTTGGAGATAGGGAGAGAGAGACCTGCAGCACTGCTTTACCACAGGGAAAACTTTTCTCCCTGTAGGTGGGAGCTGGGGCCCTGAATCCCAGTCTTTGCATCTTGTGTGTTTTGCCAGGTGTGCCGCCATCTGGTCTTAAGTCTCTATTTGATAAGAGACTAGGTAATACTATGTTGATTTGTTTTCAGTATTAAGTGTTTTAGAGTACATTTGCCTGCTAGTGTGTATTAATCGTTCATAAGTACTTTGTTTCATGATTGTCCTAAGATTTGAAAGGTAGTACCAAATAATTTCCCACCCCTTTTGTTGTTTAGAATTGGTAAGATATTTATTTTTATTTTTTTAAAATACTTTAATGAGTGAGCACAAGTATAGCTGTAGCTTATGTTGGTTCTGTGGACTGAACCTGGGACCTCTGAGCCTCAGGCATGATAATCCTTTGCATAATTATTCTTAGCTTCCCAGCTTTTTTTTTTTTTTCAAATGTCAACACTTGAAGTAAATATTCCAGAATGAGTAATGTAAATTGATCCTTTAGCAGTAAAAGAGTTTTCTCTGAGTAGCTTTGTTTTGAAATTGCTGAGATTTCAACATAGTTATCAAACTAATTGAAGTTGATGTAAATCACTTGATTTTTTTTTTAACCTTAGGGCTGTCTGGTGTGTGTTCTCAGAACATTTAGTAAAGTGTTAAAATAAGTACTTAACATACCATAATGCTGTAAAAGCATGCAGTTGATTGAGATTTCTGATAGGCTTTTTGTATGTAGTTGAAGCAAGAATAAAAAGGTAACGCTTATTTGAAAATATACAGAATACATTGGTTAAGAATTTTTGAGTTAGTCTTGTAATTTGTTATTCCCCCCTAATAAAAGGATTTTAAAATTAAAGAATACATGGCATTGGCGAGTGAGCTGGGTGTTAAAAAAAAAAGTGCTGCTGTTGGGTTAATACACTTTTTTTTCTCATTTCAGAAGAAAAAGTCAGCACTTTTTGAAGTGTCTGAAGTTATACCAGTCATGACAAATAATTATGAAGAAAATATCCTGAAAGGTGTGCGAGATTCCAGCTATTCCTTGGAAAGTTCCATAGAGCTTTTGCAGAAGGATGTGGTGCAGCTCCATGCTCCTAGATACCAGTCTATGAGAAGGGTAAGTTCTGTTTTTAGAGAAGAGAGTGAGAACCGGAGCATCACTCTGGCAATGCCAGGCTGAGACCAGACTTGGACCTCATGACTGAGTATCCCACTCAGCTCTGACAAGCAGTGGCAGGGATGGAACCTGGGACCTCATGCATGCGAGTTCTGTACGCTCTGCCTTTGGAATATTTCCTCTGCCAGTCATGAATTTCTGTAGAAAAGTTGATTTGGGGGCCAGGTGGTGCTGCACCTGGGTAAGTGCTCATTATCATGCACAAGGACCCAGGTTCCAGCCCATCCCCACCATAGGTGTGTGTGGGGGGAATAGCTTTACAAGTGAGGCAGTGCTTGCAGGTGTCTCTCTCTCTCCCTATTTCCCCCTTTCCTCTCAACTTCTGTTTGTATCTAATAAATAAAGATAATGAATTTTTTTTTAAAAAAGTGATTTCAAATAAAACATAACCTATCAAGTATTACACTGACAATGGTTTATATTTTTGATTTCTAATGACACTGGTGATTATTAAGTTTAGCCTTTTAGTTTTAACGTAGTGCATACTTATAGTATACAATATTCTGCCAACCCTGAAAATTTCTGCAACTCGTTGGAAATTAATCTGGACATACTTGAATAAGAGATCCCCATAGTTAATAGGGTAGGTGGGGAAGCTGAAGAGGCTCAGGTCTGAGAGTTTGGCCTTTGCAAATGATTATGTTGCACTTTGATGGGAGGAGTGAGAATGGAGAAAGATCATTTTCTGCTAACACATAGTGAAAGTTGTGTACGTCAGATGTGCAAGTGTAGTGGAACTTCCAAAATACTTTTGCTTAAATAGGTTCTGATTGCAAAGAGTTCAGTTAAACGTACATGGATTTGTTTCATCTCTGGGATGGCTTTTTTGGAATGGGGTTGGGGAGGGGGCGGGGGAGACACACCAGAAGTTTCCTTCAGTGTAGTGGGAGCCAGGCTACTAACATGGCAAAGCAGTACAATACCTGGGTGAGCTGTTTTGTTGACCCTAGGTTATTTCGAGGCAGAGTTTTTACCAACAACACACTGATGGATTTAGGTTTTTGTATAAGGAACAACTGAGAAAGTGGATGGACTGTATATAAAAAATTACTTTATGAGCTCTGTTGACTGTTGTGTTACTGTGTGGTAGATCATGTGAATTTGTGAAGTGTGGCTACACCTGTAATTTGTGATACTGCTTGTTATAACTTTCTTTGAAAGTAAAAAGCATTTTTTTTTTTTTTAGGATGTAATTGGCTGTACTCAGGAGATGGATTTCATTCTTTGGCCTCGGAATGACATTGAAAAAATTGTCTGTCTCCTGTTTTCTAGGTGGAAGGAATCTGATGAGCCTTTTAGGCCTGTTCAGGTATTTATTTTCTTCCCCTCTTTTTTTTTTGTTTTGTTTTCTTTTTAATTTTTATTATCTTTGTTTATTGGATAGAGACAGTGAGAAAGGGAGAGAAACAGACACCTGGCAGCCTTGATTCACTCGCAATGTTTTCCCCCTGCAGGTGGGGATGGGGGATTAAACCCAGGTCCTTAGCACTGTAGCATGTGCACTCAACCAGGTGCACCACCACTGGGTCCCCAGTATTTGTTTTCTAAATAGATGTGATTACTGGGGCTTAGGGAGATTGATTGCATGGTGGTTATGCAAACAACTTTCATTCATGGGGCTCTGAAGCCACAGATTTAATCCCCAGTACCTCATAAGCCAGAGCTGAGCTCTAGTAAATGAAAGTTAAATAAATGTGGTTACCACTTATTAAGTGAAAACTGGAGTGAGTAGGGTATCATTTTTGCTTTCTGGTAATTTTTTTTATTATTGGTTAGAGACAGAGAAATTGAGAAGGGAGGTAGAGAGAGAGAGATAGACCCACAGCCCTGCTTCACCGCTTGTGAACCTTTCCCCTTGCAGATGGGTACCAGGGGTTTGAACCTGGGTCTTTCTACAATGTAAAGTGTGCACTTAACCAGGTGCTCCACCACCTGGCCCTGAGTTACTATCCTTTTGAACATTATAATGCAAAGGAAGAAACTATTGGGATTATAAAATTTCTGTAAAGAATCAAGTGGGAGGCCAGGCAGCGCACCTGGACAGGTCAGGTGCACACATTACAGTGCACAGGGACCCGGGTTCAAGCCCCTGGTTCCCACCTTCAGGGAGAAGCTTCATAAACGGTGAGGCAGTGCTGAAGGTATCTCTCTGCTCTATCTCTTCCCTCCCTCTCAAGTTCTCTCTGTCTCTATCCAATAATAATTTAATAATTAAAAAAAAAACCCTTAATATTAAAAAAAAGAATTGGCACAGGGGTAGATAGCATAATAGTTATGCAAACAAACTGTCCGGCCTAAGGCTCTGAAGTCCCAGGTTTAATCCCCCACACTACCATAAGCCAGTTACTGACTAGTGCTTTCTTAAAAAAAAAAAAAAGGACAACAAAAGGGAATAAATAAATAAATTTAAAAATTAAAAATGGGAGTCGAGTGGTAGCACAGTGGGTTAAGCGCAGGTGGCGTAAAGTGCAAGGACCACCGTGAGGATCCCGGTTTGAGCCCCCGGCTCCCCACCTGCAGGGGAGTCGCTTCACAAGCAGTGAAGCTGGTCTGCAGGTGTCTTGTCTTACACTCGCCCTCTCTATCTTCCCCTCCTCTCTCCATTTCTCTCTGTCCTACCCAACAATGATGACATCAATAACTACAACAATAATAATTAAAACAATAAGACACAACAAGGTCAACAAAAGGGAATAAATAAATGAATATTTTTTTTAAAAGCAACAAAAAAAATCAAGTAGTCCAGTGTATCTTTGAAATTGTGGACAGAGAAAATCTTAAACATTTATTAGTTTATAGACAGGCCCATAGATGTGCTTTCCCTAGGCCATACATATTCTGGAAATAGTAAACTTAGCTTTTTTGATTCTCTAGGAAGTCTTAGGTACGACATGAGTTAAATACTTTTCTAGAAGTTGACTGATATATAAAATTACAAGAGAGGTGTAAAGCTAGTAGTGATTCTTAGTTAACTGCTTAGTTTTCAACTTATTTGATCTACTTGACAACTTCTAGTGTTAATTTAAGGGCATGACTCACATGGATAGAAGAAAAATAACTACCAAAATGATAATTACTGCTTATTCTAAGACAGGTATAGCAAACACTTTTATATTTAAATAAATGTTTTTACATAATTTTTCTACAGTGAGCATACTTTCATAGTCTGATAAACAGTGGTGTTTAAGGACTTAACTTTAACTATTTGAAAACTTCATTTAAGCTTATTGTTTGAGAATGTGAAAATTAGGGTAGGGGTAGATAGCATAATGGTTTTGCAAAGAGACAATTATGCTAGAGGCTCTAAAGTCCCAGATTCCACCATATGCCAGAGCTGAGCTGTACTCTGGTTAAAAAAAAAGGGGGGGGGCTAGGGATGGTAGCACAGTGCGTTAAGCGCACATGGTGTGAAGCACAAGGACCAGCATGAGGATCCTATTCAAGCCCCCGGCTCCCCACCAGCTGGGGGGATCTTCACAAGTGGTGAAGCAGGTCTGCAGGCATCTATCTTTACCCCTCTCTGTCTTCCCCATCTCTCTCAATTTCTCTGTGTCCTGTCTGGCAACAACAATAATGACAAGGGCAACAAAATGGGGGAAAAAATGGCCTCCAGGAGCAGTGGATTTTGTAGTTCAGGCACGGAGCCCCAGCAATAACCCTGGAGGCAAAAAAAAAAAAGTTTGGAAAGATTAAAAGAATTTGCACAAGGTTATATAAGAAATGTGGTATGCGGTGGCAATTAGGATACTTAGGGTTTTTGTTTTATTTTGTTTTCCAAGAGTCATTCATAGTGTTTATTTTCTGTAATGGAAGTGTCATTGAACTTTCAGAACTTGTTGAAGTTTTGAGCTGAGTAGTTTTAAAACTGAATATTTTTTTTTTAAAGAAAACTATTATTGGATAGAGACAAATTGCCATGGGAGGGGAAGATAGGGAAAGAGACAGAGAGACACCTGTAGCCCTGCTTCACCTCTCATGAAGCTTTCCCCCTGCAGGGGCTTGAACCTAGGTCCTTGCGCACTATAATGTGTTACCTTAACTAGGTACGCCACTGCCTGGTCCCCTGGGATTTTTTTAAAACTTTGTTTAAAATCATTGAGTAGGGCTAGGGAGATAGAAGAAAGGTTACACAGGGAGTTGGGCAGTAGATCAGCGGGTTAAACACAGTTGGTGCAAAGCGCAAGGACCTATGTGAGGATTCCATTTCGAGCCCCCAGTTCCCCACCTGCAGGGGAGTCACTTCACAGGCGATGAAGCAGGTCTGCAGGTGTCTTATTTTTCTCTCCCCCTCTCTGTCTTCCCCTCCTTTCTCCATTTCTTTCTGTCCTATCCAACAATGACATCAATAACAACAGCAGTAATAACTACAACAATAAAACAAGGGCAACAAAAAAGGAATAGATAAATACATATAAAATAAAAAAAGGAAAAAGGTTACACAAAAAGACTTCCATGCATGAGGCACCAAAGATCCCCTAGAAGCACCGCAGTGCTCTGGTTGAAAAAGAAAATCATTTGAGTGTTAGAATTTAGTCACTTTGGTATAAGCTAGCTAGCTTTCTTTCTTTTTTTTCCTTCCTTTCTTTTTCTTTTTCTCTTTCTTTCTTTCTTTCTTTCTTTCTTTCTTTCTTTCTTTCTTTCTTTCTTTCTTTCTTTCTTTTGTTTATTGCTGGGGCTTGGTGCCTGCACTAATCCACTGCTCCTGAAGGCCGTTTTTCCCATTTTTTGTTACCCTTGTTATTGTTGCCATTGCTGCTGTTGTTGGATAGGACAGAGAGAAATCGAAAGAGGAGGGGAGACAGGGAAGGGGGAGAGAAAGACACCTGCAGCCCTGCTTCACTGCCTGTGAAGAGACACCCCCTCCCCCACAGTGGGGAACCAGGGGCTCAAACCAGGATCCTTATGCCAGTCTTTGTACTTCGCACCCTGTGCTATTGACCTGCTGTGCTACTGCCTGACCTCCAGGCTGTTTTCTTAAGGTACATAGTGGAGTGCTGTCCAGTAGAACGATGTGTAATTAAGGAAAAACATAGCTACAAATATAACACTCAGGAAAATGTTTTAAAAATGGCGGCCACTAAACCATTTAACTGCAGAACATTTTGGAATATGGGTAGTGACTACTGAAGAATTGAATTTGGGGCTGGGTGGTGACATACCTGGTTGAATACATGTGACAGTGTGCAAGAACTTGAGTTTAAGCCCCCAGTCCCCACCAGCAGGGAGAAAGCTTTGTGAGTGGCAAAACTGGGCTGCAGGTTTTTCTCTCTCTCTCTTTTTAAAATTATTTTTATTAATCATTTATTTACTACTGGATAGAGACAGAAATTGAGAAGGGTGTGGGGAGATAGAAAGGGAAAGAGACAGACGCCTGCAGCCCTACTTCACCACTCATGAGGCCTCCCCCCTGCAGGTGGGAGAATCTCTCTCCCTCTATCTCCCTCATCCTCTTGATTTCTGGCTGTCTGTATACAATAAATAAAATAAAAAATTGAATTTTAAGGAGCATCAAATTAGCTAGGTTTTTTGTTGTTTTTGCTTTAAACAAAAGCACTGCTCAACTCTGACATATGGTGCAGAAGACTGAACCGGGACTTTGGAACTTCAGGCATGAGAGGTTTTTTTTTTTGCATAACCATTATGCTATCTACCCCAGCCTCTAACTCTGGTTTATCATGGATTTAATCTGGGCTTTGGTGCCTCAGGCATGAAAGTCTTTCATAAACACTATGCATCTCTTCAGTCCTGACTTAAGCTTATTTAACACTATTGCCCACCTTACTTGATAGTACAGTGATAATTAATATGGGTGCATTTGTTTCAGGATGTGTGATGTTTGTGTTTCTCAATTAGGCCAAATTTGAGTTTCATCATGGTGACTATGAAAAGCAGTTTCTGCATGTATTAAGCCGAAAGGATAAGACTGGAATTGTCATCAACAATCCTAACCAGTCAGTGTTTCTCTTTATTGACAGACAGCACTTGCAGGTAAGCATTATTTTTTATTTTTAAAATTTTGTTAAGTAATAAAGCGAGTGAGAACCAGAGGCCCAATCTGGCATATGTGATAACAGGGATCAAACTCAGGACTTTATGCTTCAGAATCCAAAACTCTAGAAAATTATGTGCTAGTGCACGAGAGAGAGAGAGAGAGAGAGAACTAGAACTAGAGCATCACTCTGGCATATGCTGTACTGGAAACTGAACTCAAGGCATCTTGCTTATAAGTTCACTGCTGTAACTATAGTGCTAATTCTGTGCTGCTGCTTAATGATTTTTATAGTTCACATGCTAGAGAGTTTCACAAGAAGGAAGCCAGAGGACGACTCTAGCAGCAGGGATTGTCAGATCTTTAGACATGCAAGTCCTATACTCTTTCTGTTGACCTATTTCCCTACCAATGCTGTTTTTTTAAAAATAAATATAACATCTTTTATTTTAATGTGACAGAACAGAAAAATTAAGGGGGTATATGGAGGGAGAAAGAAAGACAACCTGTAGCACTGCTTCTTGGCTTACTGAAGCTTCCTTGTTCGTGGTGTGTGTTCTTCACCTAGACGTTGCCCTCTCCAGCCCTTTTGTTGCCCTTGTTTTATTACTGTTGTTGATGTCCTTGTTGGATAGGACAGAGAGAAATGAAGAGAGGAGGGGGAGGAGGGGAGAAAAACACCTGCAGACCTGCTTTACTGCCTGTGAAGTGACTCCCCTGAAGGTGGGGAGCCCGGGGGTCACGAACCGGGATCCTTACGCTCATCTTTGCGCCACCTGCACTAACCCAACTCCCCCCAGCCCTTTTTATTCATTACTATAAAAGCACGAGAGCATCACTTTGGCACTTTATGTGCTGCACCACCTCCAGTGAAATACTGTTTCATTTAAAGCAATTCTAAGTAAAATTGCAGGTTTTATCCCTAGAACAGTTGATTTCCAAACTTTACTGCATATTGCTAGAACTACTTGGGAAGCTTATAAATCAAATAAGCATCTTTGAACCAAATATTCTGGTGATTTGAATCATGTATTTTGAGAAGCGTTATCTTAGAGCCTTTAAAATAAAAAAATCTAATGAGGTAAGACATGTCTATATTTAAAAGGTCTCCCTATGTGTTTTAGATGAGCAGGTAGTCAAGAAACACATGCCCAGAATCAGGATTCTGATACAGATCCAGCCACTTACTGTTAGATCTTGGGCAGATAACATGCTTGAGCATGTCCTTGCTGTTGAGTAAATCATATAAAGATGCTGTGGCATTTAAAATTATGCAGAAAGACTTTCATGCCTGGTTCTCCACAATCCCAGGTTTAATCTTCTGTTCCACCATAAACCAGAGCTGAGTAGTCCTCTGGTAAAAAGAAATGTAGGAAAAAAGTATATGTGAGGCAGTGGTAGATAGCATAATGGTTATGCAAACAGACTCTCAAGCCTGAGGCTCTCAAATCCCAGGTTCAATCCCCTGTACCACCATAAGCCAGAGCTGATCTGAGCTCTGGTAAATAATAATAATACTAATATGTGTGTTGATTTATATAGGTAAAGCTGAAAGTATCCATCTAGCAAAGGCAGACTTGCCTATTTAGATGTGTGATGGTGCACAGTGAGTTTTGGAGGCAGAATTGGGTCAAATTTTATCTTCATTTACTAGCAGTGGTTGGTTGTGAAAACACTGCACATGCCAATTAGATGTTAACAGGAAATGCGAAATTATATCCATGTATCAGCTGTTTTGAAAGCCAATCACATGCCAGTACAGTGATACAATTAACGATACAATGATAAAATTAACTACTCTTAAAATAATAGAATTTGATTGGTTGGGGCCAGGTGGTTGCTCACCTGGTAGAGCACACATGCTGCCATCATGAGGACCCAGACTTAAGCTTTTGAGAAGCTTCATGAATGGTGCAGCAACGCTACAGGTGTCTTTCTCTCACCTCTCTCTAAAAACAAAACAAAAAAAAAAGCTAAAAACCAAGACTGCCACCAGAAGCAGTGGAGATATATAGCACTGAGTCTTAGTGATTATTCTAGAGGGATTTTTTTTTAATAATTTATTTCTTTATTGGGGAATTAATGTTTTTCATTCAACAGTAAATACAATAGTTTGTACATGCATAACATTCCCCAGATTCCCATTTAACAATACAACCCCCACTATGTCATTCATCATCCTTCATGGACCTGTATTCTCTCCACCCACCCACCCACCCCAGAGTCTTTTACTTTGGTGCAATACGCCAATTCCATTTCAGGTTCTACTTGTGTTTTCTTTTCTAATCTTGTTTTTCAACTTCGGCCTGAGAGTGAGATCATCCCATATTCATCCTGTTTCTGACTTATTTCACTCAACATGATTTTTTCAAGGTCCATCCAAGATCGGCTGAAAACAGTGAAGTCACCATTTTTTTTTTTTTACATTAGCTTGGCTTTATTCTTTTGCCTCTGGGTGTGTTAATTATCATAACTTTTCACCTCTCACACCTGCTATTTCTTCTTTTTATATGCAAACATGACTTAAAAATGTTTATTTAAATCTTTCTCTATAAAATGCCTTTAACCCTAATTTCTTTTAGCAAGTCAGCTCTGCTTCATATTTCTAATTTGAATTTTCATTTTTTATGATTTTCCTAAACATTTGTTAGTTTTTATTTTACAGTTCTGTTTACTGTTTTCCATGGCCAGGTTCTACTTGCTTACATAGACTAAGGTCTCTGAAAAAGAATGTTCTCCATGCTCTGTTCATAAGTGCTTGACAAATTGTGGGAGGTTGGTCATGTTAGTTTAATTTATCAAGAATATTAACATTCCCCCCCCCCTTCCAGACTCCAAAAAACAAAGCTACAATCTTCAAGTTATGCAGCATCTGCCTCTACCTGCCACAGGAACAGCTGACCCACTGGGCAGTGGGCACCATTGAGGATCACCTCCATCCTTATATGCCAGAATAGAGTGCTGACCAGACCAGCAAGATGGAGATCAGAATGCAGCAGCGATTTTTTTTCTTGTGTTCTTAACACTTTATTCTTTCAGAGTTTAAAGAAAATGGACTCATGCACAGAACACTATCCATTTTGAAACTTGTTCATCCTGGATTTTTTTTCTTTTAATCATTTGTTTCAGAACTTTAAAAAAAAATAGATGTCTTCTGCATGGACTGTGTGAAAGAAGATGCTTTGCGTAATTGCTGCACTGCATCAGCATCTTACTAAAATGTGAAATGAAAGGACTATTGTACACTGAAATGCTTAAATGTATCTGAAAGCACACGGTGATACTCTTTTTTGGTGGTCTTCCCATTGTGCTGGTTTTTGCCTCTTTAACATGTCATCAGTATTTAAAAGGGTGAGAAGTAAGTGTAACAGGTATAAGTAACATTTAAAAAAAAAACTTAATAGCTTTGCTGTAATCACCGTTGATCCAGAACACTGTTCAGATTCATTCTGATGACCAAAAGTGGTTGCTATTTAAAAAAGAAAAAAATACAACCACAGGAAAGAAATCTTAAATGAAAAAAAAAATCCTATTGTAGGCAGTTGCCTCTTATTTTACTGGGCCATGTTTGTTTCCCGGTACTCATAAATACATGTATTTCATTTCCAGATCTCTTTCCTCAAGTTGCTGTTATGAGTATTCTGCTGCGTGTGGATACAATTACACACATTAAAGCAGAGCTGGAGTCTGAAGTATAAAGCAGCTATGAAACTGAGAAATAACACTCATAGCTGCAGAAACCATGATGGGTAGATTACTATAGTTTATGGTTAGTTTTAAGGAGAAGAGATTTCTGTTGCAAAGAAAAATTCCAGTGAACTGTGCAGAAATAACTGGTTTCTACACATCCTAAGAAAAACTTGGGGTTCTTTTGGAGTAAAAAAAAAAAGTTCTTAAAAGTTGGGATCTTAAATTGTAAAAACAACCATTGAGTGTTAAAGGTCTAAAAGGAGAACTCATTTTGTGCAATGAACATAATGAAAGACTACTGTATAGTTTTTTTGTTTTTTGTTTTTTTTTCTTTGAAGAAAAGCTTTGCTTAAGGGTTGCATACTTTTATTGGAGTAAATCTGAATGATCCTACTCCTTTGGAGTAAAACATAGTGCTTACCAGTTTCCAATTGTATTTAGCTTCTGGTTGGAATTTGAAAAAAAAAAAAAAAAGAAAACCTAAATAAAGTAGGTGAAGTTCCCTGACTGTTCAGGTGAATACACAAAACTTGAAGTGGTAGCATTATTTTCAAATCACCGAGTATATGTTACTTGTGACTTCAGGAGGTATTTTCTAAAGTCTGTGACATGAGTAAATTCAGAAGTGAAATGACATCTAGGTTTTTAATTCATTAAGAACAGAAATGGAAAACTTTTGTCATGCTTTAACAATTGCCAGCTTGATTTTAGGCCTTCATGAAGAGTGTTAAGTGTGTGGGTTGTGTGCCTACATGCTGTCGGGTGTGCTTCACTGCTCAGCTCTGGTTTATGGTGGTGCAGGGGATTGAACCTGTGACTTAGCCTCAGGCATGAGAGTCTCTTTGCATAACCATTATGCTATCTGCCCCACACCCAAGAAGTTTTTATTCTTTCTTATTTTCATTGCCACAAGGGTTTCTGTTGGGGTTCAGTGTCAGCACTAGGAATCCACAAGTGGCTGTTTTTGATATCCATTTCTTTGCCTCCCCCCCCCTTTCTTTTTCTTTCTATGAATAAGAATGAAGTTAAGGGAAAGGAAAGAGACACCTGCAGATTTGCTTGTGAAGTGCCGCCCTGCCCCATGTCCCCCCTCAGGTGGAGATTGGGAGCTCAAACCCTGGCCTTTGTACATGATAATGTGTGCTCTCAGCCGGGTGCACTGCTCCATCTTATGTAAGATACACAGACCAAGCGCACTGCTTAACTCTGGCTTATGTTGGTGCTGGGGATTGAACCTGGAACCAAAGAGCCTCAAGTATGAAAGTTGGTTGTAACCATTATGCTATTTCTCCAGCCTCAGGAAAATGTTCAGATTTTTTTTTCCTAACCAACTCAAAATGGAATTTATTTGAAAGAATACTGCTTATCATAGCCAAGAGTACTATTACCTAATGAGTGGAACTTGATTATAGGGGTTTAGTACCGTGGGAAACTATTTTAAACCAAGCTGTTGGATTCAGAGCCCATGATCTTCATGTTTCACTGTATATTTTAAAAAATTCATTAGAGGGGGGCCAGGTGGTGGAACACCTGGTTGAGCATACTTGTCACAATGCACAAGGACCGGGGTTCGAGCCCCCAGTCCCCATCTGCAGGGGAAAGCTTTGCAAGTGGTAAAGCAGGGCTGCAGGTGTCAATATCTCTCTCCCTATCTTCCCTTTGATTTCTGGCTGTGTTTATCCAATTAATAAATAATTTTTAAAAAATATTTCATTAGAGAGGCTAGGAGAAATCAGTGCTCTAGCATATTCACTACCAAGGCTTAAACTTGGGACCTTAAGCTTGAGAGTCCAACATTCATCTGTGCCACTTCCAAGTTAGGCAGTTCAGCAGTAGTTGGCTTTTAAGAAAAATCTGTTTCTGTTGTCATTAACAGGGTTTCACCTCTCCTGGCCAACTTTGTCAGATAAGAGATGCGGGAGGGAAAGACAGCACAGCACTAAGTCTTTACCCAGTGTCATACTCAGCACTAAGTCTTCACCCAGTGTCATACTTCAACAAAGGCAAATGTGTGTGGCAAAGCAGGCACCCTCCCAGATTAGCTATCTTGCTAGCTCTTGCCATTGGCTTTACGTTTTGCTTTATTTTAATATACCAGAACACTGCTCAACTCTGGTTTATGGTGCTGTGGGGGATTGAGTCATGATGTTTTAAAACCTCAGGCATGAAAATTTGTGCTTAAGCATTATGCCCTCTCTCCCATGTGTCTGTGCCCCCTTCCATCCCCAACCTCCCCAGCACTGCTCAGTTCTTAGGTACAGATTGGAGCCTCAGGCATGAGAGTATCTGCATAACCATTATACTACCTATCCCCAACCTGGTTTTAGGTTTTTATTAAAATATTTTTGAAAAGAGTAATAGAGCTATATAACCTTAACCTACAACTAGTCTTTAATATATATTTTCCCCCAGATTTTTCTTTTTACATATATTTTTTTTAACTACTTGATAGCTTGGTACATCATAGCTCTTTACTCTTCAGTTCACTAGTACATTTCCCAATTACCAGAATACTTATATAACCAGTCATGAATATATTAACATCCTTGATAGTGTTTTTTTTTTTTTTCCTTTCCCCTTCCAGGATAGGATCATTGTATTTAGTTGTCACTAGTCACTTTTTTTTTTAAAGAAGATACGGTGGGGGAGGTGGTGGTGGGCCTGGTTAAGCACATAAGATAGTGTACAAGGACCTGGGTTCAAGCCCCTTGTCCCCCCCTATAGGAGGGAAGCTTCACAAGTGGTGAGAGGCTGCAGATGTCTCTTTACCTCTCTATCCCCGCTCCCCTCTTTAATTTCTCTTGTCTATCCAATAATAAGTAAATAAAAAAGATTAAAGCTTACAGAGGGCCAGAGCACTGCTCGGTTCTGGCATACAGTGATGCCAAGGATGGAACCCATGGCCTCTGGGCTTTTGCCATGCAAAGTCGGTGCTCTTAATAGCTCAAGCTGTCTTCTTGGTCTTCTAGTCTGGAATAGTTCCATTATTGAGTACTTCCTTTCAGGTAAAAGATGGTACACATCTGGAAACCTACCCCATAGCCTTGGAATCAGCAGTTTCTCCCAAGTAGCGCATGTTTTCAGTGGATAACAATTGATTAGCAATCAAGTGACTGGGAGGTGACTTACTAGTATTGTGCATGCCATGAAGCATGAGATGAAGGTTTGATTCCATAGCACCACATATCACAGAATGATGCTGTCTCTATTCTGTGTCATTAGAAAGAAAAAAATATCCTGACTACCCTGTGTGCTTACTATCTTTTTAGGTCATTTTAGTGCCAATATAGTCCTTAATTGTTCACTTCCAACTGCATTTAAATTTGCTTCCTACAGATTTCCTGATTCAGGGATCATCTATTGAGAGGGCTAAGTCAGGTCAGAAGATGTCTCAGTGGGCAAAGCACATGCTTTGCAATGTGTGATGCCCAGAGGTTGAACTCAGCACATGGGAGCACCGTAGACACAACCAAAGGTGCTAGAAGATGGAGCAGTGCCTTGGTGTCTCTAAAAGTATAGAACAAAAACGACCTGGGAAGCAGCTCTGGTACCAAGCAAGTCACTACAACTTTGAGACCTTTAAGAAATGGACTGAATTTGTGGATTTGCCACATAATTATTTTTACCAGTGCACTGCTCAGCTTTGGCTTACGGTGGTGCAGAGGACTGAACCTGGCATCTGGGAGACTCAGGCATGAGAGTCTGTTTGCATAACTGTTATGCTATCTCCTCTGCCTATGGATCTGATTTTTTAAAATTTATATTTATTTTCCCTTTTGTTGACCTTGTTTTTTTTAATTGTTATAGTTATTACTGTTATTGATGTCATCGTTGTTAGATAGGACAGAGAGAAATGGAGAGAGGAGGGAAGACCGGGAGAGAAAGACACCTGCAGACCTGCTTCACTGCCTGTGAAGTGACCCCCCTGCAGGTGGGGAGCTGGGGGCTTGAACCCTGATACTTAACACCTGTCCTTGCGCTTCGTGTGCTTAAGCCACTGTGCTACCTCCCGACTCCCAAGATCTGATTTTTAATATGTAGACTGAGGGATTCAACATTTGCACGACTCTTTTATTGTTTTTCTTTTATTATCTATAAATAATAGAATATAATAAACAATAGAGACAGAGGGAACGGGATGATAGGGAGAATGATAGCTGCAGCACTGCTGTATCACTTGCAAAGCTTTCTCCCTGCAGGTGAGGACCATGAGCTCTTAGCTGAGTCCTTGCGCATTAACGTGTGCTTGACCAGGTGTGCCATCACCCGGCCCCCATAAGATTCTACTCTAAAGGCCAGAAAAGGAGCCAGTAAGTCATTTAGGTTTTATAAGAGAAAAGCAGCATACCAAATGGTGTGCTAGCTCCTATTTTACTAATAAACTTTCTCGAGGTCTACTTTAGGCCATAGTGCCACCCCCCCCTTTTTTTTTTAATATTTAGTGCAGAGAAATCAGAGGGGTGGGGGAGACACCAGCACCGCTTCCACCCTGTAGGTGGGGACCCAGGAAGGAAGCATGTCCTTGTGATTGTGATGTACACTCAAACAGGTGCACCACCATCTGGTTTCCAGAGTGCCCTTTCTTATTTTCCAGTATAGGCTAATTTGAAGTTTTTTTTAATTCTGAAATTGGATTTAGAAAACACAATGGAAATGCCATATGACATTTTAGATCCGAGAACCTAGAGTTTATTAAGAAACTTTCTCCTCTAGTTTAATACTAACTTTTAAGGTAATCTTATTTCTTAATGGTTCTCCTAGATTCTTTACTGTTGTTTTTTTTTAAAGAGTATCTTTATTATCTTTATTAATTTGATAGAGACAGCCAGAAATTGAGAGGGAAGGGGGAGATGGAGAGAGACACCTGCAGCCCTGCTTCACCACTTGCAAAATTTTCTCCCTGCAGGTGGGGACCAGGAGCTCGAGCCTTCGTCCTTGTGCATTATAACGTGTGTTCAGACAGGTATGCCACCACCTGGCCCCAATTCCTTACTTTGTTTTTTTTGTTCTTCCTCCAGGGTTATTGCTGGACTCGGTGCCTGCACCATGAATCCACCGCTCCTGGAGGCCATTTTTCCCCCTTTTGTTGCCCTTGCTGTTGTAGCCTCGTGGCTATTATTACCATTGTTGATATTGTTCGTTGTTGGATAGGACAGAGAGAAATGGAGAGAGGAGGGGAATACAGAGAGGGGGAGAGAAAGACACCTGCAGATCTGTTTCAACGCCTGTGAAGCGACTCCCCTGCAGGTGGGGAGCCGGGGGCTCAAACCGGGATCCTTCCGGTCCCTGCACTTGGTGCCATGTGCTCTTAACCCACTGCGCCACCGCCCGACCCCCTTATTTTGTTTTAAAAAGAACTGAGCTAAGAGTTTTTTTTATCCAATTAAGGATAAACAATGATAAGCTTAAAAAAAAAAAAAACCATATGGCCCATACAGTCTCTTTTTTCAAAGAAAGTATTTATTAGCTAATACTGGTTAATTTACTTAGATAATTAAATTTGTTGAAGCCAAGTTTACACTTGTTGGGCTTCTTTAGGTCATGCCTTGTTGGGCTTCTTTAGGTCTGTCACTATCCCAGGTGCTTTGTGTGTCTTCCTTGTGCTACTAATTTTCCTGTTGTCTTGTGGGTCAGATCCACAGAGGTAAATGCAAGTGTTTTTCCTTGCTTCAGAACATGTGCTGTAATCAGGATATCTTCTCCTATTTTAGCAGGTGACATGTACCTGGAAAGGATACACATTTAAACAGCAAGATTTTAGAAAGGAAAGTTGTATGCATCTCATAAATCGAACACTGCTTATTTTATACCTACAATAGTTTAAGAAGAATATTAGTGAGCTTTGTGACCCAGTCAAATTTGAATGGCATTTTCTTTTTTTTAAACAAGAACACTGCTTAGCTCTGGCTTATGGTGGTGCAGGGAATTGAACCTGGGACCTTGGAGTTTCAGCATGAGAGCCTTATTTGCAAAACCATTATGCTATCTCTCCTGCCCTTCATCCTATTATCTTTTTTTTTCATTAATTTGGGAAGGAGTTTCAGGTCCTAGTCCTATAAACCCATAAACCCCCGTCAAAACATTTCTCTCCAAGTGGCATTTTCACACTGAAATCAGCCAAAAAGCTAAGCATTGATATTCAAGTGACACTTTGAAAAGTCACGTGAAACTGTTATAAGCCCTGAGCTTGTGATGACAATTCTCCCCTACCAGCATACATTAAAAAATATATATATATACATTTAAGTTTTTTAAAACATTTTATTTATTCCCTTTTGTTGCCCTTATTTTATTTGTAGTTATTATTGTTGTTATCATTGTTGGATAGGACAGAGAGAAATGGAGAGAGGGTAAGACAGAGAGGGAGAGAAAGACACCTGCAGACCCGTTTCACTGCCTGTGACACGACTTCCCTGCCGGTGGGGAGCCAGGGGCTCCAACCGGGATCCTTACGCTGCTCCTTGGGCTTTTGTGCCACGTGTGCTTAACTGCTGCGGTACCGCCGGACTCCCCAGTATACATTTTAGAAGTTGAGTGTTGTAATTTTTCCCCCTTATTTATCTTAAGATTCCCCACCTGCAGGGGAGTTGCTTCACAGGCGTTGAAGCAGGTCTGCAGGTGTCTTATCTTTCTCTCCTCCTCTCTGTCTTCCCCTCCTCTCTCCATTTCTCTCTGTCCTATCCAAAAATGACAACAACAATAATAACTATAACAATAAAACAACAAGGGCAACAAAGGGAATAAATAAAATAAATATTTAATAAATAAATAAATAAATTTATCTTAAGATTATTCATTATTTCTGTTAAGATTATTCCCCTTGCTGCTGGAATTTCCTCTAGTTGGAAAGTAGTTCTGATTCTGTTCTAAAACAATGGAGTCGGGGCCAGGTGGTGACGCACCTGGTTGACAGCACATGTTACAGTGCGCAAGGACCCAGGTTCGAGTCCATGGTCCCCATCTGCAGGAGGAAAACTTCACAAGTGGTGAAGCAGTGCTGCAGGTGTCTCTCTGTCTCTCTATCTCTATATCCCACCCTTCCCTCTCGATTTATGGCTGTCACTATCCAATAAATAAAGATAATAAAAAAAATTAAATAAAAACACAATGGAATCTTTTAGGAGGAATCTATAGTTGCAGTTGGAGACAAGCTGCTAAGAAGGGCATCTAATGTATGTTTGGAATGAGTCAGCACTTTTTTTTTTTTAACCAGAGCACTGCTCAGCTCTGGTTTATGGTGGTGTGGGGATTGAACCTGAAAATTTGGAGTCTCAGGCATGGAAGTCTTCTTTGCATAACCATTATGTTATCTATCCCTGCTCAGTTAGCACATTTAAAAAAGTTATTTGGGGTACAATTTAGATACATACGTTATGTTCATATCGACACTAACTCCAGGTGCTGCCCTTTCTGTGCATAGCAGAGCCAGTGTTGATATGTTATCCACTAAGGTGGCTGTCAAACCACCATGAAGAGTGCCCATTTTATTGGTGTGTTCATCTTCTACTTTCATTTCACAGATCACTTTTCCAGGATCAGCAGAGACAAGAGTCACCTATGTTTTAAAAAAAGAAAAAAAAAAAAAATCCAGAAGTTCTGTGGTATTACTAGGAAAGCCCAAACAGCCCATCAAGATTTTTTTTAAAGATTTTATTTATTTATTAATAAGAAACATAGGAGGAGAGAGAAAGAGCCAGACATCACTATGGTACATATGCTGCCGGGGACTGAACTCAGGACTTCATGCTTGAGAGTCCAATGCTTTATCCACTGCCACCTCCTGGACTATGACCGTCAAGAATTTTTATTGGGTTAATCTTAGTTGCCCTCTGCTCCGTCCCTAAGTTGCTTCAGAAATCCAAATAAAAAGCCAGAGAGCTTACTGGGTACAGCCCATACCTTGCCATTCGTGTTGCCCAAGTCTGAACACTGGCGCTGCATGGATGTGCCACAACACAGTGGTAAAATTCTGTGCTGTGCTGTTTCTCTCTTTGCTTGACTGAAAATGCCTGGGACTGGTGAAACTGCTCTTGTGAGAGGTCCTGACTCTGAGGGAAAAAGAAAAAAAAAAAAAACACCTCTATGACAGAAATTAAAAAATATATATATTGGATAGAGACAGAAAAATTGAAAGGGGAGATAGGGAGAAAGAAAGAGACACACTTGTAGCTTTGCTTCACCTCTCATGAAGCTTCCCCCCCTGCGGGTGGGGGTGGGGTGCAGAACTTGAACCAGGTCCTTGTGCCAGCGATGTGTGCTTAACTAGGAACTTCACTGCCATGTCCCTTCTATGATAGAAATTAGCTTAATTTTTAAAAAATTTATTCCCTTTTGTTGCCCTTGTTGTTTTGTTGTTGTTGTTGTTGTTGGGTAGGACAGAGACAAATGGAGAGTGGAGGGGAAGACAGAGAGAGGAAGAAAGACACCTGCAAACCTGCTTCACCACTTGTGAAGTGACTCCCCTGCAGGTGGGAAGCCAGGGGCTCAAACCGGGAGAAGTCAGCTTAATTTTTTTTAAGAGACAGAGACTGACTTGCAGCACTAGCTTTCCTCCTTCAGGTGGGGATTAAGCACTTGAACCCTGGTCCTTGTACATGCTACCATCCTTATAGTTCTTTTTTTTTGCCTTCAGGGTTATTGCTGGGGCTCGGTGCTTGCACTATGAATCCACTGCTCCTGGAGGCTATGTTTTTCCCTTTTTGTTTATCGTTGTTGTGGTTATTATTATTGTTGTTATTGTTGTTGCTGGACAGAGAGAAATGGAGAAAGGAGGGGAAGACAGGGAGAGAAAGACACCTGCAGACCTGCCTCACTGCGTGTTAAGTGACCCCCTCTGCAGGTGGGGAACAGCTGGTCCTTGTGCTTTGCGCCATGTGTACTTAAGCTGCTGTGCTGCCCGGGACCCCCCCTTTTCTTTCTTTCTTTCTTTCTTTTTTTTACCAGAGCACTGCTCAGCTCGGGCTTATGGCTGGGCAGGAGATTGAATCTGGGACTTGGGAGCTTCAGGATTTAAAGTCTCTCTGCATAGCAATCATGCCTTCTACTCCATGCAAAAGTGTCTGTCTTAAGAGACACTAGGAGAGGCTTTCTGCAAGTAGCAGAACTGCCCGGCAGTTCAGAAAATAGAATATGTAGAAGGCAATTCTTAAAGCTCTAATTAGTGGACTGGGAGGTGGCATACTGGATAAGGTATGGGACTCTCAAGCACAAAGTCCCAAGTTTGATCTCCAGCATTACACATGCCAGAGGGATCCTCTGGTTCTTTCTCCTCCTCTCTCATTAATAAATACATTTTAAGGGAAAAAAAAAAAAAACTTTAACCAGCTTGGGATGACAGAACATAAAATAGGCAATTGAATTTTTCTATTGCAGAATATATATATATTTTGGGAGGGTGTCAGTTTTTTGTTTTTTTTTCCACATTAGAACTCTGCACAGCTCTGGTTTATAGTACTAAAATAGACCTTTGGTGCCTCAGGCATGAAAATCTTTTGCATAACCATTATATTATCTGCCCAGCCCTTACTTAAAGGCCAAAGGATATGATATATAAAATGGACTTAAAATATTTATTGAAATAAAGATAATTTTGTACTGGCTAGCCTGATAATAGCAAGATAAATGTTTTATACATGTATTTACAACTTTTGTCCTTTCAAATATTGATACAGTAATTAAGCCAAAGGAAGATAAGTGAAAGAATGTCCTGTCCAAACTCCAAGAGTGAACAGACTTACAGGGAAGAGAGGGCAATGTAGAGCGACCTCTTCAATGACGAGAACACTATTTAAAGAAAAAAAAAAAGTCTGTCTTGGAGAAGTAAAATAGCTCACTTGGGCAGTGTGTTGCTTTACCATGTGCATAACCCTGGTTCAGGTCAACTGAACTGTCTGTCTTAGTTCTTAAATTTTCAAGGTAGGTATTATTATTTCCTCTTGATTCAGAAGCCTTGGGTTAAAGTATAAAACAAAATCACCTCCCTCTTACTTCTCCAGGATCAATGCAGACAACTAGGTCCTGATTCATTAGGTGTCTTATGCTAAGATGGATATAACCATCAATATCACAAATTATCTGGTTGAACGCATGTACTACAATGCGCAAGGACCTAAGTTCGAGCCCCTGTCCCTACCTGCAGGGAGAAAGCTTCATGAGTGCTGAAGCAGAGCTGCAGGTGTCTCTCGGTCTCTCTCCCTATCACCCCCTTCCCTCTTGATTTCTGGCTGTCTCTATCCAATAAATAAAGATAATAAAAATGTTTTTAAAATATCACAAATTATCAAAATCACACCACCACAATCCACAGCATTCCCTTTGTCATTTACCCCCACCGTTGCCACATAATTTCTGGTAACTTTGCTTTTGCAGTGAGAATCCAAGGGTTTGTTTGATCAAGTTTTTGTTGTTGTTCCTTTATTTAAATTCCAGTAAGTAAAAGTATATAAAAATTGTCTTGAGGGTCTGGGTGGTGGTGCACCTGGTTGAGTGCATGCATACATTCTAGAGCATGAGGACCCCGGCTTGAGCCCTCAGTCTCCACCTGCAGGGGGAAAGTATCATAAGTGGTGAAGCGGGTCTTCAGGTATCTCTCTCCCTTTTTTTTTTTTTAAATATTTCATTTATTTATTAATGAGAGGGATAGGAGACTGGAAAGGAGAGAACCACACATCACTCTGGTACATGTACTTCTGGGGATCAAACTCGGGGTCTCATGCTTGAGAGCCTAACACTTTATCCACTGTGCCACATCCCAGATCATTCTCTCCCTACCTCGCTCTCGATTTCTGACAGTATCAAATAAAAATATAATTAAAAAATAAGTAGTGTCGATTTATTTCACTGTGGAAGAATGTTTTTGGTTATTTTAAATTTGTATTTATTTTTATTATTGCAGAGACAGAAAGAAATAGAGAGGGTAGAGAGTGAAAGAGGAAGAGACACACCTGCAGCCCTGCTTCTCCACTTATGAAGCTTTCCTCTTGCACGTGGGGACCAGGGACTTGAACCTGGGGCTTTACGTACTATAATGTGCACGTTTAACCAGGTGTGCCACCACCAGGCCCCCCTTTTTTTTTTTGAGAGGTGAAAGGGAGATAGAGAAGGATAGTTGTCTGAGAGGTGGTGCAGTGGGTAAAGCATTAGATTCTCAACCATGAGGTCCCAAGTTCAATCCTTGGCAGCACATGTATCAGAGTGATGTCTGGTTCTTTCTCTCTCTCATAAAAAAAATAATTTTTTTTTTCTGCCTAACCCCCTAATAAATAAATTCTTAAAAAAAAAAAAATTCTGATTCGACTTCCGGAGGCGGAGCTACAAGCAGCAGATCGCTTTCTCTCCTCTCCTCTCCCGGATCAACTAGGAATACCAAAGGAGACCACCCGGACCGAAACAAGACAGGACTAGAATGACCACAGAAACCCAGTAAATCACCCGTGAGTACAAACACGCGTGGCTGGTGACAGAGAGGAGAGAGGGGCCTAAGGAGAGATTAAGTGACTGCTAACAGTTCGACAGTTTGTCAGTGGAGACACCACCTCCAGTCTGCTCCACCAACAAGGGGACAGCTGAAGGGAGGAAAGGACTCCCCAGAGACTCACCAAGTACAACTCTGAGTCTCCATTGCTACTACCCTCAGAATCTGGAGCAGCAACAGGGAGGGACACCAGGGGACAGAGATCTAACGGGGAAACTCAGGAGAAGACCTGTACCTCGGTGGCATAGCTGAGGGGCTGTGAAAGTCTCTTTGCATAACCACTGGATTATCTCTGCCACACCCTGCTTTATCTCTTGGTCAGGAGTCATTGATTAAGCCAAGAAGCCTATTGATAGTTTAAAAGCCCTCAGGCTACCATAGCCTACAGGGGAAAAAAAAAGGCTTTTACACCACTGAACTCCAACTCAGGGATTGAAAAAACTGTTAACTTATATAAAATGGTTAAAACAACAAGAAAAAATATTGGAGACTCGAAAAAAAAAATAAATTCTTTTAAAAAATTCTTTAATTCTTTAAAAAAAAAAGAGGGAAAAAGGTACCTGCTTCATCACTCCTGAAACTTTGCCACTGGGAGTTGGGCGGTAGCACGGCGGGTTAAGCACAAGCACTGATGGTGCAAAGCGCAAGGACCAGCATAAGGATCCCTGTTTGAGCCCTCGGCTCCCCACCTGCAGAGGAGTCGCTTCACAATCTTTCTCTCCCCTTCTCTGTTTTCCCCTCCTCTCTCCATTTCTTTGTCCTATCCAACAACAACATCAATAACTACAACAATAAAACAACAAGAGCAACAAAAGGGAATAAATTAACTATTAAAAAAAAAACTTTCTCACTGCCGGTGGGAATTTATTTCACTTTGGCATGACCTTTTCTAGTTCCATCCATGTTGTTACAAAAAAGCAAAACCAAAAGAAACTTCATCTTCCCTTATAGCTGAATAATTTTTCCCCCTCTAAACCTGATTTGTCATGGTGGTACCAGGAATTGAACTTGAGACCTTCAAGCATGAAGTCTTTTAGTATAATTATTACACTATCTCCTTAACCCAGTAGAATAATTTTTAAAAAATATTTTTTATTTATTTATGATAAAGATAGGAGAAAGAACCAGACATAACTCTGGCACATGTGCTGCTGGGGATCGAACTCGAGACCTCATGCTTGACAGTCCAAAGCTTTACTTATCACTGCGCCACCTCCCAGACCACTAGAATAATTTTTAAAAATTTATTTATTCCCTTTTGTTGCCCTTGTTTTATTGTAGTTATTGTTATTGATGTTGTTGCTGTTGGATAGAACAGAGAGAAATGGAGAGGGGAGGGGGAGAGAAAGGCACCTGCAGACCTGCTTCACCGCCTGTGAAGCGACTCCCCTGCAGGTGGGGAGCCGCTTCAACACCCATTCATGGTCAAAACTCTACAAAAATGGGAATAGATGGGAAATTCCTCAAGATAGTGGAATCCATACATAGCAAATCTACAGCCAACATCATACTCAATGGACAGAAACTGAAAGCATTCCCCCTCAGATCAGGGACTAGACAGGGCTGTCCACTGTCACTGTTACTCTTCAACATAGTATTGGAAGTTCTTGCTACAGCAATCAGGCAAGAGGAAGAAATCAAAGGAATACAGAT
This sequence comes from Erinaceus europaeus, assembly GCF_950295315.1. NCBI lineage: Eukaryota > Metazoa > Chordata > Mammalia > Eulipotyphla > Erinaceidae > Erinaceus > Erinaceus europaeus. The sequence goes on from NC_080165.1 coordinate 38,132,280, forward strand.
TGGAAGGGAAGAAGTCAAGCTCTCATTATTTACAGATGATATGACAGTATACATAGAAAAACCTAAAGAATCCAGCAGAAAAATACTGAAAGTTATTAGGCAATATAGCAAGATGTCAGGCTACAAAATCAATGTACAAAAATCAGTGGCATTTCTTTATGCAAACACTAAATCTGAAGAAGACATCCAGAAATCACTCCCATTTACTGTTTCAGCAAAATCAATCAAATACCTAGGAATAAAGCTGACCAAAGAAGTGAAAGACTTGTATACAGAAAACTATGAGTCACTACACAAGGAAGTAGAAACTGATACCAAGAAATGGAAAGACATCCCATGCTCATAGATTGGAAGAATAAATATCATCAAAATGAATATTCTCCCCAGAGCCATATACAAATTTAATGCAATACCCATCAAAATTCCACCAAGCTTCTTTAAGAGAATAGAACAAACACTACAATCATTTAACTGGAACCTGCAAACACCTAGAATTGCCAAAACCATCTTGAGGAAAAGAAACAGAAATGGAGGCATCACACTCCCAGATCTCAAACTATATTATAAAGACATCATCATCAAAACAGCATGGTACTGGAATAAAAACAGGCACACAGACCAGTGGAACAGAATTGAAAGCCCAGAAATAAATCCCCACACCTATGGACATCTAATCTTTGATAAGGGAGTCCAAAGCATTAAATGGAAGAAGGAGGCTCTCTTCAATAAATGGTGCTGGGAAAACTGGGTTGTAACATGCAGAAGAATGAAATTGAACTACTTTATCTCGCCAGAAACAAAAATCAACTCCAAATGGATCAAAGATCTGGATGTTAGAACAGAAACAATCAAATACTTAGAGGAAAACATTGGTAAAACACTTTCCCACCTACACCTCAAGGACATCTTGGATGAAATAAACCCAATTGCAAGGAAAACTAAAGCAGAAACAGACAATTGGGACTACATCAAATTGAAGTTTCTGCACATCCAAAGAAACTATTAAACAAACAAAGAGACCCCTCACAGAATGGGAGAAGATCTTCACATGCCATACATCAGACAAGAAACTAATCACCAAAATATATAGAGCTCAGCAAACTTAGCACCAAAAAAGCAAATGACCCCACCCAAAAATGGGCAGAGGATATGAACAAAACATTCACCACAGAGGAGATCCAAAAGGCTAACAAACATATGAAAAACTGCTCTAGGTCACTGATTGTCAGAGAAATGCAAATTAAGACAACATTGAGATACCACCTCACTCCTGTAAGAATGGCATACATCAAAAAGGACAGCAGCAACAAATGCTGGAGAGGATGTGGGGACAGAGGAACCCTTTTGCATTGCTGGTGGGAATGTAAATTGGTACAGCCTCTGTAGAGAGCAGTCTGGAAAACTCTCAGAAGGCTAGACATGGACCTTCCATATGATCCAGTAATTCCTCTCCTGGGGTTATACCCCAAGGACTCCATAACACCCAACCAAAAGAGGTGTGTACTCCGATGTTCATAGCAGCACAATTCATAAAAGCTAAAACCTGGAAGCAACCCAGGTGCCCAACAACAGATGAGTGGCTGAGAAAGCTGTGGTATATATACACAATGGAATACTATGCAGCTATCAAGAACAATGAACCCACCTTCTCTGACCCATCTTGGACAGAGCTAGAAGGAATTATGTTAAATGAACTAAGTCAGAAAGAATAAAGATGAGTATGAAATGATCCCACTCATCAACAGAAGTTGAGAAAGAAGAACAGAAAGGGAAACTAAAAGCAGGATCTGACTAAATTGAAAGTAGGGCACCAAAGTAAAAACCCTGTGGTGAGGGATAGACATGCGGCTTCCTGGGCCGGTGGGGGGTGGGGATGGGTGGGTGGCATGGGACACAGTCTTTTGGTGGTGGGAATGGTGTTTATGTACACTCCCAGTAAAGTATAGTCAGATAAATCACTAGTTAATTAATATGAGAGGGGGAAAATTAATTGTATGTATCGAAGTTTTAAAAACACAGACTGAGTCTTCTTAATATATAGGCTGTGTATTTGATATGCGGACTCTCTCAAAAGCCTAAACCAAATAGATCAGAGGCAACCAGAGGCACAGCTATTTACAAGATACTGGGTACTATACAGCAAACCCTAACAAAAGGACTTTTCAAAGTTAACCCAATTACCAAATAATGTGATGATAACATTAACTATCCATTGTCTTTTTGAACCCTAAGACAGCAGGAACCTCACATCTCCACTATAGAGCCTATATTTCTCCCACAGTCCTGGAACCTTAGGATAGGGCCCACTTTCCCTTATGCCTCTCCCAATCCATATCAAATAATATTGCATCAGCCGATCGCAACCTAATCAACGCAACAATTGCCACCTCAGCATGCTTCAGCTCAGATTGTATCCAGAGACTTCACGTGTGGAATGACAACAGCTTCATTACTCGGGTGAGACCTTTCCTTTCATAGCATTCTCTAATTCCATCCAGGGTGGATCACTTTCTAACCAAGTCCCAAAACTTGGATATACACCAGGTTCTGTGAGAGAGCATATGTTCACACATATTCATAAACAAGTGCAGAATATATACCTGAAAGCAGAAGTACACTAGAGTTTGCAGTTAGTACCCCCCCAACACTTCCTCTCCACTATTCCAACCTTTGGGTCCAAGATTGCTCAACAATTTGTTTGGCTTTGTATGTTAACTCTCTTTTCAGCCACCAGGTTCCAGATGCCATCAGGATGCCGGCCAGGCTTCCCTGGACTAAAGACCCCACCAATGTGTCCTGGAGCTCCACTTCCCCAGAGACCCACCCTACTAGGGAAAGAGGGAGGCAGACTGGGAGTATGGACCGACCAGTCAACGTCCATGTTCAGCAGGGAAGCAATTACAGAAGCCAGACCTTCTACCTTCTGCAACCCACAATGACCCTGGGTCCATGCTCCCAGAGGGATAGAGAATGGGAAAGCTATCAGGGGAGGGGAGGGGATGGGATGTGGAGATTGGGTGGTGGGAATTGTGTGGAGTTGTACCCCCTCTACCCTATGGTTTTGTTAATTTATCCTTTCTTAAATAAAAAATAAATTTAATAAAAAAATTAAAAATATTAATTTATTCCCTTTTACTGTAGTTATTGATGTTGTTGTTGTCTGGATAGGACAGAGAGAAATGGAGAGAGGAGGGGGAAAGACAGACACCTGCAGACCTGCTTCACCGCCTGTGAAGCGACTCCCCTGCAGGTGGGGAGCTGGGGGTTCGAACTGGGATCCTTATGCCACTCCTTGAGCTTTGCACCACGTGCACTCAACCCACTGCGCACAACTCCCTGAATAATTTTTTTTACTGTGTATTTATACATCTTTTATTGTCCATTCATTCCATAGCTTGGTTATACAATAAATGCAATAAACACAGGAGTGCATATTATCTTTTTGGTGTATTAAGTGTTTGGGTAGATATCTTGGAGCAAAATTGTTGGACCACATTAATATTAGGAGAAATTGCCATGCTGTTTTTCCAATTTCCTCTGTGGTATGTTTGTTTTTGCTTTTGTTCTTTTGCCATTAAAATCAATTTCCTATCAACACCACTGAAGCCAATATTAAAGGGATTGTATATGTTTTTTTTTTTTTCTTCCTATGTAGTATAGTTTCAGTTCTTACATTCAATTAATCCATTTTGAGTTAATTTCTCTGTATGGTGTGAGATTGTGGTCCAGTTTCATTCTTTTGCATGTGGCTGTCAGTTTTATCCAACACCATTTATAGAAGAGACTCGACTTCCTCCATTGCATATCCTTGGATACTTTGTTGTAAGTTAACTGTCAATGTAAGTGTGGGTTTATTTCTGGGCTCTCTGTCCTATTCCTCACACAAACCTGTTTTTTTGTTCTGATACCCTGCTGTGTTTGTTTATTGTTACAGCTTTGTCTTATAGTTTAAGTCAGGGATCATGTCAACTTCATTTTTTCTTTTTTTTTCAGGATTACTTGGGCTATTTTGTTGTTGTTGTTACTCCATGTGAATTTCAGCAATGTTCTATTTCCTTGCAGAATGCCATAGGGACTTTGATAGGAACTGTGTTAAATCTGTATATTGCTTTGGATAGGTTGGCCATTTAAACAGTGTTGTTTCACTGTACAGGCTTTTCACAAAGTCATTTATTTATTTTTTCCATAGTAATGCTCAGCTCTGGTTTATTGTGGTGCTGGGAACTGGACCTTGGAAGTGAACCATTTGTTTATTGCAGAATTACTCAAAAGTTGTAATATGCAAAAGAGATACAACATATCCACTTAAATGGCTTAGTACCAGCAGTCAAATTCATAGAGACAAGTTGATGTTGGTTGCCAGAGATGAAAGAAAAGGGGAGAGGAGTTTTTGTTTAATGGGTTAATGTCCCAGTTTTGAAAGATGAGGAGTTGTGGAGACTGACAATGGTAATGGTTGCACAATAGTGTAAATATACCTACAACCTGTAATAGTGAATTGTGTACTTTAAAGGGACCAAGATGATGAATATATGTACACAAACATTTATTTATTTTTTTATTTATATTTATTTCTACCAAAGCACTATTCAGCTCTGGTTTATGGTGGTGCAGGGTACTGAACCTGGGACTTGGGAGCCTCAGGCATGAGAGTCTCTTTGCATAACCATTATGCTATCTACTCTATCTACTCTGCCCCCAGACATTTTTTTTGCCCCAGGGTTATTGCTGGGACTTGGTGCACCACAAACCCACTGCTCTTGGAGGCCATTTTTCCCATTTTGTTGCCCTTGTGATTGTCGTTATTGTTACTGTTGTTGAACAGGACAGAGAGAAATTGAGAAGAGGGGAAGACAGAGAGGAAGAGAGAAAGATAGACACCTGCAGACCTGCTTCACCGCTTGTGAAGACACCCTCCTGCAGGTGGGGAGCTGGGGGCTCAAACCTAGATTTTTAGGCTGGTCCTTGTGTTTAGCGCCATGTGTGCTTAACCCATTGTACTACCACCACCACCACCCCCAGACATTTTTTACAACTGTACTGCGGTGGGGGGTGGGTCACTGCTAGGGCTTCACTGATCTAGGCTGATATTTTCCTACTGGGAGAGATGAAGAGAGGGGATGATAGAATGACAGGGAAGCTTCCTTAAGTGTGGTGGAGGCTGTGTACAGGTGCACAGTGCGGGACTGATCAAGGGCAGCTATCTTTTCAGCACTGCTTAGCTCTGGCTTATGGTGGTGCAGGGTACTGAACCTGGGACTTCAGAGCCTCTGGCATGAAAGTCTCTTTGCATTGCCATTATGCTAGCTATCCCCACCCTCCAAATTTTTAAATTTTTAATTAATTAATTAATTCTTATTATTTATTACCAGAGCACTGCTCAGCTCTGGCTTATGGTGGTGCAGAGGATTGAACCTGGAACTTTGGAACCTCAGGCATGAGAATCTCTTTGCACAACCATTATGCTATCTATCCCTGCCTATAATATTCGTTTCTTAAGCCACATATGATAGGACTATTCCTTAGAACCCATTTATTTCCTTTCCTAGCTAAACTCTCAGATGACAAGGAACTGTGAGATACACACACAGACACACATACACACATCCTCACAGTACTTAGTTTATTGAATGGTTTAAAAGGAACATAGGGTTCGAGCCTCTGGCTCCCCACCTGCAGGTGAGTCGCTTTACAGGTGGTGAAGCAAGTCTGCAGGTATCTATTTTTCTCTCCCCATTTTCCTCTCCTCTCTCCATTTCTTTCTGTCCTATACAACAACAACATCAACAACAACAATAAAAAAATAAATAAAAGGAACATTAGGATCCTACTGTGTCTCCTACATACCAGTCAAGGAGAGATGAGAGACTGTACCTGTAAGCTAAAGGCTACGCTATAAACCATTAATACACACGCCCTCCCACCCCGTCTTTTTTTTTTTTTTTGCCTCCAGGGTTATTGCTGGGGCTCGGTGCCTGCACCATGAACCCACTGCTCCTGGATGCCAATTTTCCCCTTTTGTCGCCCTGGTTGTTCTATCGTTGTTGTAGTTATGATTATCGCTGTTATTGATATCCTTGTTTTATTACTGTAGTTCACCGCCTGTGAGGCGACTCCCCTGCAGGTGGGGAGCCGGGGGCTCGAACCCAGATCCTTACGCCAGTCATTGCACTTTGTGCCACATGCGCTTAAGCCACTGCACTACCGCCCGACTCCCGCCCTTGTTGTTTTTTACTGTTGTTATAGTTATTATTGTTGTCATCTTTAGATAGGACAGAGAGAAATGGAGAAGGGGAAGACAGAGAGGGGGAAAGAAAGGCACACACCTGCAGACCTGCTTCACAACTTGTGAAGCAACTCCCCTGCAGGTGGGAAGCTGGGGGATCGAACCAGAATCCTACTGTCCTTGTGCTTCGTGCCACACGCACTTAATCTGCTGCACTACCGCCCGACTCCCTGAAATTTATATTGAAAAAGTGTTTTTGACTTAAAAATTCATTAAAAACCAAAGGCTGGCACTTAGGAAAGAACTGCCTTTCTATGCAATCAAGAAAATGCAGCTTTGCTTTAATGATGTGGCTTTTTCAGGGTAGTCACATATATATGTCTGGGACGTGGTGCAATGGATAAAGTGCTGGACTTTCAAGCATGAGGTCCTGAGTTCAATCCCTGGCAGCACATGCACCAAAGTGATATCTTGTTGTTTCTCTCTTCTCCTAGCCCTCTCATTAATAAATAAATAAAATATTAAAATATATTAAAAAAACAAACAAAACCCAAACCCTCTGGCGTTATATTTCAGTTACTCTCTAGAGAAACAGCTATTTCACATAAAATAACTTTGTCAGTCAAGGTCCAGTGACTCAATAAAAAATATACTAGTTATTTTAAAAAACTTTAACAGAGAATTGTTAACCAGAGATTTAGAGAAAAACCACATCCTGTCCTATGCCAAGACAAGTGGAAGTCTAATGATCCAAACAGCCAACTCAATGTTCGGTGAAAAAAAAAAAAATTATATGGGAGTTGGGCGGTAGTGCAGGGAGTTAAGCGCATGTGGCGCAAAGCACAAGGACCTAAGTAAGGATCCTGGTTCGAGGCCCGACTCCCCACCTGCAGGGGAGTCGCTTCACAGGCGGTGAAGCAGGTCTGCTGGTGTCTGTCTTTCTCTCCCCGTCTTCCCCTCCTCTCTCCATTTCTCTCTGTCCTATCTAACAACGATGACATCAATAGCAACAACAATATCTACAACAGCAATAAAAAAAAAAAAACAAGGGCAACAAAAGGGAAAATAAATATTAAAAAAAACCTTTAAAAAATACCTCTAAGAGATAATTAGGGACATCCATTTACATGTTGAAACACTATGTTGCAGACGGGAAGTCTAGGTCCAAAGGCCGACATTCTTCCTTAACTATGAGTTGACCCGTGCTTAAACATTACTTCAAAATTATTTCCTCTTTTCTCAGTATTCTCCAAATTAAAAGAAAAACAAACATGCATTTCGAAAATAAAACTACAAGTTCTACGATTGTTAAATTTCTTTCAAATATGACATAAAACCACGGGACTGTAGGAGCCTGGGCTAGTTCTTTCACGTGCAAATCAAACGTGGTAAGGACCAGCCCAGACTAACTCCGTCGTATCTCTCCAGACAAATGTTTTTGTTTTGTTTTCTAACCTGACTACAGTTATTTATCTTCCTACTCTGTTTTTTAGGCTTTTCTTTTAGAGCACAGAAGGCACTTGCTTTGTTTTAAAAATTCTTCCCAGCCCCAGAACAGGGCGCAGGCAGTGAGCCCAACTAGCACGTCCAGGCCGTAGTCTATTACAGCAGTGGCTGTCCTGGAGTTAAGTGTAACGAGTTATAGTTCTCACCGTGCACCAAGCTTATCACTATTCTTCCCCTTCATCAGAAGCCAGTTTCGCCTCCAATACCTTTTCCAAAACTCTATCAAAACCGCGAGCATTCTTCATGGCCTTCACCACCTCCAGCAGCGTCTGTGTCTTGCTCATGATGGACCTAGCGCAGCCTTCTGAACCCTACACAACACTGAGCTTAGGGAGAACCGGAAGCCCGAAACCAAACACGAAAGAACACCGGCGTGGACAAAAAGTCCTTGAAGTTCACCGTTCCGCAGCGTCATCCTGGTGCCTCACCGCGCTCATCCGCCACGCAATTCCCTGCGGCTAGCGTTCCGACGTTCCGCCCCCTACTTGTGACCGCGCGCGCACGCGCACGCGCAGCTGCGCCAGGCAGCGACTGCATCCCAGAGCCGCTCGTGTTTACTAGCCGGGCTTTTGATGCGGGAGCCCGGGGTGGCGGGAACTTGGCGCAAAACTGGGCGTAGACTAGCACACGAAAGTGAACTGTCAATCCTGGTTGAGATGATGGAGCCTGAGAGCCGCGTGGAGATTGGGCCGGAGGCGGAGCTGGAAGAGAGGGAGCCCGAGGTCAAGAGGCGCAGAGTCCTGTGTGTGGAGTTTGCTTCTGTTGCTGCCTGCGACGCTGCCGTCGCCCAGTGCTACTTGGCCGAGAACGACTGGGAGATGGAAGTACGCTTTTCACTTCTCCCCGCCCGCTCGCTCTCCACCTCCTCCGGGGAGTGATCAGACCTTCACCCCCCTCTGTGTTTTTGTTTTTCAGAGAGCCCTCAACTCCTACTTCGAGCCTCCAGTGGAGGAGAGCGCCTTCAAAAGTCCCCCCGAGACTCCCTCTGCGCCCGAGTCCTGGTGAGCGACTGCCACGCGCTGTTTAATTTTGGGGTGTTGTCTCATGGGGGTGGGGGGTTGTGACCTGAGTTGGAGGAGAGGCAGGTGTGATGAACCAGAAGTGGTGGCTCCTGTTGTACCCCTGAAAGGAGATGCGGCGTAGCTGGGGTCCCAGAAGGAACAATCTGACATGTTAATTCCAGGTTGTAACTGTAATGTAGAGAAGAAAATTTTTCTTTTGCCTGCCTGCCTGCCTGCCTTTCTTATTTATTTTACCAGAGCACTGCTCAGTTCTGGTTTATGGTGGTGCAGAGGATTGAACCTGGAACTTGGGAACTTCAAGCATGAGAGTCCTTTTGCATAACCATTATGTTATCTACCCCCTACAGAGAAGAAAAGTTTTCTTGTTGGCTTCTTTGGTGAAATCAGACATCCAGAGCTAAAAAAAAAAGAAGAAGAAGAAGAGGAGGGAGTGGGGTGGGGGGAGTGGACATGGTCTAGGATTGCAAAGAGGGAGTGTGAAGTAAGAGTATTCTTAGGTAAAGTTGTTTGGAAGACCAAGGTTGCCCTCTTCTGCAGATAGAAATATTTGGTTATGTCTTTCAGCCGCAAAGCTTGTTCTCATGTACATTTAGGCAACTGAAAGGAAGGTTACCCCAGAGAGGCTGCAAACTAGGATTGGGTGGCCATACAGATTTAAATTACTTCCTTTTCCTTGGGTTAGGGCTTCCAGAGATTAGGTTTGTCAACTTTTCCTAGTATAGTAAGGGAGAAACCCTTGCATGTGGAGATTTCCTTTATAAATACAAAAATCTCTTACAAAAAGGTAACTCCTGGTTTTAGAGCATTCCTTCTATCTGCTCTTAAAATAATCAGCCCCAAATAATCCATAGGCTATTCTGGGGTGGGAAAGTTTGTCCTTCAATAGGAAATAGGTACAAAGAGACTTGAAACATGAATGAGACAAAACCTCTGTTGAAGAAGGGGCACATGGAAGTTTCCTTGCTTTATATATTGTTTACTTCCTGCTGACCAGCCAGAATATTTTTATTTTATTCTATTTTATTATTTATTTTTTACCTGAGCACTGCTCAGCTCTGGCTTATGGTCGGTGATGCGGGAGATTGAACCTGGGACTTTGGATCTTCAGGCACGAGGATCACTTTGCATAACCATTATACTATCTACCCCACCCAAGCCAGATTATTAGTGTTTTTTTTTTTTATTTGTTTCTGTTTTTATTTATCTTATTTTTCTATGCTTCAAGACTTTTTGAATTGACACTTAGAAATTACAGAGCAATAAATGGGATACATTATTATTTTTTTTTTTGAACTTTGTTTTTTTTATTTTTTTATTTAAGAAAGGATTAATTAACAAAACAATAGGGTAGGAGGGGTACAACTCCACACAATTCCCACCGCCCAATCTCAATATCCCACCCCCTCCCCCGATAGCTTTCCCATTCTCTATCCCTCTGGGAGCATGGACCCAGGGTCATTGAGGGTTGCAGAAGGTAGAAGGTCTGGCTTCTGTAATTGCTTCCTCGCTGAACATGGGCGTTGACTGGTCGGTCCATACTCCCAGTCTGCCTCTCTCTTTCCCTAGTAGGATGGGTCTCTGGGGAAGCGGAGCTCCAGGACACATTGGTGGGGTCTTCAATCCAGGGAAGTCTAGCCGGCATCCTGATGACACCTGGAACCTGATGACTGAAAAGAGAGTTAACATACAAAGCCAAACAAATTGTTGAGCAATCAGGGATACATTATTTTTTTATCTACATTGTTTGCACTTTTTTTTTCCCCTTCCATTTTATTCAGTAGAACAGAGAGAAACTGAAAGGGGCTGGGGAAACAAGAGAGGGATAAAGAAAGACACCTGCAGACCTGCTTCATCACTTGTGAGGTATCCTTGCTGCAGGTGGGGAGTGGGGGCTTGAACCTGAATCCTTGTGCATAGTACTATGTGTACTTAAGCAGGTGCCCTATTGCCTGGCCCCCTTATTTGTTTGTTTTATAAGACATATGCCATCCCTTATTTCTCTGCCCCCTTCCCCCTTTTTGTGCTTTTTAAAAGTCCAGATGCCTTATAAGACTCTTCACAGTGTGACCACTGCCTCCTCCCAGGTTCATCTCCTATCTTCCTCCCATTCCTACTCCCCCCCAAAAAAAAAATTCCAGACATGACAAGCTTTCTTGAGTGGGCCATTTTGCCTTTAACTGTTATAAAGATATTTATTTCCTTTGCCTGGAACTTTTTTCTTTCTCCTTTGTTAACTATTTTTTATCTTAAAGATTGAAATTTAGACAAAATTTATCTCCAAGAAACTTTCCTTTTTTCCCAAGTCTGGGTAAGATTCCATTCTTAGGTAATCATATAACATCTACCATGACCATAATCACTTAGTCTGTATTATAATTACTATTTAACACTTTATAGTTCCTACACATTTGATGAAATAGTTGTTTTCTATATTGTTTTGCCAAAGTCCAATACAACATTAGGCATGTATCAAACTCTCAATAAATTATTTATTTATTAAGTATAAAGCTTATCAAGTGTACAGAGTTCCCAAAGGAGAGGGCGGCAATTCATGGAATGATAAAAAAGAGCTGATGTTTGATAATTGGATCATATAAGTAGTACAGAAAAAGTTATTACACAGCTTCACCTATAAACTCTTAAAGGTACACGGTGACTCTTCCAGATGTGTCTTGTTCAGCAATTGAGAGATCCAATATGTAGGGCTTCTGGCCAAAATGGCAAAAAGACTAATAGATCCTGTTTTTTTTTTTTTTTTAATTTTTTTCACATTTATTTATTTCCCCTTTAAAAAATTTTGTTTATTCATTTTTTTATATATATTTATTTTCCCTTTTGTTGCCCTTGTTTTTTATTATTGTAGTTATTGTTATTGTTGTTATTGATGCCGTTGTTGGATAGACAGAGAGAAATGGAGAGAGGAGGGGAAGACAGAGAGGGGGAGAGAAAGAGAGACACCTGCAGACCTCCCTTACTGCCTGTGAAGCAACTCCCCTGCAGGTGGGGAGCCGGGGGCTCGAACCAGGATCCTTACGCCGGTCCTTGTGCTTTGTGCCACCTGCACTTAACCTGCTGCGCTACCGCCCGGCTCCCAGATTCTGTTTTCTTTTGCTACCACTACTACAACAAAAACTATACTATACATAGAAAAAACAGCCTTGAATTTAGCTTGGAGCTCAGATTAGGTAACAACGAAAGGAAAAAGTCAGAATCCAGGATGTCTGGACAGAGACTCAGAACAAAGGTAGAGATGTGTATGTTGCTTGGTTCCACAGCACCTGGTCAGGTTGTCACTGATACGCCCATCTGCCCTACTGGGCTCTCATGGCTGCCACCCACTTGGCCCAGCTGGCTGCCTCTGCTGACATCCTTGACCCAGTCTGAAGCTGTTTGGCATATTTAGCTACATCTGCTGCTGTCACTCATCCAGCAGAAGCAGCTGCCTTTGCATATGCCAGTCACATTGGACTGTGACTGAATCTTCTGCCACCTACCTGACCTGACAGAGAAAGGGAAACAAAAAGTATGAATCACATGCAGTTGTGGGCAGTTGAAAATCATCACTGTGGAACTCAGTCCCTATAGGTATACAGACTGCTAGAGTTCTCTCACCAGTGTGGTGATAACACAACTTCCAACTTCTGAGTGGGCAGAAACATGGAAATATAGCCTCAGTCAGGTACTTATCACTATAGAGATTTTTTTTTTTAAAGATTTTATTTATTTATTCATGAAGATAGAAGGAGAGAGAGAACCAGACATCACTCTGGTACATGTGCTGCCAGGGATTGAATTCAGGACCTCATGCTTGAGAGTTCAATGCTTCATCCACTGCACCACCTCCTGGACCACTTAAATATTTATTTGTTTATTCCCTTTTGTTGCCCTGGTTGTTGTAGTTATTGTTGTTACTGATGTCGTCGTTGTTGGATAGGACAGAGAGAAATGGAGAAAGGGAGAGAGGAAGAGAGACACCTGCAGACTTGATTCACCACCTGTGAAGTGACTCCCCTGCAGGTGGGGAGCTGGGAGCTTGAACTGGGATCCTTACACAGGTCCTTGAGCTTTGTGCCACCTGCGCTTAACCCGCTGTGCCGCCGCCCTACTCCCTGCAGAGCTTTGATTATTGCCCATATCTGCTCAAATACAAATAGTGGGCCCTGGTCTTCATGGAGAATCTAACATAATGGAAAACACCTGCAATGATAGACCAAGCTAGCAATTTGTAGGAAAACCTAAATTCTTCAGAGTGAAGGAAAGATAACCTGCAGTACTGCTTCACCACCTGTGATGGTTCCATCCTAGAGGTGGGGACCCAAGGCTTAAACTCAGGCCATTGCATATGATAACACCACCCAGCCCCTGTTCAACACATTTTCATGCCAGAGTCACCAGATTTCATATCTGGAGGTCCTAGCACCATCATAAGCCAGAACAGTGCTCTGGTTAAAAAAAAAAAGCCATGCTCACCAAACTAAAAAAAAAAATCTATGGCAGAGGATTCAGTAAATTCAGAGAAACTATGAGGAAGCTATAGAAAAATATGTAACAGTCATCAGAGGAATGAAGAATACAGTGGCTAAACTATGAAAACAGTCCAGAAGGGAAAACATGTAGACTGACAGATGCCAGACATCAAAAAACAGAGGGGCCAGGTGGTGGCGCACCTGGTTGAGCACACATGTTATAGCGCCCAAGGACCCAGGTTTGAGCCCCCAGTCCCCACCTACAGCGGGGAAAGCTTTGCAAGGTGAAGCAGGTCTGCAAGGTGTCTCTCTGTCTCTCTTCCTCTCTATCTCTCTTCTTGATCTCAATTTTTGGCTGTCTCTATCCAATAAATAAATAAAGATAATAAAAATAAATAAAGATCAAATACAGAACAGAAGGTAGAAGAAGCCATTTAAAGAAATGACAAAAACTATATATATGCACTGAAGTAGAGAGTAGAACTGTGGAACAGCATCAAGGGAAACAATATTCATTTCATGGGGTACAAGGAGAATGGAGGGGGATAGAATTACTATTTGAAGAAACGTTAGCTGAGGATACCTCTCCCTCCCAAATTAGTGGAGATAGACTTACAGATGTAGGAAGCTTGACGAGAAATAAACAATTCAAACTTTAGTTCTCCAAGGCTCATGATAATTAAAATGGCAAGGGCCGCTAGAGAAAGGCATTTTCACTTGTAAGGGAACTCCCATAACACTATCAGCTGATTTTTCTCTTTCCCTCCTCTTTATTGAGCGGTTAATGGCACAGTTGTAGTGGTTTATAGTATAGTTGGTCTATCAAAAATCAGCATTGGCTAATTTTTTTTCAACAGAAATTATAGGCTAGAAAAAATCTGGCAGAATGTATTTGAAGTCTTGAATGGAAAAGATCTCCCATCCAAGAATACTTTATCCTGCTAGATTATCAATCAGCATTGAAGCTTTTGATTATCAGTCAGCTAACAATCTTTCCAGAGAAGCAACAGGTAAACCAGATCGACAAGCTATACTAGAGATATACAAAATTAAAAATAAAATGACCTCACACATTGGGGTGGGTGGGGGGAACAGGGAAAAGACAAAATCCAATGAAGACTATCAAGTCATGCTGCAGAACTGAAGTTAAAGAGAATTTGAGGTAAGGGATGGTGCCTATAAGGAAGAAAGGTGATCCAATGGATTTTGGTAGAGGGAAAATTTTGTAGGTACTCTTTTTTTCTTTCTTTTTTTAAATTAATTACTTAATTATAAAAACGAAACACTGACAAAACCATAGGATAAGAGGGGTACAGTTCCCACCACCAGAACTCTATATCCCTTCTCCCCTGATAGATTTCCTATTCTTTAACCCTTTGGGAGTGTGGACCCAGGGTCATTATGGGGTGCAGGAGGTAGAAGGTCTGGCTTCTATAATTACTTCCCCACTGAACGTGGGCATTGACAGGTCAACCCATATACTCCCAGCCTGTCTCTCTCTTTCCCTAGTGGGGCAGGGCTCTGGGGAACGGAGCTCCAGGACACATTGGTGGGGCCATCTGCCCATGGAAGTCCGGCTGGCATCATGGTAGCATCTGGAACCTGGTGACGAAAAAAGAGTTAACATATAAAGCCATATAGATTGTTGACTAATCATGAACCTAAGGGCTGGAATATTGCAGATGAAGATTTGGGGTCTCCGTTTTGGAAATAGCTAGTAGGTCTGTTTTAGGTATATTCCAAAGGGCCCATGACTTTATTAGTTATGCCTGAGCCTTATATCTGATATGCAGGTAGACCCAAGTTATTGTCTGGGCAGATGATGTCATGGCTGGAAAAAGGGGTAGAAAGCTGGATCAGGGAAGAGAGTAGCTCCCAAATATGGGAAAAGTGTATAAATATTGTTGACTGTAAACCCCATCGATTTGATCTGGGACCCATATTCAGCTTAAAAGCCTGTGTAATCTCTGCATCCCTGTAGGTCCAGACTCACATTCTGTGGTCATGAGTAGGAACATTCCGAGTTGCACCAATTTCAGGACCCATCTTCCTCAGGTGGTAGATAGAGTATGTTATCCAACATCCCTTTGGAGGGTGGAACATTCTCTACCATTGTTGATCCACATTGAGGATAAGGTCCTATGAGGGCCCCCGGAGGGATCCATTATGTTTTCCCTGATGGAGATGACCAGTGATAATGGACAGAGGGATCTATTCAAGATCTAGGCTCATTGTGTCTGTGTGGGAATCCCAGGACTCCCTGACTAGGGCCCCATGTAGGTACTCTTTTATCAATATGTGTTTGCAAACTCAGCAAGAATCCTTTCTTGTTCTATAATCAAGGTAATGAGACTATTCAGCCTACTACTCAGTAGTGTGCCAGAGACCATAGTGCTTATGAAGGTGCCATTGACTTCAGAGCTGGGAAAGAAGAATGTATTCCGATGTCTCAGTTGCAGAGTTCTAACTTATTGGAAAGAGTAATGAAGATAACCTTTAGTAGGAACTGGTATCCAAAACATTTTTGGGAGCCTCGAGAAATGATGAATAAATCTGAAATTAAAGGTACTACAGTGACTTGCTGTCACTAGTAGTGATTTCTAAAGAGGGAGTGATACGGATTGAGAACCTTGAAGGCTGTTAAAACCTCAGTCTAGGGGGTTGGGTGGTAGCACAGTGGCTTGAGTGCACATGGTGTGAAGCACAAGGACCCACGTAAGGATCCTGGTTCAAGCCCCTGACTCCCCACCTGCAAGGTGGGTTGCTTCAGAGGCGGTGAAAGCAGGTCTACAGGTGTCTTTCTTTTCCCCTCTGTCTTCCCCTCCTCTCTCCATTTCTCCCTGTCCTATCCAGCAACAATGACATAAATAATAACAATAATAACTACAACAACAAGGGCAACAAAAGGGGGGGAAAAAAAGGGAGCTGGGCAGTAGCACAGCGAGTTAAGCGCAGGTGGCGCATAGTGCAAGGGCCGGTGTAAGGATCCCAGTTGGAGCCCCAGGCCCCCCACCTGTAGGAGGTCGCTTCACAAGTGGTGAAGCAGGTCCGCAGGTGTCTTTCTCTCCTCCTCTCTGTCTTCCCCTCCTCTCTCCATTTCTCTCTGTCCTATCCAACAACAACATCTATGACAACAATAACAACTACAATAAGCACAACAACAAGGGCAACAAAATGGGAAAAATAGCCTCCAGGAACAGTGGATTCGTAGTGCAGGCACCAAGCCCCAGAATAACCCTGGAGGCAAAAACAGACAAACAAAAAAACTGAGTCTCTGGTGCCAGTGGTGCACCTGGCTAAGCACACACGACAGTGTTTAAGGACCCAGGTTCAAGCCCTCAGTCCCCACCTGCAGGGGGAAAGCTTCACAAATGGCAAAGCAGAGCTGCAGGTGTCTCTCTAGAGAGGAAGAGAGAAAACTAGAGCATCACTCTGGCCATGAAATGTGTAGGGTTGAACTTAGGATCTTATGCTTGAGAGTCCAGTACTTTATCCACTATACCATCTCCATACTACACACTATTCTTACTGTGTGTATGGAAAAATAACTGGTTAATCCTTAGTAAAATGGCCTTATTGGAAAATAAATAAAAACGATTTTAAGTGTCATTTTAATGTGTCATTTTGCTGACAATATATTTTTACCTATTCATTTTCAAGTGTCTGCTTTTTACCAATGAGTTAAATGGGTTCTGAACATATTTTTCCAGTTTTTTTGAAACTGGTTTATGGAATTATAGGATTTCAGGAATATAGTTTCACACTACCAGAACAAAAGTAAAGAAAAATTTTAATCTAGTTATAATGTCACAAATTAATATTTCTTTCTTTCTTTTTACTTAACAACTGGGACTGATTTTCCAGAGACCACGCAAACTGGAAAATAAATTCAATATAAACTTCAGAATAACCACAACAACGAACAGACCTCATAAGTGAGTTCTATTGATTAAGCAAGTCATGAAGTGGAAGAAAATTAGACTTCATCTCTGAGAAAAGCAAAAGAATCTGTAGTTGTTAATTATCTTCTACAATGATATATTTCAACTGTGATTTAAAATCAAAATATATTTGAAAAATCTTACATTTCTTAGTCTAATTTGGAGTCATAGTTTATAAAATACTTTTAATGACACACAAAGAGTAGTCCTACCTAAATGATCAAACATTTGTATAGCATAGTAAGACCCTGCTTTTTCTCATACATGTGGCTTTGACACTGCTCTGGGTAGGTATTTCTAGGACTTTTTCAAAATTCTGACAGAATAATTTTTTAATTTTATTATTTTTTATTTTTTAAATATTTTTTATATTTATTTATTTTCCCTTGTTTTTGTTGTTGTGGTTATTGTTGTTACTGATGTCGTCATTGTCGGATAGGACAGAGAGAAATAGAGGAAGGAAAGACAGAGAGGGGGAGAGAAAGATAAACACCTGCAGACCTGCTTCACCGCCTGTGATGCGACTCCCCTGCAGGTGGGAAGCCAGGGACTTGAACCGGAATCTTTACGAGGTCCTTGAGCTTTGTGCCATGTGTGCTTAACCCGCTGCGCTACCGCCTGACTCCCAGAATAATTTTCTTTTAATTGTGGGGCTTAGTGGTTTATAGTAAATACAGTTTGTAATACATTTGTGAAATTTCTCATTTTCCTGCAAAATGCTCTCACCCTCGGCGTAGGTCCTCCTCTACCATCATCATGCACTGGGACTTGAACACCCCAGCTCCCCCACCCAGGGTCCTTTATTTTGGTGCAATACATCAAACCCAGTCCAATTTCTACTTTGTTTTCCCCCTTTCTGTTCTGATTTCTCAACTTCGCTGACAGAATAATCATAAATTGGAGCTCCAGCTGGCACAATCGGTTAGCCTGCGGTGCTTATACAGAATAATCTTAAATCTCATGGTTTATAGATTATTTGCAAAGTTTTGTTTCATTCTGACCCCACCAGTATTAACCTGACCAATGAAGAAACAGCTGATTCCAGCTCATTGGAAAATGTTCAGCAAGATGACAGCATACTCTCTGTCATCACCTGGAATATTGATGGATTAGATCTAAAGAACCTGAAAGAGAGGACTCAAGCGGTGTGTTCTTACTTAGCTTTGTAAGTATTACTTTGTTTAGTGATGGTGATAATGTGCCATTCATACCCACAAACTGGATAACAGTTGAAGGTCTTGGGGTTTGAAATGAAACCTGAGTTTAAAGTCCTGGTCTCCGAATAAATACACGAAGAATGGACTGTCATTGCTTTTCAAAGCAGAATTGTAGTTTATGGTTGAGAGGAATTACTAAAGGGGTCTTACACAGGTACTCTGGAGTCATCTCCCCTGCCCTTTATTTTATGAATGAATGACAGAAACAGAAGAGGAGAATACAAATCAGCACCCCACCATCTATGGAATCCCACTCACTCATTTTGTCTTTGTTGCTCTCCTGTGCCAGAGATCAAACCCTGGGCTAAGTATGTGGGCACGTGCATATAAGGCGAGTCTTCTGCTGCTAGGCTGAGCCTCCCTCCTTAGTTCTTGAAACACTAATTTTTATTAGGAGCCTTGTCATATTTTATTTGTTAAATGTTTTATATAGTTATTGCTTTGAAAATAAAGCTGGGGCTAGGCAGTAGTACACCTGTTAGTTACCATGCTCAAGGACCCAGGTTCGAGCCCCTGATCCCCGCTTGCGTGGGGGATGCTTCATGAATGGTGAAGTAGACCAGCAGATGTCTTTCTCTCTACCTCTCAGTCTCTCTCCCTTTTCTTCATTTCTCTCTCTCCTATCAAATAAAAAAGAGAGAGAGGGGGAAATGGCTGCTAGGAGCTATGGATTCATAGTGTGAGCACCAGGCCCCAGTGATAAACTCTGATGGGTGGCAATAGAAAGAAAAGATAAAAGAAAGCCAGCAAGGAGATCTGTTATCTGTCATATACTGGCTCTGTGACCATGGACAGCCACTTAAGTTCTCTGGAACTCAGTGTCCCTCATGGTGAATAATCTAAAACCTCTCTTAAAAATCCAAAAGGATTAAAAGAGATGTTGCTAGCACAGCGGGTTAAGGACCAGCGTAAGGATCCCGATTTGAGCCCCCGGCTCCCCACCTGCAGGGGAGTCACTTCACAGGCAGTGAAGCAGGTCTGCTCGTGTCTGTCTTTCTCTCTCCCTCTGTCTTCCCCTCCTCTCTCCATTTCTCTCTGTCCTATCCAACAACAACAATAATAACCACAACAATGATATAACAACAAGGACAACAAAAGGGAAAAATAGCCTCCAGAAGCAGTAGATTAGGCACTGAGCCCCAGCAATAAATAACCCTGGAGGCAAAAAAAAAAAAAGATGTTAACATTTAATCTATCAGGGGTAGGGTCAGAAAACAGCAGAGCCAAGGGCCAAGGACTCAAAAGGGAGGGGAGGTTGTTTGAGACAATGTGGAGGGGACCCAGTGCACAATGATGGAGGAAGACTTCAGTTGGTTGTGGGAATGGTTCATAGACACTTAAAAAGGGGAGTTAAAAAGAAAAAAGTTGTACTGTGTGAGAAAAACTGTCTTGTAAATCATTATTTCCCCTAATAAAGTGATATGAAAACAAAACCAAGCATAAGCAAAATGTCGGGTTACTATAGGCTCTTAGTATACTAGTTTCTATTGACTGATTCTAAATGTGTTGTGTACTTCTTTTAAGGTTGATCTTTATATTCTTAGGTATTAAATAGCACAGACCTTATCTTCTAGTTGCTATATGTCAACACTGAATATTAGATGCCATAAAGGATAATAGTTTTCTGGTTCTTTTATGTTAATGAAAATTTCTCAGTCTAGATAACTATTCATTATCAATTAATGTATTTAATTAGATACAGCCCGGATGTGGTATTTCTACAGGAAGTTATTCCCCCATATTATAGCTACCTTAAGAAGAGAGCAAGGAGTTATGAGATTATTACAGGTAAATTTTTTTCCTATTGTTTTACATGTCTTTTCCTTTGGATATCAATTTAATGAAAAATTAAAGTTATCCTATTAGAGTATAGACAAGAAAGGGTACAAATAAAATAAATTTGAGGAAAATAAACCTTACATGGAACACTAAGTGAATCATAAGTTATATAGTTATATGTTATAAGTTATACAGTTATTTGCTATACAGTTTATGTTGTATGTTTCAAAAAGTGGTTGAAATAAATAGTTTTTTAGGAAAATGTAAATTGTCAAAATTAACTGTTTAAAATACTATGTGACAGGTGGGGGTAGCTAGCATAATGGTTATACAAAGAGACTCTCAAGCCTGAGGCTCTAAAGTCTCAGGTTCAATCCCCCGCACCACCTTAAACCAGAGCTGATATGTAACCAGGAGGTGGTGTGGTGGATTACACATTAAACCTTGAAGCATATCCTCCTCTTCCTCCTCTACCCCCTCCCATAAATAAAAAATTAAAAAATATATTAATTGTATTGCCTGGAAGGTAGTATAGTGAGACGCTTTGGACTTGAAACAGAAAATTTGTGTTTCAGCTCTTGAGTGTTAGGGCTCTGACATAGCCAAGAATGAGGTTGTGTGGAAGCTGAGGCGGTGTGGAAGGCTGGGAGTTAGTTTATTTCACGCCAGTGGAATCAGCTAGGCTCCTACACCTGTTTCTCTGCTTTGACAAGCAGCTTTTATTCTTTTCAAATTGTGGGCAGGCCTAAGCTAATGGTTACAGTTGCAGGGCCGAACAGAGTGAGGTCTGGCTGGCTACAAAATAAACTGAATCAAAGTGGCCAGTGGATTGGTTACTTAGAATATGAGTCCCCCAAGGTGCCATAGGGAATCAAAGGTGTGTGCTGTGTGAGGCACTGGAATGCAGAAGTCCACCACTTGCAGCGGTTTCCTCTCCTCTCTTCATTTGCCTGCAGAGTTTTTTTTTCAAATTTTTCATTTCAGAAACATGAAATCCTAGGTTTTCGTATGCCAGAGTGATGTTCTAACCGATCTTCTTTTCCTCTGTCTCTTTAAAAAATTATCTTTGTTGGTCCTGGAGGTGGTGCAATAGTAAAGCTTTGGACTCTCAAGCATGAGGTTTCGAATTCCATCCCTTGCCGCACATGTGCGAGAGTGATGTATGGTTCTTTCTCTCTCCTCCTATCTTTCTCATAAATAAATAAAATCTTAAAAAAAAAAAAATCTTTGGGCGCAGTCAGGCGGTAGCACAGCTGATTAAGCACACATGGCACAAAGCGCAAGGACTGGCTCAAGGATCCCGGTTCGAGCCCCCTGCTCCCCACCTGCAGGAGAGTCACTTCACAAGTGGTGAAGCAGGTCTGCAGGTGTCTTTCTCTCCCCCTCTCTGTCTTCCCCTCCTCTCTTGATTTCTCTTTGTCCTATCCAATGACAGCAGTAACAGCAACAATAAACAAGGGCAACAAAAGGGAAAAAATAGCCTCCAGGAACAGTGGATTCGTAGTGCAGGTACTGAGCCCCAAGCAATAAACCTGGAGACAATATATATATACATACACATATATATAATATACAAATTATATATATATATTATATATATCTTTATTTAGTTATTTATTGGATAGAGACTGCCAGAAATCGAGAGGGAAGGTGGTGGTAGAGAGACCTAGAGACACCTACAGCACTGCTTCATCACTTGCAAAGGTGGGAAAAGCTTGAACCAGGTCCTTATGCATTGTGACATGTGTGCTCAACAAGGTGCACCACCACCCGGCCCCCCACACCCCGTCTTTGTCTCTATCTATCTAAGGCACTAAGTAAATGAAATTTTATTTCTTAAAAAAAAAAATGGGATAGTTACATTGTGGTACTTTTTTTAAGTCATTCTTTTTGATTTATAAGTTTGTAAAATTGTATTTTTTCCTACCTTTTTATTGTTATTATTAGTATTAAATTATTTATTGCATAATGACAGAGAAAGTGGGGAGATAGGTGGGAGAGAAAAAGAGACACCCACAGCACTGTTTCACATCTTGTAAACTTTGCTGCTACAGGTGACAGCCAGGGGTTTGAACCCAGATTCTCATGCATAGTCACATGTGGGCTCAACCGGGTGCACCACCAGCTGTACACTATTACTGTTTTGATTAATTTATTATTTATTTATTTATTTATTTATTTATTTTAACCAGAGCATTGGGAAGCTCTGGCCTAAAATACATTGGGCCTGGGAGCCTCAAGCATGAAAGTTGTTTGCATAATGCTAACCTTTGCTCACTCTTCCCTATTTCTTTCTTCCTGCCAAGCTGTCTATCCTGCCATTTTTTTCTAGTCTTTTCTTTCTCCCTGCCCTTTTCTTTCCTTTTTTCTTCCTCCCTTTTCTTTCTCTTCTTCCCTCCTCTCCACCAACTCTTTCTCTTATAATCTTTTTACTCCTTCCATTTTTCTAGAATCTCTTTTTAAAAAATATTTATTTATTCCCTTTTGCTGCCCATGTTTTTATTGTTGTTGTCATTGATGTCACTGTTGTTGGATAGGACAGAGAGAAATGGAAGACAGTGAAGGGGAGAGAAAGACCCGCTGCGCTACCGCCCGATTCCCTAAGAATCTCTTTTCTAAATGGTAGCCCTACTTGCTTGATCCTTCAGTTTCTTCTCACTTAATGTCCTGTATCTTTGGCTTTTGGTTTTACCTTTTTGACTTTTAGGTACCATTAATATTTTGATTTTTAGTCTGCCTGTTCACAAAATATTTCTTTTTGTAATGTCCTATTTTATAAATACTTTAAAGTGGTTTTTTAATGTCTCTGAAGTTAACAGATTTGTTTTGAATCTCTTTCCCGATATTGTTTTCTTTTCTTTTTTTTTGTTTATTTTGGTGCCTGTTTATGTTTTACCGGTTCCTTGCCTACACAGAAAGTTTTACAAAATAAATACCTAAACTCTTGTATCTGTTTTTTGTTGTCCGGAGCCAGGGGTGATATGCTTGTTTTACCTGCCTGCTGAAGGCAGGTTAAAGAGAATATTGAGGCACCTTTTATTTATTTATTTATTTTTAATTTTTTTATTGGGGAATTAGTGTTTTACATTCAACAGTAAGTACAATAGTTTGTACATGCATAACATTCCCCAGTTTCCCATATAACAATACAACCCCCACTAGGTCCTCTGAATCCTTCTTGGACCTGTGTTTTCCCCACCCACCCACCCCAGAGTCTTTTACTTTGGTGCTATACGTGAGGCACCTTCTTTTGAGCAGTTACACTACCATTCAGTTCCTATTTTCAGATCTATACCTTCCAATTTGATACCTCTGAGCAAATGGTGACTGTCTACAATTGATAAAAATCCTTTCTTTTTTAAAAATTTTTTCAAATTTTTTTGTTTTCCCTTTTGCTGTCCTTGGTTTTTTTTTATAGTTGTTGTAGTTACTTTTATTGTTGTCGTCATTGTTGGATAGGACAGAGAGAAATGGAGAGAGGTGAGGAAGACAGGGGGGAGAGAAAGATAGACACCTCAGACCTGCATCACCGCCTGTGAAGCGACTCCCCTGCAGGTGGGGGGGCCAGAGCTGGAACCGGGATCCTCATGCCAGTTCCTGTGCCCATCCCTGTGCTTCGTGCCACATGCGCTTAACCCGCTGCGTTACCACCGACTCCCAAAATTATTTTTTTTAAACACCTTGCCTTCTATTAGCAGAAAGATTGTGAGGGATATCTGCAGCTAGGCGTGTTTAACTCCATATCTAAACCTTAAAATAGTCTTTCTTCTTTAGCGTAATCACTTACCTTTGAATTTAGGTATTTCCGGTTTATAGTCCGTGGATGCTTCCCTTCTGTCCGTGGTTCTCTATTAACCACTGGTTCCCGGATCTTATAAGCTAGTTACCACATCATTTGCTTTGTATTCTGAAAAACGATTCCTACTTTCATTCTGTTTATTATAATTTTTTTTGCAGGCCTGTACCTTCCTAAATTTTTACTCAGTGTATTTTTTCTGGTATTTCCAGATTGAGGAATACATGCATATTATTAGCCTCTATTTAAATCATATCTACTCTATCTTTCAGAAATTTCTCAAATTGTCTTTATATTCAGTATATTACTTGAGGTACTTAATGTGAATTCTTTTCTTTCTTGCTGGATCACTGCTCAGCTCTGGTTTTTGATGGTTTGGGGGTTGAACCTGGGACTTTGGAGACTCAGAGGGGAAGGGGATAAAGAGGGGAGAAAGACAGAGACTGAGAGAGAGAGAGAGAGAGAGAGAGGCAGCACTGCTTTCCTGCTCATGTAGCTTCCCTCATGCAGATGGGGACCGGGGACTTGAACCTGCGTCCTGATGTATGGAAATGCGTGTGCTTAACCATTTGTACCACTGCTTAGTCCCTGTGGATTAATTTAAAATATATATATATATTTCTTCCATACTTGCAGTTACAATTTGAATGGCTATTTTTGTTTATCTTCAAATAGACTTTTGTTTTTTTCTTTCACTAGAGCACTGCTCAGCTCTGGTTTTTCATGGAACTAGGGATTGAACCTGAGACCTTCAGGCAAGAAAATCATTTACACAACTATTATGCTATCTCTCTAGCCAAAGAAATAGTTTACTTTTAAGATTTAGGTCCGGGAGTTGGGCGGTAGCACAGTGGTTTAAGCTCACATGGCACGAAGCTAAAGGACCTGCGTAAGGATCTCGGTTTGAGCCCTTGACTCCCCACCTGCAGGGGAGTCACTACACAAGCGGTGAAGCAGGTCTGCAGGTGTCTATCTTTCTCGCCCCCTTTCTGTCTTCCCCTCCTCTCTCCATTTCTCTCTGTCCTATCTAACAACGACCACGTCAATAACAACAATAACTACTACAACTATTAAAAAACAAGGGCAACAAAAGGGAATAAATAAATATTTTTTAAAGATTTCCATCCATCTATCTTCTTGTTGGTATTCTTCATGTTGGTTTGGCCCCCTTCCCCCTACCTCTGAGAGAAATGGTTTGGCCCTTGCTAGTGTCCCCGAGTCTCTGTTCACCACCGCGAAGCTATCCCGGCCTGCTGGAGCCCCCGAAACCTTAACAACATCTTCTGACCCCATAAAGAATTCTCGGAGAAAAAAAGAAGTTTCTGATGGAGGGGATGGGACATGAAACTCTGGTTGTGGGAACTATATGGAACTGAATTCCCGTTATCTTACAACCTTGTTAGTTATGAATAAATTTTATTTTTAAAGAAAGAAGTAAATGAAAATGGACATCAGCTTCCAAAAAAAAAAAAGATTTAGATCCATTTAAATTGCTACACATGCTTGTTGTAAAATCCTCAATAGGGGAATTATGATAAATTGAATGAATATACCTTGATCTGTCATCCTAAATTCTTTTTCACAAAACATTTGAAGGTAGTGAAGAAGGATATTTCACAGCTATAATGTTGAAGAAATCAAGAGTGAAATTTAGAAGTCAAGAGATTATTCCTTTTCCAAATACACAAATGATGAGAAATCTTCTGTGTGTGAATGTAAGTAATTTTAAAAGACTAATTTTAAAAATAAAGAGTGCAAAAAAAAAAAAAAAGAAAAGAAAAAACTACTGTCTTTAGAGAGATATTTGCTCTTAGAGTTTTATTTTAAATAGTCTTACAGTCTTATTAGCTTTGTGAGGTAAGTTGCTTTGCTTGTTTTCCCCACCCGGGTTATTGCTGGAGGCTCAGTACCATCCTACATCGCCACTGTTTCTGGTGGCTGCTCCCTGCCCCCATACTTTTTCTTTCTTTTTTGTTAGGGAGAGAGAGAGAGTTAGGGAGATATAGCACTGCTGCACCACTCGTGAAGCTTCCCCCCTGAAGGTGGGGGGTAGGTTCTTGAACCTGGTCTTGAACATGGTAGCGTGTACGAATTCTACTGTATGCACTACCACCCAGCCCCTGGAAGTTAAAATTTTATATAAGTTACAGATTTGTAAAAAATTTGAAATCCTTGCTCCATTAAATGTGTTCCTAAGAATACTAAAGAGTTGGCCAGTATTCCTTTTTTTTTTTTTTACTAAATGCGCATGATGCTAAGACTCTGTCTTTAGGTTTACAAAAAAATGAGTCTTTTTTTTTTGCCTCCAGGATTATATATATTATATATAATATATAAAACATGTATATTATATATCATATATATTATATATGATTTATATTATATTATATATAATATATAATAATATATTATTATAATATAATATATATTTTATATATATTATATATATTTTACCATTTTGTTGCCCTTGTTGTCGTTTTTGTTATTGTTATTATTGCCACTGATGTTGATGGATAGGACAGAGAGAAATTGAGAGAGGAGGGGAGACAGAGGGGGAGAGAAAGATAGACACCTGCATATCTGCTTCACTTCTTGTGAGGCAACTCCCCTGCAGGTGGGGAGCCAGGGCTTGAACCGGGATCCTTATGCTGGTCCTTGTGCTTTGCGCCACCTGCGCTTAACCCGCTGCGCTACTGTCCGACTCCCTACATTTATTTATTTATTTATTTTCCCTTTTGTTATCCTTGTTTTTTATTGTTGTAATTGTTGTTGTTATTGATGTCATTGTTAGATAGGACAGAGAGAAATGGAGAGAGGAGGGGAAGACAGAGAGGGAGAGAAAGATAGACACCTGCAGACCTGCTTCACTACTGTGAGGCGACCCCCCTGCAGGTGGGGAGCCGGGGGCTCGAACCCGGATCCTTACGCTGGTTCTTGTGCTCTCACCATGTGTGCTTAACCCACTTCGCTATTGCCCGACCCCCCCATTTTTATTTTAATGAGTTATTACCAGAGTACCTCTCAGCTCTAGCATATGTGGAGCTGGTGATCAAACCTATGACTTCATGCATACAACTCCTGTGTTCTGCTACTGAGTATCTTCCTGGCTACTGCATTAGCATCCTATTCGGTTGGGCTTAAAATGAGTGGACACACTGTATGTTGGGAAAGTAGGTTGCATCCAAATTATAGAAAATCATGAATGCTCAATATGAGAGAATTTGAATTTTATTCTGTAGGCAATTAGTTTAGTGTGTGCACTCTATCATGTGCTGATAACTTAATTGCAAGTAGTAAATGATTCTTATTCATTTAACTGACACTTTTTTGAGTACCTATGTGTCAGATTCTTGTTATGTAGTAGTAAATTTGAGAACCATCTTAGCTTTCAAATAACTCTTTAGGAGAGAAATAGTTGTGCTATAATTCAGTTTAGTCTGAAGGACATTTATAAAGTCTTTCTAGCTTGCTGTAGAATTATAGAATGGAAGTCACTGATTTCTTGGTACATGGGAAGGGCTCATGGTTGATGTGACATTTGAAGTAGGTTTCAAAGTATTAGTGGGGGTTGGGTGGTATATTTGAAGGACCCAGATTCGAACCCCCCACTTCCCACCTGCAGGAGGAATTTTCACAAGCAGTGAAACAATGGCGCAGGTGTGTGTGTGTCTCTCTCTCCCTCTCTCTCTATCTCCCTACTCTCTCAATTTCTATCTAAAATAAATAAAATCATAAGAAAAAATAAAGTATTGGCAGGTACTTCTGAATAGTCACCTGTAGGGGCAGGGCTAGAATTTTATACTAGATCTAGAATGATAAGCACAGTACTGATTATGTCATTTCCCTTTAATAAACATGTACCAATCAGTGAATAGTTGCTGATTCTATGATCGATGTTCAGCATTACTGGTGATGAGATAATCTTAACAATTATGATTATTTATTCTGATTCAGGCAAGCGTGTTGGGAAATGAACTTTGCCTCATGACTTCGCATTTGGAGAGTACCCGAGGGCATGCCAAGGAGCGGATGAATCAATTAAAAATAGTGTTAAAGAAAATACAAGAGGCTCCAGAATCAGCTACAGTTATATTTGCAGGCGATACAAATTTAAGGGATCAAGAAGTGAGTCAAAAGTCTGATCTTTATAGACAAATTATTGGCATAGAAATGAATTATGGGGGGCTGGGCGGTAGCACAGCGGGTTAAGTGCACATGGCGCAAAACGCAAGGACCTGCGTAAGGATGCTATTCGAACCCTTCTTCCCCACCTACAGGGAGGGGGGTCGCTTCACAGGCGGTGAGGCAGGTCTGCAGGTGTCTATCTTTCTCTCCTCCTGTCTTCCCCTCCTCTCTCGATTTCTGTCTTCCCTATCCAACAACAACAGCTATAATAACAATAACAACCCCAACAAGGGCAACAAAACGGGATTCATAGTGCTGGCACTGAGCCCCAGTGATAACCCTGGAGGTGAAAGAAAGAAAGAAAGAAAGGGGAAGGAAGAAAGAAAAGGAAGAGAAAGAAGAAATGACTTACGATTTCCTTTGTCCAAAGCTGTTAAAAGTATGATCATCATTCACTGCAAATACGTAAGTGGCCTATAGAATGCAATTTGGCAGTTATTTACTGAGCCTGTGTGATATGCACAGTACTGGTTAAGTGAGGTAGGAAGGGTTCTTAGCACTATTGGGGGAAAATATAATATAGGGAGTGATTCATAAGCAGTGTACAAAGAAAATAATGATTAGAAAAGATCAAGTTTACTGGTAGCATTTCTAATTGTGAGGTGAGACAAACAAAGGTTTTACTATCATAGTTGTCCTTAGCTCTCTGCCTTTGAGTTTTTGCTTGTTTTTGGTCATCACTAGGCCTTTACCATTTTGAGTGGAATTTTTAGATATAGAGATTCAGAGGGGCTAGGTGATGGCACACCTGGTTTAGCAATATGTTACCATGTGGAAGGTCCCAAGTTGTTATTATTTCTAAAGTTTCTCTTTTTTAATTATCTTTATTTATTTATTGGATAGAGACAACCAGAAAGAGAGGAGGAGGGGAGATAGAGAGGGAGGAGACAGAGAAACACCTGTAGACTTACTTCACCGCTCGCAAAGTTTTCCCCCTGCAGGTGGGGACCCAGGACTCAAACCCTGGTCCTTGTGTACTGTAATATGCGCTCAACCAGGTGTGCCACCACCCTGCCCCTTAGGACCCAAGTTTAAGCCTCTGGTCCCCACCTGTAGGAGGGAAGCGTCTCTAGCTGTGAATCAGTGCTCTCTCCCTCCCTCTCTGTCTTTTATTCCCTCTCAGCTTATCTCTGTACTATCAATTAAAAATAATAAATAGGGAGTCGGGCGGTAGCGCAGCGAGTTAAGCGCATGTGGTGCAAAGCGCAAGGACCAGCAAGAATCCCTGTTCGAGCCCCCAGCTCCCCACCTGCAGGGAGGTTACTTCACAGATAGTGAAGCAGGTCTGCAGGTGTCTCTCTTTCTCTCCCCCTCTCTGTCTTCCCTTCCTCTCCATTTCTCTCTGTCCTATCTAACAATGACAATGTCAATAACAATAACTACAACAACAATGAAAAACAAAAACAACAAAAGAGAAAATAAATAAATGATTAAAAAAAAATACTCAAAAAGCGGCAAGGGAGATGCCACAGCAACAGTTTCCTCTGATGTGGTGATGGCTGGGCTCTAAGCTGGGTTACACATGTGACAAAGTAGGCACACTACCCATGTGAGCTATTTTACAGGATCTTTTAGCCCTGATTCCTTATATGCAGGTCTGAGACATGATCTCTTTTCTCTTTGTTCAGTTGAAACACTGGAATTTTCTAATTGTATATACATTTAGACTGTATTAAGTTGTTAGCCTCCTTGCTCCCCACCCCCCCCCTCACTTGGACTGACTTCACATCAGTGAACAGGGCTGGGAGATAATTCATCTGGTAGAGAACATACTTTACCATACAGAGTATTTGGCTTCTAGCCAGAGACCACCAAATGGAACCACTATGCAAAGGGAAAGATTCACAAGCTATGGAAACTGGTGCTGTGGGGTCTCCTCTCCCTACCTCGTTCTCCCTCAATATCTCTCACCCACTATAAGGAGAAGTGGGAGGAGGGGACTGCTAAATCACATAAATGTATAGCTCCAGCAAAGCCCTGGAGACAAAGTGTGACATTCTGTTCGTTTCTACTGCCACAAGCTCCAGGAGTAGAAGCAATGGGACTTACTGCTGAAATGAAAGTGGTATTTCCAGGAAGAAATGGTACCCTGCCACTCCCTGCCACTCTCTTTGACTCTGAGTCCTTATACACAGATTATTAAAAGTCAACTTCCTGTTGAACTGTTTACAAATTGGTGATCACAGTTATCTCTTGATATTTGGATAACTGACATAAGGACTTTTTCAGACAAAAAGAGACAGGGAGAGAGGGAAAGATATCACCAAAGCTTCTCCCACCGCTATAGGGGCTGGAACTACTGATCATAGTAATTTGAAGCCTTAGATTTTCAGCCAAGGTTTCTTTCTTTTTTCTTTTTATTTTTTTAGATTTATTTATTTTCCCTTTTGTTGCCCTTGTTTTTTATTGTTGTTGTAGTTATCATTGTAGTTGTTATTGATGTTGTCGTTGTTAGATAGAAAGAGAGAAATGGAGAGAGGAGGGGAAGACAGAGACGGAGAGAGAAGAATAGACACGTGCAGACCTGTTTCGCTGCCTGTGAAGCGACTCCCCTGCAGGTGGAGAGCTGGGGGCTTGAACCCAGTTTTTTTTTTTTTTTGTTAAAGATTTTTTTTTCTTATATTTATTTTCCTTTTGTTGCCCTTGTTTTTCATTGTTGTAGTTATTATTGATGTCATTGTTGTTATATAGGACAGGGAGAAATGGAGAGAGGAGGGCAAGACAGAGAGGGGAGGAGAAAGACACCTGCAGACCTGCTTCACCGCCTGTGAGGCGACTCCCCTGCAGGTGGAGAGCCGAGGGCTCTAACCAGGATGCTCATGTTGGTCCTTGCGCTTTGCGCCAAGTGCGCTTAAACCTCTGCCCTACACTACTGCCTGACTCCCTGAACCCAGATTTTTATACCGGTCCCTGCGCTTAGCACCACGTGTGCTTAACCCACTGCGCTACTGTCCGACTCCCCCTTCTAAGGTCTCTTACCTGATTCTCAAAGTTAGGAATATATTCATAGTTGGCAAGAAAGAGACAAATTCTAGACCTTGCTGGCTATCTTGATATTTTTATACTAGCTCATATTACCATGTAGTAAAAACACTTTTTTAAAAATTGTTTTTATTTTCCTTTTTTTTATTAGTGATTTAATAATGACTTACAAAATTATTATAAGATAGCAGGGGTATAATTCCACACTTTTCCCACCATCAGAGTCCTTTGTCCCCATTCCTTCCATTGGAAACTATAGTAGTTCTCTCAAGGACACAGATATAGGTTGAAATATATATATATATATACACACATTTTTTTCTATGATTCTGCCTTCTCTTTCTAAGTCACACCTACTTTTTAATTGATTTAATAGTGATTGACAAAACTGTAGGATAAGAGGGGTACAGTTCCATACAGTTCCTACCACCAGTGTTCCACATCTCACCCCCTCCATTGAAGGTTCCCTATTCTTTATGCCTCTGGGAGCATGGACCCAGGATCATTATGGGGTACAGAAGGTGGGAGTTCTGGCTTCTGTTGCTTCTCCACTGGACATAGGTATTGACAGGAGGGATCCATACTCCCAGCCTGTTTCTATCTTTCCCTAGTGGGGCAGGGCTCTGGAGAGGTGGGGGTCCAGGGTACGCTGGTGAGGTCCTCTGTCCAGTGAAGTCAGGTTGCACACCTACTACTTCTGAGTCTCCTTCCTCCCCCCCCCCCCCCATCTTTCTTTGGGTCCTGATGGAATTGGAGTTCAGAGCCCTCTGGTCATCTTCCCCTAACATTTACCCCCCTGAGAGTATGGGCCAAATTTCTTTCTTTCTTTCTTTCTTTCTTTCTTTCTTTCTTTCTTTCTTTCTTTCTTTCTTTCTTTCTTTCTTTCTTTCTTTGCCTCCAGGGTTATTGCTGGAGCTCAGTGCCTGCACTATGAATCCACTGCTCCTGGAAGATCTTTTTCTTTTTTGTTGCCCCTATAGTTATTGTTGCCATTGATGTTGTTGTTGGATAGGACAGAGTGAAATCGAGAGAGGCGGGGAAGACAGAGGGGAGAGAAAGACAGACACCTGCAGACCTGCTCCACCGCTTGTGTAGCGACCCCTCTGCAGGTGGAAGGCTGGGGGTTCGAACCGGAATCCTTACTCTGGTCCGTGCACTTTGCGTCATGTGCGCTTAACCCACTGCGCTACTGCCCAACCCCCTGAGCCAAAATTCTTTATGGGGTGTAAAAGATGGAAAGTCTGGCTTCTATAATTGCTTCTCCTCTGGACATGTGCATTGATTGGCAGGTCTAGCTATACCCCTACCCTATTTCTTCCTTCCTTCCTTCCTTTCCTTCCTCCCTTCCCTTCCCTTCCCTTCCCTTCCCTTCCCTTCCCTTCCCTTCCCTTCCCTTCCCTTCCCTTCCCTTCCCTTCCCTTCCCTTCCCTTCCCTTTTCTTCCTTCCTTCTTTCCTTTCTTTCCCTCGTGGAATAGGGCTCTGGAGTGGTGAGGTTCTGGGACACATTGCTGAGGTTGTCTGCCCAAGTTGTTCAGGATGGAATTGTAGTAGCATCCACAGCATGATGGCTGAAATGCAGTAAGATAAAAAGCAGGACAAAATGTTTAATCAACAGGAACTGTGAAATAGAAATAGAGAAGGTGGGAATAGGGATTTTAGGGTGGATAGAAGTTAGGAAGTCTATCTTAGGCATGATCCTAGGGAGCCGTGACTATGGTAATTTTTACTAGAGATTGATAGCTAACCTGCAGATGGACTGGGGAGATAGTGTCAGAGTTAAGAATAGGACTAGAAATCTGGATCATGGCAGAGAGTAACTTCTAAACTTGAAAAATATATATAAATACAATCAACTACCGTGTCAATCTGACTTGGGGCCCATTAAATTATTTTTAAGAGACTCAAACTTTGTTATTTTTATCTATGTATTTATTTATTAAAGATTTACTTTCTTACATATGAGACAGACAGCAGAAGAGAGAGACAAGCCAGAGAATCACTCCGGTACATGCAGTGTCAAGGATTGAATCAGAAACCTCATGCATGAGTCAGAGAGCTACCAGTAGAACCATTTTCCTAGCTGCAGTCTTTTCAGCCATAAAGCACTGCTTAGTTCTAGCTTATGGTTGTCCTGGGGATTGAACCTGGTATCTATGGTGCCTCAGGAATGAAGGTCTTTTATTTTTTTAATTTGTTTCTCTCATTTAAGAAATATTTTTTATTTTAATGAGATATACAGAAAGATACACACACACACACACACACACACACACACACACACACACACAGAGAGAGAGAAGACCAGAGCATTGAGAGAGAGAGAAGACCAGAGCATTGCTCAGCCTCAGACATGAAGGTCTTTTTTCATAACCATAGTTCTATTTCCCCAGCCCTCTCCAGCTGCATTTAAAAAAAATACATCTTTATTTATTGGTAAGAGACAGCCAGAAATCGAGAGGGTAGGGGAAGATAGAGAGGGAGAGAGACTACAGCTCTGTTTCACCACTGCAGGTGGGGACCTGGGTCCTTGTGCACTGTAATGTGTACTCAACCAGGTGCGCCACCACCTGGCCACCCCTTTTTTTTTAAGACATAGACTGAGAGTCAGAGAGAGAGTGAAAGAGACCACAGGACCACTGAAGCTTCCTTCAATTTAGTGCAGACTGGGCTCTAACTTGGATTGTGTACATGGCAAAGCAACAGACTATCCGAGAGAGCACAAATACTTCCTGTAATTTGCCTAATAACAATGATATACTTAACAGTTATCTAAAATTATAACATATATAGTTAACATTTAATAATAACTTGTGGCATTTTGACTGAAATGTCACACACATGATACAGTAAAGATAGCTTTTTAATAGGAGGGGAAAGACTGAGTTGATTTTACTTTTTTCTTTTTCTTTCCAGGTTGCCAAATGTGGTGGTTTACCTGACAACATTTTGGATGTCTGGGAGTTTTTGGGAAGACCTAAGCATTGCCAGTATACATGGGATACACAAATGAACTCTAACCTTGGAATAGCTGCTGCTTGTAAGCTTCGTTTTGATCGAATCTTTTTCAGAGCAGCTGCAGAAAGTGGCCACATTATTCCTCGAAGTTTGGACCTCCTAGGATTGGAAAAACTGGACTGTGGTAGATTCCCCAGTGACCACTGGGGTCTTCTGTGTAACTTAGATTTAATTTTGTGAAATGCTTTTCAACTAAGTGTCCAAGGTGTTCTAAGTAGTTTTGTTCTGATTTTGTAAATATAACTTCTATCTGTCTGGAAAGGTATGTTTAATGTGGAGGAGTTAGTGTATTGGACCATTAAAATATAAACTACTAGACTTTATTTTGTGGGTGATATCCTCACATTTTAGAACTGATTATCAATGTTTATTTAAATTAAAAAAGATCTGTGTTCAGAATCTGAGGCTGTGGCAGGGCCAGCCTGTGGCACACACCAGATTAAGTGCACACATTAAGTACACAAGAATCTGGGTTCAAGCCCCAACTCCCCACCAGCATAGGGACACTTCACAAGCAGTGAAACAGGTCTGCAAGTGTCTCTTTCTTTCTCTCTCTCTCTCCTTTCTTCTCTCAACTTCTTTCTATTATATCAAATAAAATAGAAAAAAAAAATGGCTACCGGCAGTGGTGGATTTGTAGTGCTGGCTCTGAGCCAAATCGATAACACTGTTGTCAATAAAATAAACAAATAAATAAAGACTTTTAATGAAAGGTTAGAAAGACTACACTCATAGCTGCCACCTAGATTTCAAACTGGGCCACATTATCTCTGGGTTAGCCTTTATGTTGATTTACTCTCTAAATCAAGTACCAAAAATAATTAATATTAAAATAACTGTTCAATAAGACATCTTAGGGAAATTTGACATTTTAGTTATATTTCTCAAGCTCCAATACGCTTAAATGAAAAAGCTTTGTTTATCTGCATTTAAGTAGATGATAATTATTTTAAATCACACTTTGTCAGTAACACATTCAGCAAGCTATAGCTGACATCTTATGATGTAAAATTCATTTTTTTAAAAAAATGATTTGTAGCTATGTTGCCGACAGAGGCAAAGCTAGTCCAGAGGATGATAAAATCAGTTTTTTGGGGTCAGGTGGTAGCGCAGTGGGTTAAGTGCACATGGAGCAATGTGCAAGGACAGGCATAAGGATCTCGGTTTGAGCCCCCCGGTTCCCCACCTGCAGGGGCATCACTCCACGAGTGGTGCAGGTGTATATCTTTCTCTCCCCCCTCTGTCTTCCCCTTCTCTCTCCATTTCTCTCTGTCCTATCAAACAACAATGATAAAACAACAAGGGGAACAAAAGGGAAAAAATCCAGGAGCAGTGGCCACTATTCATGGTGTAGGCACTGAGCTCCAGCAATAACCCTGGAGGCAAAAAAAAAAAAAATCAGTTTTTATAATAACATTGGATTTGTTTTTCTAAGGAAAATTAATACTTAGTTTTGTTACTTGCAAAATTTTAGTGTTTTCCAAGAGCTGAAAAGTGCCTTAAAGAAACATTTTTCTTATAAGTGTACTTTAAATAAAGAAATATATTTGGTGGTCCGGGAGGTGGTGCAGTGGATAAGGCTTTGGATTCTCAAGCATGAAGTTATAATTCAATCCCCGGCAGCACATGTACCAGAGTAATGTCTGGTTCTTTCTCTCTCTCCTATCATTTATCATGAATCAATAAATAAAATCTTTAAAAAAAAAAGAATTATAAGTATAGTTTGCTTTAATGTTTTTGTACCTCTGGTGGGATTAAGGGTTTTATTTGCTTCCTGTTTCTAGTTTTTACTGTTGCTGCTTCACTTAGCTTTCCATCTTGTTTCTCACGCCACCAAG
The DNA here is from genome assembly GCF_950295315.1 of Erinaceus europaeus. Classification (NCBI taxonomy): domain Eukaryota; kingdom Metazoa; phylum Chordata; class Mammalia; order Eulipotyphla; family Erinaceidae; genus Erinaceus; species Erinaceus europaeus. The sequence continues at coordinate 38,168,254 of NC_080165.1, forward strand.
TATTACCAAAATATATTGCCTTCCTTCGTGTAAGAATGGAAATCCAGTGAAATAATTAGAATACAGCATGACAATACTTTGTTTTTATCAGGGGTGGCAAAATTAAAACCCCTAAAGAAGGATAAATTGATGGCCCAAGAGGTGGCTTAGTGGCTAGAGGAATGGAATGGACTCGAAATACATGTGTGGTCCCAAGTTTGATCTTACACAGGTAAGCTCTGTGACCTGGGAGATGGTGAAGTGGATAAGGCATTGCACAATCACGTATGAAGCTTCTGGCTTAATCTTTGTCATTGCATGTGCCAAGTAATGCTCTCTCTAAATAAATAAATCTATGTATCTTTTTTTAAAGGTAGTTGTGTGGCCTGGGAAGTGGTGTAGTAGATAAGGCGTTGTATTCTCAAGCTTGAGGTTCCTTGTTCAATCTCCAGTATCACATGTGCCAGAGTGATGCTGTAGTTTTCTCAATCTTTATCTCGCTCATTAATAATTTTTTTTTTCTTAAAAAAGTAGGAGGTGGTGCAGTGGCTAAGGCACTAGACTCTCAAGCATGAGGTCCTGAGTTCAATCCCTGGCAGCACATGTACCAGAGTGATGTCTGGTTCTTTCTCTCTCTCCCCTATCTTTCTCATAAATAAATAAATAAAATATTTTAAAAAAATTAAAAAGTAGGGAGTTGGGCGGTAGCGCACGTGGCGCAAAGCGCAAGGATCAGTGTAAAGATCCTGGTTCGAACCCCTGGCTCCCCACCTGCAGGAGAGTTGCTTCACAAGTGGTGAAACAAACAGGTCTGCAGGTGTCTATCTCTCCCCCTCTGTCTTCCCCGCTCTCTCTATTTCTCTCTGTCCTACCCTACAACAACAATGATGTCAATAATAATAATGACTGTAACAATAAAACAACAAGGGCAACAAAAGGGAATAAATAAATAGAATAAATAAATATTTTAAAAAAGTAAACTGAAGGCTAGTGAGATAGTATAATATAAGCAAAAAGACTTTATGACTGAGGAAATGGAAGTCCTAGGTACAATCTTTGGAACCACCATAAGCCAGAGCTGAGCAGTGCTCTGGTATGAAGTTATATGTAATATTATTCCTTTTGTAGTGGCAATGGAAAATTTTTTTATAGTAGCCACAATTTTATTTATTTGTGTATTTATTTTGGTTATACTTCAGCTTCACCACTCTAGGTTGGCATTTCAGATAGAAAGATAGAAACAGAGAAAGGCAAAGAAAATGACACCACAAAAGTTATAGTTGAGGCCAGGCTCAAACCTAGGTTATTGATCCTGCTGAACCTCTAGTTGTAACACTTTTAGTCATTAAAAGTAAAATGGAAATTTATGCTAGTACAATTCTTAGCACATATTATAGAGGCACTAAAAAAATATTTCTTAGTCATTTACAAGAATGGGTACATTGGAAGTAAACTACCATATCACAATGAAGAAAAAAAGAAAAAAAAATGAGTGAAAGGCTATAAATGAAAGATAATTATCAAGATGATTCCACAGGTAGGAGATAGGATTTGTATGCCTGAGCTTTCCTGCCTGAACTCTGGTGCATGTATTGGAGTGGTGCTCTAACTTCTCTCTTTCATATGATTTCAATAATAGAATAATTCTTTAAAAGTATGTAATAGTATATTGTTGGAAAGTGGGGCCCACTGTCCCGGGAAGTTCACGCCGTTGTTTCCATGAGGTCAAAGCGAGTTGACCCCCAGCTCTCCCTTCGGGTGGAGACAAGGGCAGGTTCCTCTGACCTCCTGAATTAATGATGGATGGCTTCTCTGGAATGGGGGCTACCTTTCTGCACATGCCTCTCCTCTCCCCTTAAAGCAAAAACCATGGATTACCATGTGTGGTTAACCTAAACACTGCCAGCAAACATCCTGATTACTCAGCTGCCCCCCCCCCCAAAGTGCCTGCAATTTATCTCTGGAAAAATGTATGTTGTAAAGCTTGTGACCAAACCTTGTGTGGTAACCTTTTACTTGTGATCAAATAGTCTGTTGGTCAAAATGTGACTATGTATTCTGTTACTCTGTGTTTGGGTTAATGGTCACCTCAACCTTCGCCCCCACCCTGCGCTATGGATATATTTACCTGCTTTTTCTTTCAATAAATGAATTGTCCCACTGAGGCTTTCCCAGAGCTCAGTGCCCTATCTCTCTGCACACTTTGCCCTCGGCAAGCAGAGCTACCCCAGGATCCCCAAGGGGCTACTCCGACCTCTGTCTCCCTAACGGCCAGGGGAGCCCAGAAATTTGCAGTATCACAAGACTGTTTTATTTATTTTTTATTTTGGATCTTAAAAGTCTTCCAGCATTATAACTTTTGAGTGAAATTCTGATTCAGAATCTTACATTCCAGTAGCTTAAGCACCATTTCTGCCTTTGATTGGAATGTACTTGAATCTTGCTAAATCAGTTTCTCTTGCCTGCAAAATGAAGTTGTTCCATTCTAACTGCATATAACTTAGTGAGACAAATGTCCTCACCAAAAGCTTATAAACAAAAGCAAACGAAGTCAGAAAAACTCTGCTAAAGATATCTCAGTTTATCCTTCATACCATGTGCGGCTGGAGCTCAATCAGAAGCACTGAAGGTTGATGGGGAGTGAAAGACCTTGTATTGATATTTGTGTGGGGTTGAGCCAGATCAGTACTGTCACAGTGCCAGAACAGATATATTCATATGTTCTGTGTGAAAATTGCTCTTCATTGTAACAGTTATGAGTTGATATACAAAATTTCAAATTGAACATTATGGGCTAAGCCCATAATTTTAATTAATTAATTAATTAATTAATTAATGAGCTGGGGACTCTAGTATGCCTAATTCTATCATTCTGAGGCTGCTTATTCAGATGGAGTGATAAGAGGGGGAGAAGCCACAGCACAGACCTGCCCGAGCTTCCTTATTTGTGACAAGTTAGACATCCTACCCAGTGAGTTATTCCCCCAGTCCACAATTAAATAATCTTGAGGACCACTAAGAACCAGCCTGTTGTCTGACTAACTCAGGTTTAGTCATGCAGGAAGGGGAAGAAGTGGTCTGGGTTACCTTCTAAGAATTTTAAGGAGTGTATTAAAATTTGAAGATTAGTTCCTGTTGGTTACTGTTTCACATGCAGATAGGGAGAAATAGATTTTGTGATTACTGACACTGAAGCAATGAGAGTAGCAACTGCGTATCATTAAATATGGGTTCGAATAGCAAAGCAAATGGGGCATCATTGGTAAGAGCAGTATTTGGTCACATAGAAGGTTCATGCCATAGGTGGGGCCAAGAGGTGGTGTGCCTGGTTAAGGGCACACTTCAAAATGCGTAAGGACCCCAGTTCAAGCCCCTGGTCCCCACCTGCAGGGGGAAAGCTTCACAAGTAGTAAAGCTGGGCTGCAGGTGTCTCTTTTTCTTTCCCTCTCTCTATGTCCATCCCCTTCCAATTTATTTCTGTCTCTATCCAATAATAAATAGAAAAAAAAGATTTAATTTTTTAAAAAGCAGTATTTCTTGTTAACTTTGCTTCTGTATTTATGTCTATCCTTTCAATTTGATCAAAGGCAGAACTACCTTTATCATTTCCCCCCTCCCTTCCCCCTCCCCTCTCTCCCCTCCCCTCCCCTATACTCCCCTCCCCTCCTCTCCTCTCTTCTTACCCAGAGCACTGCTCATCTCTGGTTTATGGTGGTGCAAGGGATTGAGCCTGGGGCCACCGGTGCCTCAGGTATGAGAAGCTTTTTCGCATAACCACTATGCTATTTCCCCAGCCCACCTTTATCATTTTCATCTAAAATAATTTTCAGTCCTGCACAGGTGAGTAGTGGGTTAGGGGCATGATTATCAGTGCCCTAAGCACTGCCCTATGCCTCATAGTTATGGCCCTGAGCAAGAAATGCCCCAGAAATTCCCTGGCTCCCTTTCTGACCTATGTTGGTTCCTATACGAAGTTGCCTTGGCATCTTTTATAAGAAAAGTAATAAACGTTAAGAAAAGTCCCCATTCAGTGGTTCAGATCATCGGTTTTCGAAAGACATGTCTTGTCTAAATACATGAATTACCTGATGTTAAACTGGAAGCATGAAGTGGATCTGGCTTTCTCCAAGCACCTGTTTCCACGCCTAGTTTAAAATCAATACGTGCTTCAAATCTAGTAGAGCCCAAAGAGGCTCCCACTGCAAGTGTGATTTAATGCATGATTGGGACACATTTTCAAAGGGTCTCTGACACAGGTAGTGCGCTCCTGGCCGATTTGAGCTGGGGATAAGGAGAGGTAGTAAGAAAAAGGCAGGCATGCAGGTCTTCCTGCTTCCCGAAAGCCATCTGCTTAGTGCTTTGAAGAGTGGGAGTCTTTCGTCCAGGTGCTCATCGTAATATTTAGTTCTAGCAATGAGCTAGATTGGTGCTACCGCGGGCCCACCTCCCCTGGGAAAGAATTGCGCGTGCGCGCGTGTTGCCGGGGTAACCGCAGCCGCGGAAAGGCGCTGAATCACCGGCGCGCGCTTTCTGAGCAACGTCAGAAGCCCCAGTGGAGGGAGGACTGGGGTCCCCCGGGGCTGCCACTCCACTTGAGCTGTGTGACTCCGCGGCCCTACCTGACTAGGGAAGAGTGGGGCGCCGCGCCGGAGCTGTAACAGTGATCATTTTGTGACTACAGAAGGAAGGTAAGCGTGCAGCTGTAGTCTCCTGGTACTATTCTGAAAAAGAAAAAAGCAGGGATTATTCGTATGTTCTCTGTGACAGAAGATGAACAGATGCACGGTCAAGGGGGGGGGGTAGAGGGAGAGGGAGAGGGAGAGAGAGAGAGAGCCTGAAGATGACGAAGAGTAAGAGCAGGTGGAACAGCAGGTGATGGTAGCCAGTTACTCATTAAAGCGAGATTCACTATCGCCAGCACTTTCCAACCATTCTGGTTGAATAATGGGAATCAGAGGGCCGCAAAAAGGTTATGTCTCAGGAAAAAAAAATACTATGCCCTGAATTTACGAGGTGAGTTTCTTAAGGTTCTTATGGATGTCTGGCAAATGGCAATTTCTTATGGATTGTCACACTGATGGATTGCTTCTTACTAGGATGGAATAGGGAAATTTGCGTCCTTTTCCCAACCTCATTGCATTTCTTTGACCTGTAGCATTGTTTTCTTTAATCTTTGCATGGTAATATTTATATGATCGTTGTTATGGTTGTCTGAATGCATTTTGTGTCTGTGCCTTACACAGAGCACTTCAGGTCTACCTGAAGCTTAAAAGCTTTTTAAAATATTAGTATTTATTTATTTATTATTTTTTACCAGAGCACTGCTCAGATCTGGTTTATGGTGGTGCAGGGGGTTGAACCTGGGACCTCTGGAGCCTCAGGCATGAGTATCTCTTTACATATCCATTATGCTATCTACCCCTGCTAAAATATGAATTAGTTAATATGAGTGTGATAGACTGTCAGACCAGATCAGTACTAAGCTTTGGAGAGTAGTGTGAATTGAGTCTATTCAGTACAACCAAAGGGGCTTTTGACATAAAGGTCAGCCCTCACTTCTGCATTGTCTCCCTCACCCAGACTAAAACTGTTTGATGACTTTTCCATTTCCCTTAGAATGCCCACCACAACGTGATTTAAGTTTTATAAACATAAGCAGAAACATGAAATTATGAGTCATGCTTTTGATCTTTGATTGTCTTAACCACAGTCCCCAGGAAGAAGTATACATTGGCAATCCTTCCTCCATTTACTTTCAGTCTTATCATGATGTGCCTCTGTTTTTTTTTTTTTTTCAGATACCTACTCATATGATTCATTAGACTTTCTTGCTGCAGTGATCTTTGTTAGACTTAAAATAAAGATTGAAAATTCACTTCTTTTAATATTATTTTTTAGATCAATCTGCTGGTTCCCACCTGAGAAGGAAAAGCTTCATGGGTGAAGTAGAGCTGCAGGTGTCTGTCTGTCTCCCTCTCTATCTCCCTCACCCCTCTCAATTTCTTACAGTCTCTATCCAATAATAAATTTTTAAAAGAAAGAGAAATGGACGCCGATAGCTCTATTTCACCGATCATGAAGCTTTCCCCCTGCAGATGGGGACGCAGGACTTAAACCTGGGTCCTTGCACACTGTAACATGTGCACTCAATCTAGTGCACCACTTCCCTGCCCCATCATTAGACTCTTCGTTATATTTCATAATGCCAGTTGACATTCACTTATGTTCTCATTGTATTAGTTTCTATTGCTATCGAATGCATCGCTTACTGGTTTAAGACAGGTATTCATTTGTTAGCTTTAAAAATTTTTTTGTATTATCTTTATTTATTAGATAAATATAGCCAGAAATTGAGAGGGAAGGGGAAGATAGAGAGAGAGAGAGAGACAGAGAGGCACCTGCAGCCCTGCTTCACCACTTACAAAGCTTTCCCCCTGCAGGTGGGGACCTGGGTCCTTGCTCACTGTAACGTGCACTCAACCAGGTATGAAACCCCCAGCCCCCATTTATTAACTTTTATTAGGGTCTTACTAGATCCACCTTAAGTAGCCACGTGAGTGCAATTCTCATCTGAGGAAGAATTTGTTTCCTAGCTCTTGCTGGTTGTTAGTAGAACCTAGTCCTTGCAGCTGTAGAACTAAAATCCCCATTTTCTTGCTGGTTATCACTGGAGACTGCTGTCAGCTTCTAGGTGTTATCTATATCTTTCCACATTACCCCCTCTATGTTTAGAGTCAGTAGTAGGATTTTTCTATCATGTCCCATATCTTCTGACTTCCCTGTCTGTTGCCAGATGGAGAAAATCCTGTTTTATTTTTTTTTAAATATTCTTTTCTTTTAATTTTTATTTATTCCCTTTTGTTGCCCTTGTTTTTTTATTGTTGTAGTTGTTATTGTTGTTGTTGATGATGATGTTGTTGGATAGGACAGAGAGAAATGGAGAGAGGAGGGGAAGACAGAGGGGGAGAGAAAGGTAGACACCTGCCAACCTGCTTCAGCGCTTGTGAAGCTACTCCCCTGCAGGTGGGGAGGCGGGGAATCCTGTTTGTTTTTACTAGAGCCCTGCTCAGCTCTGGCTTATGGTGTTGTTGGGGTTAAATCTGGGACCTTAAGAGTCTCAAGCACAAACAAGTCTTTTGCATAACCACTCTCCTCTCTCTCTGGCTCTGAAACTTCTCTCTTTTAAAGGACTCATATAGGGGGGCGGGTGGTGGCACACCTGGCTGAGCGCATGTTACAGTGTGCAAGGACCCAGGGTAGCCCCTGGTGCCCACCTGCAGGGGGAAAGCTTCACAAGTGGTGAAGCAGGGCTGCAGGTGTCTCTCTGTCTCTCTCCCTCTCTATTACCACCTTCCCTCTCAATTTCTACCTGTCTCTCTCCAATAAATAAATAGAGATAATTAAAAAAAAATAAACTTACATAGTAGGCTAGAACAATTCTAAAGATCTATTTTAAGGTCAGTGACCTTAATTGTATCTGAGGTTGCAGTGGAGACGTGCACAGTGGTAGAGCACCTGATTTGCACGTTTGAGGCCTTGGTTTCATTGCTAGCACCTGATACCAGCCAATACAAAAAATAATCTTATGAGTGGTAGAACATAAATTTGTCAATATCTCAGGCCCTTGCTGGTAGAATGACATGACCAGGCTGTGTCTGGTCTTTTTCTTTCTCTCTTTCTTTCTTTCTTTCTTTCTTTCTTTCTTTCTTTCTTTCTTTCTTTTTTTTTTAAAGAATTTCATTTATGAGAAAGATAGGAGAGAGACAAAGAACCAGACATCACTCTAGTACATGTGCTTGCTGCCAGGGATTGAACTCAGAACCTCATGGTTGAGAATCCAGTACTTTATCCACTGTGCCACCTCCTGGACCACTGTGTCTGGTCTTTAGCTCTAGCATTGTCATGCCCTTGACCAGTGGGCTAACCAGCCAGTGGTGTGATAAGCCTTTTTCTTTTTCAATACTACTGTTAGGGCTCAGGAAAGCCAGGATGAAGGTATATGCTTCATGGACTGTTTTTTTTTTTTTTCCCTCAGGTAAATTAAACTTTATTGGACACAAAAACATGTTAGAAAAGAGAGTTATATAAAAGGAGAGAGAGAAGGGGACCCGACCCACTTAACAAAGTAGATGGTCACATGGTGGTTCAGGAGAGAGATCCTTCATGGACTGTTCATCACCTATGCTGACAAAGGAAAAGTGCTGGAAGTGAGAGAACCTGGAGAAAAAAAAACAAAAAACCCCGACTCATTTTCATTTTTTATGCTCCCTACCCATGGGAACTTCGAGACTTGTTTGAGAGAAACTAGAAACTCACTCCTGCTTTGTAAACCATAGAAGTAACTCCAACCCAGTATATTTTGTATGCTGACTGAGGGTAACAATATATTTTGGCACTTACTCTCACATTGTGAGCTATCAAATAATATTGAAGTTGAATATTATGGATAATCTCAAGTATACAAGAGCATCTTATAAATGAGTGGAGTATTATAAATGACTTACATTGATGGTGATGATGAATATTACAAACCATTTGTTTCCTTGTATTAATAGGATAGTCTGTTGGCTGGAAACAGTTGATTATCTTTCAATTTAGTACCTTTTTTTTTGGTTTATTTATTTATTTTTAATATTTATTCTCTTTTGTTGCCCTTGTTTTTTTATTGTTGTTATTATTGATGTTGTTGTTGGATAGGACAGAGAGAAATGGAGAGAGGAGGGAAAGACAGAGGGGGAAAGAAAGATAGACACCTACAGACCTGCTTTGCAGCTTGTGAAGCGACTCCCCTGCAGGTAGGAAGCTGGAGCTTGAACCAGGATCCTCGTGTCGGTTGTTGTTTTGCGCCACTTACACTTAACCCGCTGCGCTACTGCCCAACTCCCTGGTTTATTTATTTTTACCAGAGCACTGATCAGCTCTGTTTTATGGTGGTGTGGGGTATTGAACCTGGAACTTTGGAGCCTCAGGCTTTGGAGTCTCTTTGCATAACCATTATACTGTCTACTACCACGACCCAGTTCTTTTTCCTTTATAGGGAGTAAGTAGCTACTTAAAGCCAGAAAGTTAAATTCAAAGGAAAAATTTAAGATTAGCTGATTAAAGACTTGAGGATAAATTAAATTGGAAGACTGAGCAGTCTCAGATTCGATGAAGAGTTTGTCTGATTTAGAAGTTTTTTTTTTTTGTTTGTTTGTTTTTCTTACCAGAGCAGTGCTCAGCTCTGGCTTATGGTGGTGTGGGGGGGTTGAACCTGGAACTTTGGAGCATCAGACATGAGAGTCTCTTTGCATAACTAATATGCTATCTACCCCCACCCTGACTTAGAAGCTTTGAAACAGCAGCTCTCTTTAGAATTTGTTAAAAGCAGTTTCACGCTCAACAACACATGCAGCATCCAGCCTTTGAGTCTGGATAAAATCTAAGCGTAGACTGGGCTTTTCTGCTCTCATTGACCATTCCTGATTCTTCTTTTTCTTTTCTCTTCTTTTCTTTTCATTCCTTTTCTTTAGATTTTATTTATTTATTAACGAGGAAGATAGGAGGAGAGAGAAAGAACCAGATATCACTCTGGCACATGTGCTGCTGGGGATCGAACTCAGGACCTCATGCTTGAGAATCCAAAGCTTTATCACTGTGCCACCTCCCGGACCACCTGATTATTGTTTTCTAAAGGTGATTATTTAGTTATTGTTGGCACAGGATAAAGCACTTAGGTAGCAGTGATGGCCCCGTTAGGAAAAAATTTAAGTTGGAAATAAAAATGCTGAGCCAATTGGAAACTAAGGTATTACCATAATTAAGGAAACTACATATATAAAAAACTCATGATGTTCACCTTCTGAATTTTCTCCCTCTTAATTTAGCAACAGTGTTTCCAGGAGTATAAAGCTGGTGTTATTTACAATCATGGGTGGTGAGATAGTGTCTTTAATTGCTGTACTTTCAAAAGATGCTTAAACATTAACTCTAGCAATTGGTGCATATATATAAATCTCTTACCTTTTCTTCTTTTTAGTTATTGTCTATCCATCTTTTTAATTGTTCTTTCTCCTGTTTCATCTACTCACCCACAAAACAAATAGAAAATCACCTCCTTCATTGCTCCCTCCCTTTCTTCTTCCTGTCATCACTCAGGTATTACAGCTTCAGGCCAACTTTTTTTTTTTTTTTTTTTTTTAAGAAAGGAGACATTAACAAAACCATAGGATAGGATGGGTACAACTCCACACAATTCCTACCACCCGATCTCCATATCCCCTCCCCTCCCCTGATAGCTTTCCCATTCTCTATCCCTCTGGGAGTATGGACCCAGGGTCATTGTGGGATCCAGAAGGTGGAAGGTCTGACTTCTGTAATTGCTTCCCTGCTGAACATGGGCGTTGACAGGTTGATCCATACTCCCAGTCTGCCTCTCTCTTTCCCTAGTGGGGTGGGTCTCTGGGGAAGCAGGGCTCCAGGATACATTGGTGTGATCGTCAGTCCAACGAAGTCTGGTCAGCATCATGCTGGCATCCGGAACCTGGTGGCTGAAAGGAGAGTTAACATACAAAGCCAAACAAATTGTTGAACAATCATGGACATAAAGGCTGGAATAGTGCAGATGAAGTGTTGGGGGGTACTCACTGCAGACTCTTTTGTACTTCTGCTTTCAGGTATATGTTTTTCTTTGGTTTATACACACGTGTGAACATATGCTCTATCTCAGGGGACCTAGTCTATATTTAGGTTTGGGGACTTTATTGGGGAGTGGACCACCTGGAGTGGAATTAGAGAATACTATGAAAGGAAAGGTCTCACCTGAGTGATGAAGCTGAAGGGTTGTCGTTCCACACCTGAAGTCTCTGGACACAGTCTGAAGTGAAGCATGTTGAGGTGGCACTTGTTACGTTGATTAGGTTGTGATCGGTGGATGCAATATTATTTGATATGAATTGAGAGAAACATGCAGGAAAGTGGGCCCCACCCTAAGGTTCCAGGACTGGTGGAAATATAGGCTCTATAGTGGAAATGTGAGGTTCCTGCTGTCTTAGGGTTCAAGAAGACAATGAATAGTTATTGTTATCATCACATTATTTGGTAGTTGGGTTAACTTTGAAAAGTCCCTTTGTTAGGGTTTGCTGTATAATATCCAGCATCTTGTACATAGCTGTGCCACTGGTTGCTTCTGTTCTACCTGGTCTAGACTTTTGAGAGAGTCCACATATCAAAGACTCAGCCTATGTATTAAGAAGACTCAGTCTGTGTTTTAAAAAGTTCGAGACATACAATCAATTTTTCCCCTCTCATATTAATTAGTGGTTTATATGACTACACTTTAATAGGAGTGTACATAAACACCATTTCCACCACCAAAAGACTGTGCCCCATCCCCCCTATCCCTTCCCCCCCCCCAAAGCCAAATGTCCACCCTCCCCCTTACCACAGGGTTTTTACTTTGGTGCCCTACTCTCAATTTGATCAGATTCTGCTTTTAGTTTCCCTTTCTGTTCTTCTTTCTCAACTTCTGTTGATGAGTGGGATCATTCCATACTCATCTTTATTCTTTCTAACTTAGCTCACTTAACATAATTTCTTCTAGCTCTGTCCAAGATGGGTCAGATAAGGTGGGTTCATTGTTCTTAATAGCTGCATAGTATTCCACTGTGTATATATACTACAGCTTTCTCAGCCACTCATCTGTTGTTGGGCATCTGGGTTCCTTCCAGGTTTTAGCTATTATGAATTTGTGCTGCTATGAACATAGGTGTACACATATCTTTTTGATTGGGCATTATATGGAATCCTCGGGGTATATCCCCAGGAGAGGAATCATATGGAAGGTCTATGTCTAGCCTTGTGAGCATCCTCCAGACTGCTCTCCACAGAGGTTGGACCAATTTACATTCCCACCGGCAGTGTAGAAGGGTTCCTCTGTTCCCACAGCCTCTCCAGCATTTGTTGCTGCTGTCCTTTTTGATGTATGCCATTCTCATAGGAGTGAGGTGGTATCTCAATGTTGTCATTATTTGCATTTGACAATCAGCGGCCTGGAGCAGTTTAAAAAGAGAAAGACAGGGATTTGGGAGGTAGCACAGCAGGTTAAGGGCCCGTGGCACAAAGCACAAGGACCGGCATAAGGATTCGCTTCAAGTCCCTGGCTTCCGACCTGCAGGGGAGTCGCTTCACAAGTGGTGAAACAGGTCTGCAGTTGTCTTTCTCTCCCCCTCTCTGTCTTCCCCTCCTCTCTCCAATTCTCTCTGTCCTATTCAACAATGGCATCATCAACAACAATAAAACAACAAGGGCAACAAAAGGGAATATATATACATATGAAAGACAGAGAAAGATGATACAGCTTTGAAGCTTCACCTAGTATATTGGGAAGCCATGCTTGAATTTGCCCCCCCCTTTTTTTCCCAATGTTAGATATGAACTCAGGGCCTTCTACATGTGCAGTACTATTGAGTAACCTCCTGGGTCCAATCTTTTTGCTTTTCTTTCTTGAGGGAGAGAAGAAAACAAAGAGTGATGAAGGAGAGACACCTCAGCACTGTTTCATTACCCATGGAACTCTTTTGGTGCTGTCCATATTTTCCTATGTGGAGCTGGGACTCTAACTCAAGGCCTCACCCCTAGTAGGCAATGTCCTGTCAGGTGAGCTATCTCCTGTCCTTTCCCTTCCCTTCTTGTCTCTCTTACTCCAAGATGCTCATACAGTATAATTATTGCCTGCAGTCACCCATAAACTTAAAGATACCTTAGCAAAGATAGTTTTTAGCCAAAGTAGAGGATGGAAAAGCAAGGGTGTTGTTGTGCGCAGGCCGCGGAGAAGAGAGAGAGGGGGTCCGGAGCAAAGAGGAAACACAAATCTTTATTTGCGCTGGCACCTCAGAGTTGGGTGCTAGAGAGGCAGGTTGGGCCACGTGGAGGTAGTGAAAATGGCCGCCTCATGCAGTAACCTTTCCTGCGTCTGAACACCGGAGTGAAGCGCTGGCAAGAGAGTGAGGTGCGGAAGAAGAAGGGCTTTTATAGGAGTAGCTTTCGCAAGAATGGGAAGGGGGAGGAGTAACCATAGCACTCCAGGACAGGATAATAACTCTCATGAGAATGGGAGGGGGGAGGAGTAACCAAAGCACTCCAAATATCGCGGGGATATAGACAAGCCCTGAGGGCACAACATGGCTGAACAGGCACTCCGAGAATGTCCCAACTCTCGCGGGAACTAGCAGTAGCCTGAAGGGACAACATGGCAGATGTGACTGCATCGGCACAATTTCCCAGCACAAGGGAGGAGAAGGGATAATAAAAAAGAAGCACACTGGGAGTCAGGCGGTAGTGCAGCGGGTTAAGTGCACATGTGGCATGAAGCGCAAGGACCGGAGTAAGGATCCTGGTTGGAGCCTCCGGCTCCCCACCTGCAGGTCTGCAGGTGTCTATCTTTCTCTCCCCCTCTCTGTCTTCCCCTCCTCTCTCCATATCTCTCTGTCCTAACAATGATGACATCAATAACAACAAGGGCAACAAAAGGGAAAATAAGTAAATAAATATTAAAAATTATAAAAAATAAAAGAAAGAAAAAGAAGCACACCTCCCTGGTAGTTCCTGTGCCTGAGTTGAAATACAAAATACAGCCCTGACTTGTTTCAATTTATTATCTCTGGAAAGCTGAAGTTTTCCAGTTTATTTTTGTTAGTCAAACTACAAATGAGGTTGTAGCCAGTAAACTATAAATGTGGCCAGCTCTTGATGGTCTGTGGGGAATCTTATATAGAAGATACATTTGGGACTCTGTGGGACTATGTGAGACCTCCAAATTCTATTTCCTTGTGCTCTTTTGATATCTGTGATTTACATCAAGTTTTGTTTTTCTTCTTCTCTACCTCACCATACTGGTTTAACCCCTATGCTTCTCTCCAATGCCTTTGGATAATTAACTCCCCTGCATTATGGAGACTAATTGTCTTGACCTTTATGTATCTCATCAATTCTTGTCATACCAGCCCCCTACCATAGGGGCAAGCTGACCTTTAAGAAACCTGTAATTTCTGACATGTGAAAATGTTCTTTGTTTAACTCAGTATAAAGACCTGTACTCTTCTCCCAATAAACGAATGTTTGTACCAGAATGTTCCCCAACATCTCTTTCTGAATTCATGCAGCCACTAGAGCTGGTGAAGGAGGGTCGGAGGCTTACCCCCCGCCCCCCAGCCCCGGTTGGAGCCACTCCACATGAGCCCCAGCAGGAATCAAAGATTAGTTCCCTGTTGGGCTATTTTCATTTCCCTAAGGCAGACAAGCAGCTATTTGCTTTTTTCTTCCCCCCCCCCCTTACAGAAACATTATTTATAAAAGCCAAAAAATAAGGGGTTAGGTGGTGGCGCACCTGGTTTAACACACACATTACAATGCACAAGGATCCAGGTTTGAGCCCCCACTCCCCATCTGTAGGGGGAAGCTTCACAAGTGGTGAAGCATTACTGAAGTTGTCTCTCTCCTCTATCTTCCCCTCCTCTCTTAGTTTCTCTCTGCCTTGGCCAATAAAATAAAAATAAATAAAATTTTAAAAAGAGGTGTGCTTAAAAAATAAAAGCCAAAATTCAGGAACCAATTATTGACCTAACTGTAAAGAAATGAAGTCAGTTATAATAGTCCACTCTATGGACTGTTATAAAATAACAAACAAATAAACAACAACAACAACAAATAATTAAGAAGAATGTATTAATGAGTAAACTAAAGAATAGTATTTTGATTATTTTTATTAGTGTTTTGATTATTATTACTTTATGTATTTTTACCAGAGTGCTGCTCAGCTCTGGCTTATGGTAGTGGATTGAACCTGGGATTTCAGAACCTCAGGTGTGAAGGTCTTTTGCATAACTATTATGCTAGTTCCCTCACTCTTGATTGATTCCAAATGTAAATAAGAACTGTAATCAGGGGGTTGGGCAGTAGCACAGCAGGTTAAGTGTATATGGTGCAAAACGCAAAGACCCACATAAGGATCCGGGTTGGAGCCCCTGTCTCCCCACCTGCAGGAGGGTCGCTACGCAAGTGGTGAACCAGGTCTGCACATGTCTATCTTTCTCTTCACCTCTCTGTCTTCCTTTCCTCTCTCCATTCCTCTCTGTCCTACCCAACAACAATGACATCAATAAAAACAATAATAATAACCACAACAACAATAAAAAAAAAAGAACTGTAATCAGAGAACATAGCTTTGGCTATTCTCAAGGGGTATGTGACCAAGTGTCGCCTGATCCCATCAACATGGACATTTTGTACCAAATCTCCTTAGTGTTGAACTGTCCTAACCTGAAGCTCAAGATGTCACCCCAGATGCATATACCATTGAACATGACAAGGAATGGTCTGGTAGTGATGTCTTACTGCCTCATAACTGGAGAAATAATTTGTGATGTTGTCAAACTTCCAGTTGGCTATCTGGTGAACATGGGCATCAGAGTAAATGAACAATGTACTATGGAATGATTTACAGTGTTTATAGTGGGAGTTTTAGGTTTCACAACCTTATGCCTACCCAGTGCCCCGAACACTCTAAAACTTAATAGATCCCTTCTTCTACTCATTGTATATATCTGTTTCTTATATTTTTATGACTACAGTAATTTTCATGTCAGTGAAACTCCTATGTTATCTTATAGATTATATTGCATTTTTGAGAAGAAACCAGTGGTTGCTAGAGTTGTTTCTGCTAGTGAGGTTTTATTTTTTATTTCCCTAGAAGTCACCCACAGACTTTTGTATACATTTTTGCCATGTGTGCTTAACCCGCTGCACTACCGCCCAGCCCAAACATTTTCTTTATTGATCAAAACAATACTTAACATATGTTGAACTGTCTCCTCATCTCCTTTTTTTTCTTTCTCTATACCACTGTGATAAATTGAGGAAATAAGTATATGTCCAGTCTGCCACCTTTAACTAGAAAATTTTCTAAGTTGCCAGAATTATTTTTTTTAAATTTATTTCTTTACTGGGGAATTAATTTTTTACATTCAACAGTAAATACAATAGTTTGTACATGCACAACATTCCCCAGTTTCCCATATAACAATACAACCCCCACTATGTCACTTATCATCCTTCATGGACCTGTATTCTCCCCACCCACACACCCCAGAGTATTTTACTTTGGTGCAATACGCCAATTCCAGTTCAGGTTCTGCTTGTGTTTTCTTTTCTGATCTTGTTTTTCAACTTCTGCCTGATGTTGTTTTCGCCGGGCTGGCTTCACGGGCAGGTAACAGACGACCAAGGACTCATGGCTGGGTTGTACGCAGTATCTCTTTATTCATGCAGGACGCAGCGCAATCTATACCAAGCTAAGCTAAACTCAAAACTACAAACAATCTTGTCCTTATAAATATACTAGCCCAGTAGGGTGGGAACAGGATGCGACTCAGAGAGGGTGGAGAGAAAAGTGACTGGTGAAAATCAGAGTGTGACAAGGAGAGGGGGCTGAGCAAAAACATATCATGAACCAGTGGGGATTGAACCAATGCCCTGCAGTGGTTATGTAAATAGAATATAGTGGTTATGTTCGCCCACCCTGTCCAACGCTTGACGTCTCGTCACCCAATCTGGTCCCCTACGCCTACACTGAACTTCTCTGTTCCACACTCTTGGAAACAGAGTTGGCAGTCAGCTGAGGTAAAGAACAAACACCTCATCACAGACCCCTGCAAGCATCAACCCAGCTTTGACCTAGCACGTTATGATTGGGCCCTCCTCAATCGCTATCGAACAGGCCATGGCCGGTGCGCCGCTATGTTCCATTGCTGGGGAGCCAGAGACGACCTGAACTGCCCCTGCGGCTACAGACAGACTATGACCCACATAGTCAAAGACTGCCACCTCTCCAGATTCAAAGGAGGTCTCGAAACTTTACATCAGGCTCAACTTGATGCTGTTGACTGGCTATGGAAGAAGGGCAAACGCTAGAAGAAGAAGTGATTATGTAAATAGAATACAGTGGTTATGTAAATAGAATGAAGTGGTTATGTAAATAGAATAATGTTAAGCAGGGGGGATTAAACCAAATGAAACAGAAGAGGTTTTAGAAGCATACTGACAATTCCCCCTTTCTTTTTAACTAATGGCCATAGTATCAGGATTGTGGGGTGAACAGAAATCTATATCGTACAGGCGTTTTCAAAAGAACTGGCATAAGACATGGAAAACAAAATAGGCGAGCAGCAATAACCAGTGTGATGCCAAGGGGAATGTTTCTTGCCTCAAAGGGCAAGGTCTAGCAGGCGAAAGGGCATTTCTTGCCTCTTGCGGCGCTTCATGCCTCTGTGGGCATAACCTAATAAGGAGGGGGAGTTTTTTGACTCTGGGGACAGAGCCTGCAGGCGAGGGGACATAGTCTATAAAGTCTCAAGGCAATTGGCTGAAGTTAGTCTTTGAGAAACACAGCAGCGTGTACCAGTAAGTCTGATGGAGGTGTCAGGCCAAAGTAGCTGACCACAGAAGAAAATGCCAAGGGATGAAATGCTGCATGTCTGTCTCAATGGGGAATGTTGGCCACCAAAATTCTGCTTTTCTGTGGAGAGTGATCTTTGGAGTCTGTGAATCTGTTTCTTCAGGTCGTGCCAGGTCACATCATTGGTTTCCGGGGGTGTGTTGTAGTCATTCCATCTTGTGGGCGATGTCAGAGAACAGGGTTCCAAATGGAATTCCGGGAATTCCATTTGAGTAGATGTTTTTTCATGTGAAGACTTGACAGCTGAAATTCACTTACTTGTCAAACAAAACTTGTAGCAGATTAGAAGTTTACTATAATTGATAACTCCATTATAATTGGAAGTCCTTTCTAGTATGATTTTAAGATTGTTTAAACAGTTTAAACTCAATAAAATGTGGAAAGGTAAACAGAAGAATCACGGTAGAAGCCTCAGGCATGAGAATAATTAACATAATCATTGCACTATCTGCCCCACCCATAACTCATACCGTTTCAGGATTAAACGTTTCAGATTTATGCCAAGACGTAAAAAAAGAAATCAAAGGAGGAAAAAACATTTTTTTGGATTATTTCTGCATGTCTCTAGAAATCATGGCTGCATCTAGCTTTTTTTTTTTTTTAAGTCAATGTCAAACAAAAATTCAGTCATTCAAATCACTCTCTTATGAAACAGATCTCACCATGTAGCATCAAGAGTCCCTGGAGGGCGTCCTAGTCCAAAAAGCTCTTCAAAATTCCATTTAGGGTGCTTCTGACTGTTCCTGCTGTATTGCTTCAGGCATCTACTTTTAAAAGCATCTTCCCATCGAAGAAAGAATCCAATCAGGAGAGTAGAACTAACCACGTGTCTCCATTCTTGGGGACTGCCAGGGTACTGGAGAACGCTCCTCAAATTAGAGTAGTCCTTCTCCATGGGAAACATGCGAGAAGAAGTCCAGAAAGTCCCAGTGGAAATCCCCATACATATCTCAAAGTCTACGATCACGGTCATAAAGAACCAAATTGTGGCCCAGAGCAAAATGTAGTCCTTTTCCTCAGGAAACATGGGAGAGGAAATCCAGAAAGTCTAAGGAGAAATCTCAGTGCATCTCCCAAGCTCTATGATTAGGGTCACAAGAAACCAAAGTTCCCAGTCAGGAAACCGAAGTGTGGCCCAGAGCAAAATGTTCCAGAGACAGAGTAACTGTCTCATGATGAAATAGTAGAGGCTTTGGCAAACCTCTTCATAAGTAGAAAGGCAACCCATGGCGGATGGGTAGCCAAGTTTACTTATCTGGGCGATGGGCAGGTTAGGTCCCACGTCGGTGCCGGTCCCTGTTTCAGGGCTTATGTCAGTCCCTTGTTCGGGTGCTATATGTCGGGCTGAGCTTCATTGACGGGAGACAGACAACCTGGGACTCATGGCTGGGTTGTACGCAGTATCTCTTTATTCATGCAGGACGCAGCGCAATCTATACCAAGCTAAGCTAAACTCAAAACTACAAACAATCTTGTCCTTATAAATATACTAGCCCAGTAGGGTGGGAACAGGATGCGACGCAGAGAGGATGGAGAGAAAAGTGACTGGTGAAAATCAGAGTGTGACAAGGAGAGGGGGCTGAGCAAAAACATATCATGAACCAGTGGGGATTGAACCAATGCCCTGCAGTGGTTATGTAAATAGAATACAGTGGTTATGTAAATAGAATGAAGTGGTTATGTAAATAGAATAGTGTTAAGTAGGGGGGATTAAACCAAATGAAACAGAAGAGGTTTTAGAAGCATACCGACAGCCTGAGAGTAAGATCATCCCATATTCATCCTTCTGTTTCTGACTTATTTCACTTAACATGAATTTTTCAAGGTCCATCCAAGATTGGCTGTAAACAGTGAAGTCACCATTTTTTACAGCTGAGTAGTATTCCATTGTGTATATAGACCACAACTTGCTCAGCCACTCATCTGTTGTTGGACACCTGGGTTGCTTCCAGGTTTTGGCTATTACAAATTGTGCTGCCAAGAACATATGTGTACACAGATATCTTTGGATGGATGTGTTGGGTTCCTTAGGATATATCCCTAGGAGAGGAATTGCAGGGTCATAGGGTAGGTCCATTTCTAGCCTTCGGAGAGTTCTCCAGACTGTTCTCCACAGAAGTTGGACCAATTGACATTCCCACCAGCAGTGCAGGAGGGTTCCTTTGACCCCACACCCTCTCCAGCATTTGCTGCTGTTACCTTTTCTGATGTATGACATTCTCACAGGAGTGAAGTGATATCTCATTATTGTCTTAATTTGCATTTCTCTGACAATCAGAGACTTGGAACATTTTTTCATGTGTTCCTCGGCCTTTTGGATCTCTTCTGTGGTGAATATTCTGTCCATGTCCTCCCCCATTTTTGTATGGGATTATTTGTTCTCTTGTTGTTGAGTCTGGCAAGCTCTTTATATATGTTGATTATTAAACTCTTATCTGATGTATGGCATGTAAAGATCTTCTCCCATTCTGTGAGGGGTCTCTTGGTTTGGGTAGTGGTTTCTTTTGCTGTGAAGAAGCTTTTTAATTTGATGTAGTCCCATAAATTTATACTTGCCTTAGTCTTCTTTGTAATTGGATTCGTTTCATTGAAAATGTCTTTAAAATTTATGCGGAAAAGAGTTCTGCCAATATTTTCCTCTAAGTATTTTATAGTTTGTGGTCTAACATCCAAGTCCTTGATCCACTTGGAATTTACTTTTGTATTTGGTGAAATGCAGTGATTCAGTTTCATTCTTCTGCATGTTTCAACCCATTGTTTCCAACACCATTTGTTGAAGAGACTCTGCTTTCCCCATTTAATAGTCTGGGCACCTTTGTCAAAGATTAGATGTCCATAGGTGTGGGGCCTCACTTCTGGGCTCTCAATTCTATTCCACTGGTCAGTGTGTCTATTCTGTTCCAGTACCAAGCAGTTTTGATGACAATGGCCCTATAATACAGTTTGAGATCTGGGAGTGTGATGCCTCCAGTTCTGTTCTTTTTTCTCAAGATTGTTTTGTCAATTCTAGGTCTTTTCTGGTTCCAGATAAACATTTGTAGCATTTTTTTCTATTCTCCTAAAAAATGTGCTTGGGATCTTGATGGGGATAGCATTAAATTTGTAGATGGCTCTGGGTAGTATATTCATTTTGATGATGTTAATTCTTCCAACCCATGAACATGGAATATCTTTCCACTTCTTTGTGTCTTTTTCAATTTCTTTGAGTAGTGACTCATAATTTTCAGTATACAAGTCTTTCACTTCTTTGGTTAGGTTTTCTCCTAGATATTTTATTGTTTTTGTTGCTATAGTAAAAGGAATTGATTTCTGGATTTCAATTTCTTCTTAGTGTTTGCATAGAGGAATGCCACTGACTTTTGAATGTTAATTTTATAGCCTGACACATTACTGTATTGCCTGATGATTTCCAAAAGCTTCTTGCTGGATTCCTTAGGTTTTTCCATGTATACTATCATGTCATCTGCAAATAGGGAGAGTTTGACTTCTTCTCTTCCAACCTGTATCCCTTTAATTCCTTGCTCCTGCCTGATTGCTATGGCAAGAACTTCCAACACTATGTTGAATAGTAATGGTGATAGTGGGCAGCCCTGTCTAGTACCTGATCTGAGGGGGAATGCTTCCAGTTTTTCACCATTGAGTATGATGTTGGCTATATGTTTGCTATATATAGACTCCACTATCTTCAGGAATTTTCCATCTATTCCCATTTTTTGTAGTGTTTTGATCATAAAGGAATGTTGTATTTTGTCAAAGGTTTTCTCTGCATCTGCATCTATTGATATGACCATGTGGTTTTTGGTCTTGCTTTTGTTGATGTGGTGGATCACATTGATTGATTTACGTATATTAAACCAACCTTGCATGCCTGGGATAAACCCCACTTGGTCATGATGAACAATCTTTTTGATATACTGCTGTATCTGGTTGGCTAGAATTTTGTTCAATATTTTCGCATCTATGTTCATCAGATATATTGGTCTGTAGTTTTCTTTTTTGGTTGTGTCCCTGTCTGCTTTTGGTATCAGGGTGATGTTGGCTTCATAGAAGCTGGCAGGGAGTATTCCAGTGTCTTCAATCTTCTGGAATACTTTTAAAAGTAGAGGTATTAGTTCTTCTTTGAAGGTTTTGTAGAATTCATTTGTAAAACCATCTGGTCCAGGACTTTTATTTTTGGGGAGATTTTTGATAACTGTTTCAATTTCATTAGCTGTGATGGGCCTGTTCATGTTATCCACTTCCTCTTTACTTAGTTTTGGAAGTTGGTAGGTATCTAGGAAATCGTCCATTTCTTCCAGGTTCTCTAGCTTGGTGGCGTATAGTTGTTCATAGAAGCCTCGCATGATATGTTGAATTTCTGCGGTGTCTGTTGTGGTATCTCCTCTTTCATTTACTATCCAATTTATTTGGGTCTTCTCCCTTTTTTGTTTTGTGAGTCTCTAAGTTGCCAGAATTCTATTAATAAACCTAACTTCCCCAGCAAAACTAATGTGAATGTATTTATCGTTTGTGCTGTGTATCTGGGATGCCCTTAGAATAATGGTGACCCTGTCTACCAGATCTACTCTGTGCGATAAAAGATATAAACTCTTTAATGAGTACCTAACAAATTGGTCTGTGGGGGCTGGGTGGTAGCATAACAGGTTAAGTGCATGTGGCGCAAAGTGTAAGGACCAGTGTAAGGATCCCAGTTCAAACCCCTGGCTCCCCACCTGTGTGTGTGTGGGGGGTTGCTTCACAAAGGGTGAAGCATGTCTGAAGGTGTCTATCTTTCTCTCACCCTTTTACTCTTCTCTTGATTTCTCGCTGTCCTATCCAACAACAACTACAGCAATACCAACAACAAGGGCAACAAAATGGGAAAAATGGCCTCCAGGAGCAGTGGATTCATTAGTGCAGACACCAAACCCCAGCAACATGGACCTGGAGTCAAATAAATAAAATAATTGTTCTGTTAGAACATCTTGACTTTCTCAGACTTTGATGATAAAGTAGTTGTGTTAAGTAGCTTTGGTTGGAGTAACATAAGAACCTATCCCCCTAAAATCTCTTTTACACTATTTGCCAAAAATTCCTGAAATGCCTTTTGGTCAAGAAGATACCAGATCCTCATAAAGTCTAAGATGTTAAGGCTGAAATAAGTAGTTAAGAGTCAACACCTTTACCAAGAAACTTGATTTGTAGAAACCTATAGAAAGGGCATTGATGGAGGTGGAGAAAGGGGAAGAACAGAGTAAGACTCCTTAAAGAGGGGATAGGCAGAAAAATGCTTCTCTTTGTGTGTGTGTGTGTGTGTGTGTGTGTGTGTACTGTTGTTTTTTTCTTTGAAATGAAACACTAAGGAGAACTGACAAGAAATAAGTCATTTACACATGTAGGCATACTAGATAGTTCTTTAGAGATAGAGTGAAGATAGGCAAAGCAAAAACATGATGAACTGTCAGTATTTCATTCTGGGGAAAAACTGAAGAGACCCATGTATTTGGAAGCTTTTTTTTTTTTTTTTTAAATAAAGGCATTACTTAAAAAAAACTTTATTTATTGGATATTGGATAGAGACAGACAGAGGTCGAGAGGAAGGAGGAGACAGAGGGAAAAAGACAGAGAGATACCTGCAGCACTGCTTCACCACTTGCAAAGCTTTTCCCCCTGCAGGTGGGGGCCAGGGGTTCAAACCCAGGTCCTTGAGCATTGCAACATGTGTACTCAACCAGGTGTGCCACCACCCCGCCCCTATTTGGAAGCTTTCTAGCTAAGATTAAAACCTAGCTCTGAAGTGCTACAGTCCTAGTTGCAAAAATGATTTTGTATTTGAAAAGAAATCACGTGTTTTTGTATATCTGAATGTCAGTCAAGGAACGTAACACTCTGCCCCTGAAACTTCCTACTACGTTTGATACATATATTGGAAATAAGTAACTTTTTCTGTAGTATATTACTAACCAAGAAAACAAAGAACAGGGTTTTAAATCAATACATCTGGCAGTGTTAGAAATGATGGGAATCACCTTGTCATTTTACTCTGTGAGCACTTTTTATCAGAACTGGGCTATGTTTAGTTTGCCCTGACTTAAGCAGCCTGGGAATTGCTACTGTGTGATTTGCACTCCTGCTGACAGCAAAATATGGTGTTCTTAAGATCAGAAGGCATTGCTTTAAGTTTTCCCCCTTTCATATCAAAGCCTCCCTATTGAAGAATGGGCCCACTGTCCCATAAAGTCCAGGCCATTGTTTCCATGAGGTCTGGACCCCCAGACATGGGCACCTTTCTACACATGCCACCTCCCCCCCCTTCCTTCTTTAATTAAAAGCCATGGATTACTCTGTACAGTTAACCTTAAAACCACCAGCAAACATCCTGATTGCTTAGCTGCTTCCCTCCCCCCCTCACCTCCTGAAAAATGTACATTGTAAAGCTTGTGACCAAACCTTGTATGGTAACCTTTACTTATGATCAAAGACTTTGTTGGTCAAAATGTGATTATGCATTGTATTGCTCTGTGTTTGGGTTAATGGTCACCTCAACCATCCCCCTGAATTAGGGCTATATCTGCTTGCCTTTCTTTTCAATAAACAGGTTGCCCACCTTTCTGAGGCTGCCCCTGGAGTTGAATGATTCTGAGATTCTCTCTGTGCACAATGCCCCCAACATGCAGAGTTACCTCGGGACTCCCTGGGGAGCCACTCTGACCCTTGTCTCTTGTGGTCATGGGGGCAGGGAACCCAGAGCATACTGCACCTCCCTGCAGGTCCATCTGATTAGAGGAGAAATCTTGCTTATGGAATTGGTAAAAGAAATGCCAGCCACTCCACCGATACATATCATCATTCAAGCAACTCTGCACTCACTTCTTTTTCTTTTCTCTCCCCCTCCTATTTTTTATTTTTTATTTATAAAAAGGATACATCGACAAAACCATAGGATAAGAGGGGTACAACTCCACACAGTCCCCACCACCAGAACTCCCTATCCCATCCCCTCCCCTGATAGCTTTCCTATTCTTTATCCCTCTGGGAGTATGGACCCAAGGTCATTGTGGGATGCAGAAGGTGGAAGGTCTGGCTTCTGTAATTGCTTCCTTGCTGAACATGGGCATTGGCAGGTTGATCCATACTTCCAGCCTATCTCTTTCTTTCCCTAGTAGGGTAGGACTCTGGGGAAGGGGGCTCCAGGACACATTGGTGGGGCTGTTTGTCCAGGGAAGTCTGGTTGGCATCATGGTAGCATCTGGAACCTGGTGGCTGAAAAGAGAGTTAACATATAAAGCTAAACAAATTGTTGACTAATCATGAACCTAAAGGCTGGAATAGTGCAGATGAAGAGTTGGGGGGGGGGTCCATCCATTCTGTAGATAGTAGGCCTATTTTTGTTATATTCCAAAGGGCCCATGACTATACTAGTTTTTTTTTTTTTCCCTGAGCCTGAAGTCTGATATGCGGGTGGATCCAAGTTATTATTATTATCATTAATTTTTACCTGAGTACTGCTCAGCTCTGGCTTATGGTGGTGTGGGGCAATTGAACCTGGGACTTCAGAGCCCCAGGAATGAAAGGCTCTTTGTATAACCACTATGCTATCTACTCCTGCCCACTCATTTCTTTTTCCTTTCCACTTATATTTACTCCCATAGTGTTATTAATGCTTATGACTTTGAACACTATGATGGACAAATGGTGATGCCTTTATGATCATCACTATTATGTGACAATAATGAATTCCATTTATTAGCCCCAGCCTTTCTCCTGTCAACCCCAGGTAAATGTATCTCACTCTGCACATTTGTTTGGATAGCTTACATTATTCCCATAGTAGCAACCACATTCTCCAAGTTGTTCAGCCATCCTAGAGTCTTGTCTTTGTCTCATATCCTGCATTGTACCAATTAGTAAATTCAGTAAGCTTTTTTCACCAGGGAACTAACTGCTTAACTCTGGCTTATGGTGATTCGGGGGTTGAATGTGGGACTTTTTTTTTTTTTTTTTTTGCATAACCATTGTGCTGCCACCTGCCACCCAGCAGGTTTTACCTTTGAAATAAATCAACAACCTGACACCTTTTCAGAACCTTTACTGCTCTTGCCTTGGTGCAGACACAACCTCTGATCGTCACTGCAGTAGCTCCTTGTTTGTCTCTTCTCTATCCTGGCCACTTACAATATTGTGAACTAAGAAATGTCTATTTGGGGCTCATGAAATAGCTCATGTGGGTAGAATGCTGCTTTGCCATGTATGCAATCCTGGTTTGATCCTGGCCCACATCACATTGAAGGAAGTTGTAGAGCTGTGGCTTCTGTTTATCTGTCTGTCTATCTATCTCCTTATCATCTATCTATCTGAAAAAGTCAACCTAGATTGGTAAAGTCCCTCAGATGACCAAAAGAAAAAGAAAAAATATATATATATCTGGTTATTTAGATGATCAAAGCATACTTGATCTTCATCCACAATTCCTGGTTCAAGCTCTCCAAACTCTTGGAATTTCTTCACTGTTGAGAGTGGTAATGAAATGGGAAAACCAGCAGACAGGGAAATAAAAGAGGAAAGGGGAACTGTTGTGGTTTGTGGTGGGCCTCACTCCCTGATTCTTACAGGCTGAGAAGAAACCACTTTTCCTGACCCTTGACTGTTTCCACCAGCCTCCCTGTTTAAAGTCCCCACTGCTTTTGTTTCTGTCCAATATGTTTGCACTATAAATCCTGAATGTCACACCACCTTTGCAAAGACATTTTTAGTCTGATCTCACTTAATGGTTGGTTCAGAGATGGAGAGAACCCACTGAACTCACCTGTGTAGTATAACATACTCCTTGCCCTCCATGGAGCTGTAACAGTAAAGGTGTCTCTAGTTATGTGGGTGAAATGACTTTTGGAAGCAAATAAGGATGAGGACTAGTTGCTTGGAGAATCAAGCAGGCTCCTTATACTCCAGACCTCAAGGGGAATAGGCAGGGAAGGAGAGAGAAACAGAGAAGGAGAAACCACAATACTATTGGCGCTGCGCAGGAAGCTTTTCCTTTTCTTGGCGTTCCCTTGTGGTGGCTAGGGGCTGGAGCCTGGTAAAGTGTAAGCTGTACTGAAGTAGCTCTCCCCTGGCCCCAGTTTCTCTTATCAGATTGCATGTGCTGTTACACAGTCTAAAAGGCATTTACTTTATTTTCCTCAGTACTTTCAATGATTTACACTTTTTCACCATTTTCCTAAATACAGAAACTCAGTATTTCCATGCATTTATACTACTCATTTTCTGCTTTTAATCTGAGTATTTTACGTAATTCTGTATTATGAACTTTATGGTAATATATAGGTATTATATATCCATGAGCTATACAATAATAATTATATCCTAGTATTGGATATGTTTCTAATTTATTATTTGCATTATATTTTAGCTGTTAAGACTGAATGCATTCAAAGTGTTATATATGATGAGATTATATCCTTTCTACTTTTTTTTTTCCCTCCAGGGGCTTGGTGCCTGCACTACAAATCCAATGCTCTTGGAGGCCAATTTTTCCCATTTTTGTTGCCATGATTGTTATTGTTGTTATTATATCCTTCCTACTTTAAAAATTATATTTATTTATTTTCCCTTTTGTTGCCCTTGTTGTTTTTCATTGTTGTTGTAGTTATTATTGTTGTTGTTGATGTCATCATTGTTAGGTAAGACAGAGAGAAATGGAGAGAGGAGAGGAAGGCAAAGGGGGAGAGAAAGATAGACACCTGCAGACCTGCTTTACTGCTTGTGAAGTGACTCCCCTGCAGGTAGGGATCCAGGGGCTGGAACCGGGATCCTTATGCTGGTCCTTGTGCTTCGCACCATGTGTGCTTAGCCCACTGCGCTACCGACCAACTTCCTATCCTTTCTACTTTTATGATAGTAGAATACCTATGTTTTTATTGTAATAATGTCAAGCTGGGGTTTTTTTAATAAAAGATTTTATTTATTCATGAGAGATGATAAGAGAGAGAGAGAAAGAACCAGACATCACTCTGGTACATGTGCTGTCGAGGATTGAACTTGGGACCCCATGCTTGAGAGTCCAAAGCCTTATCCACTGCACCACCTCCCGGACCACCACTCAACAAGGGTTTTTATTTAAATGGCTATTTTTTGCCCTATCTCTAGCCCCTAATTTTTAAATTCTTTTAAATTCAATATTTTGCTTCATTATGAGTGATGATTTTCTCTTAGTGAGACACATTGAATAGTTTTGTCATTACTACATTTGGGGAAAATGAGTTGACATAAACAATTAAACAAGCAACTAAATGGCACATTCATTAACCATAAGGAGTAACATGATAGATGTATGTATTTGAAATGATAGATCATTGTGTGTGACTCATTAATGGAGGATATTTACATAGTCATAATAAAACAATACACCTTTGAAAAATGAAAGATGTTTTAAAAGTCTACTTGGCATTGTATATGGATTTTTTGGAAAATAAGATGTCATAAAAGACATTAAAAATTGTACTGCAGTAAATCGTTCATCTTAAAAACATCAAGGTGAACTGAGCTGTTATAATGGCTGAATGCAATAAATTTTTAAGGCTAGCTCAAGAGGATCATGCTAAATCATTTATATTACTTAGTACTTTATTGTGGAGCCTTGTGAATATACAACTGTACTGTTCAAGGTCACTTTTTTTTGCTTATTTCAGAAAGAGAGGGAGAGACACCACAATATTGAAACTTCCTCTGATGCCTTAACAGTTTGCATAAATATTAAGGACAGTCACATGAAGGACTGGCAAAATAGCTCACCTAGATAGTGTGTCTTCTTTTTTTTTTTCTTTTGCCTCCAGGGCTATCATGGGACATAGAGAATATACCAGTTTACATTCCTATCAGTAGGGAATGGGAATGCTTGAGTAATTTATACGCTGGCCAGCACAGGGAAGTATGAAGGATTTTTATATATGACAGTTTTATAACTGAACTGCTATATCTCACAGTTTTTAATTTTTCTATCTATGGTTGATTTGAACATATTTAGAAGTATTTAAAATGCATTTGTTGGGGGTCGGATGGTAGCATAGAGGGCTAAGTGTAGTGCAAGGATGGGCATTAGGATCCTGGTTCCAGCCCCTGGCTCCCCACCTGCAGGGGAGTCACTTCACAAGCGATGAAGCAGTTCTGCAGGTGTCTCTCTTTCTTTCTCCCTCTGTCTTCCCTTCCTCCATTTCTCTCTGTCCTATCCAACAACAACAGTAACTACAACAACAATAAAACAACAAGGGCAACAAAAGGGAAAATAAGTAATAAAAAGTAAAAAATAAAATGCATTTGTTTCTCTCTTTAAAAACAATTTTACTGGGATATAGTTCACATATTATATAAGTCACCTATTTAAATCATACAGTTCTATGGCTTTTAGTATGTTCACAGAGTTATCCAACTATCACCACAATCAATTTTAGAGAATTTTCATTATCTTGAGAAGCCTAGTATACAGTAGAATTCACTCTCCATTCTACCCTCCCCAACTTTCTAATCCTAGAAACACTACTTTCTTTTCCATCTAAATATGGATGTGTCTGTTCTTTTTAAAAATATTTATTTATTCCCTTTTGTTGCCCTTGTTGTTTTATTCTTGTAGTTATTATTATTGTTTTTGGCTAGGACGGAAAGAAATGGAGAGAGGAGGGGAAACAGAGAGGGAAAGAGAAAGATTGACACCTGCAGATCTACTTCACCGCTTGTGAAGCAACCCCCCTGAAGATGGGGAGTTGGGGGCTTGAACTGGGATCATTACACCAGTCCTTGCTCTTTTTGCCACCTGTGCTTAACCCGCTGCACTACCACCTGACTCCTGGATGTGTCTATTCCATAGAATTCATGTAAGTGAAATCATACAAATATTAGTCTTTTTTTATCCCTTATGTATTTCTAATTTATTTATGTATTTATTGGATAGAGACAGAAATTAAGAGAGGAGGGGAAGATTGAAAGGAAGAGACCGAAGGTGAGTATAGGTGGCTTGAACTCAGGTCCTTGCACACTGTAATGTGTGTGTTCAACCTAGTATGTTACTGCCTGGCCCTCCTTAACTGATCTTAACCCTCATTTCTTCTTGTCTAGGTATGAACAGAAGAAGTGCTCCACTATTACTTGTTGAATACATTTCTATGCTGTAGTCAGCTCTGGGCTTACTCCATTCCTACATCTATCTCTTCAGCCCTCTGATAATATCCTAAGCACTTAAACTTACCCCATCTCTGAATCAGTAATGTCATCATGGTCATTCAAAGAGAGTGAATGCAGTTGGAGTGAAACTTCCAGGATGGTCTAGGGGTCAAGCATGGTAAGAAAATCAGAGATAGGGAGTAGGGCGGTAGTGTAGTGGGTTAAGTGCATGTAGCGCAAAGCACAAGGACCAGTTCAAGCCCCTGGCTCCCCACTTGCAGAGGAGTCCATTCACAGGCGGTGAAGCAGGTCTGCATCTGTCTATCTTTCTCTCCCCCTCTGTCTTCCTCTCCTGTCTCCATTTCTTTCTGTCCTATCTAACAATGACGACATCAATAACAACAATAAAAAACAAGGGCAACAAATGGGAAAATAAATAAATATTAAAAAAAGTTAAAAAAAAAAAGAAAATCAGAGATAAAATGAAATTTAAGAACAGAATCAGGCCAGGAGCCAGGTGGTGGCACATTTGGTACAGTAAAAATGTTAAAGTGAGCAAGGATCAGGGTTCAGGCTCCCCCCCCCCCCCAAGTCCTCACCTTCAGGGGAAAAGCTTCAGGAGTGGTGACACAGTGCTGCAGGTACCTCTCTGTCTCTCTGTTAGTTTCCCCCTTCCCTACCTATCTCTGTCCCTATCCAATAAAAAAATATATATACTAAAAAAAAAATAGAATCAAGCCAGAAATATTATGAGTAAGAAATATCCATGGTACACACTGCCTGGTTATTTATTTATTTATTTATTTATTTATCAGAGCACTGCTCAACTTTGGCTTATGGTGGTGCAGAGGATTAAATTTGGGAACTTGGGAGTCGGGCGGTAGCTCAGCTGTTTAAGCACACTTGGCGCAAAGCAAGGACCAGTGTAAGGATCCCAGTTTGAGCCCCCGGCTACTCACCTGCAGGGGCGCTGCTTCACAGGAGGTGAAGCAGGTCTGCAGGTGTCTATCTTTCTCTTCCCTTCTCTGTCTTCCCCTCCTCTCTCCATTTCTCTCTGTCCTATTCATCAATGGCTACATCAATAACAATAATAATAACTACAGCAGTAAAACAACAAGGGCAACAAAAGGGAAAATAAATAAATAAAGTTAAAAAAAAAAGTAACCGGGAACTCAGAGCCTCAGGCATGAAGCTGTTTGTATAACCATTATGCTATCTCTCTCTCACCCTGTGTGGTAATTTTTTTTAAAAGCTGTTATGTTAGAGTGAAAATGAAAAGTGTAATCTTACTTTATTAATACAAAGGTAAGATGTGTTCCATTTAGAAAATTCAAGTTTAAATTAAAGAGAAATAGGGTGAAATATTGAAAGGAGAAAGGTTGTTCTTCAGTTTTCACTTTGTGGAAAGTATTTCAGATCTTTACATATGTTCAGTTCATTCACGCAGAGTTTACGTAAGAATGTATGGGTTTGTACTATTTATAATGTCTTGGGCTTGTTAAGCCTGCCTAAAGGTTTATTTTACCACTCAGATTTAGCTTTACTTTTGACAGGATTTTTTAGGAAGCTAGACAGGCATTTCTCTTTCACATTCTTTAGTGTTTTTCCCGATTAGTGAGGACATAAGACAACAGGCACAAAAGCAGGCCACAGGAGAGGGCATGGTCTGTCAAGAGAGCTGGGCAATTCAGGTTGGATAATAAGGAAGGTCTTCTGTATTAACTCAGAGTGGAATGTGCTTGTTTCACAGAGCCATAGAAGAAGTCTAGAGCTGTCACAGGAACAGTCTCAGACCTATATAGCACAGAGGTTGACTCTGAAACTCAATTTCCTTTCTTGTCAGTTGGAAATAATAAGAACTCCTGCCTCAGAATAATTATGAGGATCAAATCAGATTTGTGTGCCCTCTGAACCACTGTAAACTAGGGCTGAGCAAATGTTCTGGTTCATTCTTTCTTATTAAAATAAAATAAAATATTTAAAGATGAAAGTTTTGTCTGCAGTCTGGGGAGACAGCTAGCTGGTAGAGCACAGGATCTGCAGCCTGAGGCTCCCAGTTCAATCCCCAGAACTGCACATACTCTGGCTTTTCTCTCTGATAGGAAACTCATATGATTTCAATAATAAAGATAAATCTTTTTTAATAGATACTATTTTTCAAGACCTAATTCAACCTATGTGGTACTAAAATGGGAGTTTTAAGAAAGCAAAATCTACAAACTGTTAGAGCCAACAAAGCCCTTGGTAATATACGGTCCTTTCAACATCAAGGAGCTGGAGACCCATTGTTTTCTTATATTAATGAACTGAATGAAAGAAGCTTAACTATCATATTGAGGAAGTGCTTTTGTTGCTGAGCTGAGTGTTTCACCTCTGCTCTGAGATAATGGCAGTGAATTGCTTTCTGGGGTGTGCTGTGGTTGTAAAGTGCATATGCGAAAGGATTGAAGGGTTGTAAACTTGGCCGCCAGCCGTTTGCTAGTTTAGCTCCAGTCCTTTGGAGTAGCATCCTTCCAAAGAGGTACTTTTGCTTCATTCTTTCAAAAGTGTTATGCCTTCCCCTGTAGTACAGTAGAAAGTCAGCCCTTATCTATGGACTTTTTCTCCCCAACTATTCCTGGCTGACACCAGTTTTGCTCTTCTCGGGCACTGTCTTGAACAGCTGAATGTCACTAAGGGACCAGTTACTACAGGTGGGAGATAGTCAGCCTCCCTTCCTATCTCCTTCCCATCTCAAATTACCACTTTGCTCACTGGAGAGAAAGAAAATTATGGGTGGAAAACTGTTTATGCCACCTGGTGTCCTACTTCCAGAGTTTGTCATAAAAAATAAAAAATAAATCACCACAACAGCTGAATAGAAAAAGGACATTATTGCTGAAAGGCAAATTACAAGCTGTGAAGATGTGTCTGAAGAGCACAGATAGTAGAACTAGCTTCAATAAAAGGAGCAAGGTTTTGCTGTTACATTGCTTTGTTTTGTAAGATAGAAACAGAGAAGCAAAGAGAGTGAAAGGAGTGAAAGAGGCCACAACACTGAAGCTTCCTTCTTTCCATGCGATGGGGGAAGGGCTCGAACCGGGGTGGCACACATGACCTGGGGCTCTGGTTTTATGTTGAGTGGAGTTAGGATGGTATAACAGTCTATATGTATATAGGATGTTTTCAGGAAAAGTGAGCATATGCATAAGGGGGAAGGTGGACTTGTACAGATAAGCTTACAGCGAGCAAATGAGGAGCCAGGTGGTGGCATGCCTAGTTGAGTGCACATGTTACAATGCACAAGGACTCAGGTTCAAACCCCTGGTTCCTAAGTGCAGGGGGAAAGCTTTGCAAGTGGTGAAGCAGTGCTGCTGGTGTCTCTCTCTCTCTCTTTCCCACTCTATTTCCCCACTCCTCTGTTATTTTCTGTTTCTAGTCAAACAAATATTTTTATTTTTTAAAATACTTCAGCTTTATTTATTTTGATATGACAGAGAAATTGAGAGGGAAGAGGGATCGAGGAGGAAAGAGAGAGTGAGAGAGAGAGAGAGACAGATCTTCAGCACTGCATCATTGCTCATGAAGCTTCCTCACTGAAGGTGGAGACTAGGGCCTTGAACCTGGGTCCTTTTCTTGGTAACACATGTACTTAATCAGGTACACCACTGCACAGACCCCCCCCCCCATATTTTAAAAAAGAAAAACAGCAAGCAAACATAATCATATATCACATGCACAGAGAGTAATGGAAAAATATCATTCTGCCATTTTTTTTTTATAAAATGGAAATATTAACAAGACCATAGAATAAGAGGGGCACTACTCCACACAATTCCCACCACCAGAACTCTGTATCCAGTCCTCTCCCTTGATAGCTTTCCCATTCTTTTTTAAAAAAAATATTTATTTCCTTTTGTTGCCCTTGTTGCTTTATTGTTGTAGTTATTATTGGTGTCATTGTTGTTGGATAGGACAGAGAGAAATAGAGAAAGGAGGGGAAGACAGAGAGGGGGAGAGAAAGATAGACACCTGCAGACCTGCTTCACCGCTTGTGAAGCAACTCCCCTGCAATTGGGGAGCCAGGAGCTCAAACGGAGATCCTTATGCCGGTCCTTGCTCTTTGTTCCACATGCGCTTAATGCACTGCACTACCTCCTGACTCCCAACTTTCCCACTCTTTATCCCTCTGGGAGTATGGACCCAGGGCCATTATGGACTGCAGAAGATAGAAGGTCTGGCTTCTGTAATTGCTTCTTCACTGAACATAGGTGTTGGCAGGTCAGTCCATACTCCCAGCCTGTCTCTTTCTTTCCCTAGTGGGGAGGTGGGGCTCCAGGACACATGGTAGGGTCGTCTGCCCAGCGAAGTCAGATTGGCCTCATGGTATCATCTGGAACCTAGTGGCTGAAAAAGAGTTAAGATATAAAGCAGAACAAATTGTTGACTAATCATGAGCCTAAAGGCTGGAATACTGCAGATGAAGATTGGATGTCTCTGTTTTGGAAAAAGCTAGTAGGTCTATTTTAGGTATATTCCAAGGGGCCCATGACTTTCCTAGTTTTTGCTTGTGCCTGACATCTAATATATAGATGACCTAAATTAATGTCTGAGGGGATGATGTCATACTTGGACATCCTGCCAGTTTTTTATCTGATAAGGAGAAAGAAATATGACTAGGTTGAGATGGCCTCAGGGAGTGGTTTTCTTTAGGAAATATATTCTACCTGAAAAAGAAAAAAATTGTACCAGAAAAAGAAAAAAGTAGAAGTGATTTTTGAATGTTCCAGACACACTAGATACATAACTCTTACTCTATATTGTCATTTAATGTATTTTATCAGATATAAAAACTAAGCCATCTATGGAATGTTAAACTGATACCTAAGATAAAGTCTCCCATATTCAGTACTCACTATTTCCTGATAAAGTAAAATAAACCATCATAAAATTAAATTTCACTCCCCCCCTTATTTTTATTTTCTGATTGTCACCAGGATTATCACTGTGGTTCCATGCTTCATGATAACTCCACGTTTCCGGAGGTCATTATTATTATTATTGTTGTTGTTGTTGTTGAAAGAGAGATAGAAATCAAGAGAGAGGGAGCATAAACAAGGAGGTGGGCTAAGGAGGGAAGAGTAGAAAGAGAAGAAGGCAGTTGGATGGTAGCGCAGTGGGTTAAGTGCAAAACGCAAGGGCCAGCTTAAGTATCCTGGTTCGAGTCCCCCCGGGCTCCCCACCTGCAGGGGAGTCACTTCACAGGTGGTGAAGCAGGTCTGCAGGTGTCTGTCTTTCTCTCCCCCTTGATTTTCCCCTCCTCTCTCCATTTCTCTCTATCCTATCCAATAACATTAACAATAATAACTACAACAATAATAACAGCAACAACAATAAGAAAATAACAAGGGCAACAAAAGGGAAAATAAATATAAAAAGAGAGAGAGAGAGAGGAAGAGACCCACTGCACTGATTTATCACTTACAAAGCTTCCCCCACACAGGTGGAGACAGGGGATTTGAGTCCAGGCCTTTGTGCATGGTAACATGTGCTCTACAAGATGCATTATTTCACCTCTTTTTTTTTTAATTTTTAAAAATATTTATTTTCCTTTTTGTTGCCCTTTTTAAAAAAAATTGTTGTAGTTATTATTGTTGTTCTTGATTTCATCATTGTTGGATAGGACAGAGAGAAATGAAGAGAGGAGGGGAAGTCAGAGAGGGGGAGAGAAAGATAGACACCTGCAGACCTGCTTCATCGCTTGTGAAGCGACTTCCCTGCAGTTGGGGAGCCCGGGCTCGAACTGGGATCCTTATGCCGGTCCTTGTGCTTTGTGCCACGTGCGCATAACCCGCTGCGCTACCGCTCAACTCCCTATTTCACCTCTTAAAGCATTTACACACACACAAATGGAATAAGCTAGGATGCCTTACTTATTAAAAATGTTTTTTGGGGGAGTTGGGCAGTAGCACAGTGGGTTAAGGGTATGTGGAGCAAAGTGCAAGGACTGTTTGATCCCAGTTGGAGTGTCTGGCTCCCCACCTGCAGTGGTGTGGCTTCACTGGTGATGAAGCAGGTCTGCAGGTGTCTTTCTTTCCCCCTCTGCCCTCCCTGTCGATTTATTTCTGTCCTATCCAACAACAACAACAACAATAACAAGGGCAACAAAATAGGAAAAATGGCCTTCAGGAGCAGTGGATTCATAGTGCAGGCACCAAACCCCAGCAATAACCCTGGAGGCAAAAAAAAAAAAAAGTTCCTCTGAACTGTAATTTGTGCACTTAACTGGGTGCACCACAGACCTGCCCCCTGTTCCTCTGAATTGTAGTATATGCACTTATCTGGGTATGTCACCACTGGCCCCCGATTCTTTTGAATTGTACAAGAAGAGAAATAGGTCCTACTGGTAAGACATGCTATGTGATAGCAACCCCTTCACCCCTACACCACAGATGAGGAACAGGGTAAGTCTTTAGTTTCTTGGTTAGTTACGTTGGCTTGCTTGTCCTCTGCTCCCTTTTTCCTTTTGCTGGTACATTTTTGTTTTCAAGATCTATCTTTATCTACCACTTTATTTGGCTTTGTTTTTTATACTTTTGCAGGAGTATTAACCACCTGGCATATCTCCTCTTGGCCTCCTCCTTGGCTACCACCTCACTGGATCTCTCCTGCCTTCGGCCTCCTAGCTGTATAGCCTGGCTACTGCAACTTCTCCCACTGCCCCAGTTTCTGGGACTCACCCAGCCATCCTCTTTAAGTAGCTTTGTGTCAGGCTGCGATGCGGAGGAGAGAGAGAGGAGATCTGGAGCAGAGAGGGAACACAATTCTTTATTCGTGAGGACACCTCAGAGTTGGGTGAGAGCACAGTGGTTCAGGCCACATGGAGCTAGCCAAAATGGCTGCCTCCCGCTACGCACCGCACCGCACCCTTCTGTTCACCGAAGTGAAAAGCTGGCAAGAGAGAGCGAGGGGCAGAAGAAGAAGGCTTTTATGGGAGAAAGTCAGGACATGATTGGCTAGGAAACAAGGCACTTGGGGATAGGATAATGGGAAGGGGGAGGAGTAACCAAAGCACTCCAACTATCAAGGGGAATTGACAATGCCCTGAGGGGACAACATGGCGGCTGTGACTGCATCATCACAATTTCCCAGTAGCTTTGTTAGTACAGTGGACTTTGGGGAGAAGTTAAAAAGGTTGCCCTTCCTTAGAAGATATCCTTACAGGGCTGCCTGGCTGAGAACACATATTATGTGCCCCAACCCAGGTTTAAGCCCCTACCCCCCCCTTCACATGCAAGGGACAAGTTCCATGAACAGTGAAGCAGTGCTGCAGGTGTTTCTCTTTCCTGCTCCCTCTCTGTTACTCTTACCCTTCTTAATTTCTCTCTGCCCCATCAAATAAAGCAAAAAAAAAAAAAAATTACCTCCAAGAGTAGTAGATATATAGTGCAGGCATCCAGCCCCAGTGATAATGAAATGAAAAATCCATAGTCTGCTGGTAGGTGCCTACTTCCATATTCCAGTATCTCGAGTCATGGGCTCTGATTGTAGCCAACTTGCTCTCACCTTTATTGTCAGCACCTTCATGAACTCTGCTCATAACCAATCAGCTTGTGCCGTGCCTAGTTTGAAACTGATAAATGCTGGGTACTGCGGTACAAGTGCATGCAGGTCTGGTAGGAATCGGCCTATAATCTGTTAATGTAAAATAAACGTAGCTCCCTGCCCTCCATGCAGCCTCAGATCTCATTCTTTAGTTACTTTTGAGCTATTAATATGGAATTTTTTATTACAATAACCCTGGTGGCAATCAAAGTAAACAGAGGAAAAAAGGAAGAAGATATCCTTTTATTGAACATGTCTTTCCTTACTAAAGTATAAAAACATAACATGTAAATAAAATAATAAAATAAATTTCATATTAACTTTTTGCCAAAGACATGTTTCGGGGTTGTAGATTTTGCTCTGTTACAACTCCTCTCATTTATAGGTTTGACCTTGTAATGGCAAAATCATGAAAACCTTTGCCTCTTTGCAAGAACTGTACTTGCTGTTTGAACTATTGTCTTGTGGTATTAACAGGGCAGATTTCCTTTTGATATGAATGAACAATAGAAATAACTATGTTTCTGCATTTACCTACAGTTTTCTTCTTCTTGTCCCCTTTCTGTTTTTCTTTGAAGATCTTGAGGCCAAATCTGGCTCCTAAGAAACATCAAAGGAAGCCTACATCAAAGACTTGCCAGGATCATTGCAGAAACCCGTCTGTCCTCTGTGGGAGGCTGAATGGCATCCCTGACAGGTGCACTGTCTTCATTGCTGCTGCTGGTGATCATTGCAGGTGATGACTGTCTCCCTGGAGACTCCATTGTCACCCTTGACCTTCATGTCTTTGGCTTAAACATTTCTGATCAACCTGTGGAGAGGAAGGTGCTGGCCAGGTGTATACTTACTAACAGTTATTTTACATACGAAAAGCATACCTCACATCTAAGTGGTTTTCAGTAAACAGGAGATTGAATTTTTTTTCTGAGTTATTTTACATATGAAAGATATAACTTGCAACTGAACAGATTTCTGGAAACTTGAATTTATTTTTTTTAAAACTATTGTGGCTATTTTGGGGAGATATGAAAATCATATTACATCTATGTGTTTCTCTATACAAAAACTCAATTTTTATGGTTTTAAAGGATTTGCAGAGTAGATCTTTCTGAAAAGCAAATATTCAAATTATCCTTTGTTTGAAATCTTTATCCTTTGTTTGAAATCTTCATCTGTCTGCATAAATAGATACATCCCTGACATGGAATCATTGGTGCACATTACTTTAGGTGATTCGTGCTATGGCCATGCCAACCAGGTCCCTTGGAACTCTCTAGGAGATGTGAGGAGAAATGTAATTGGGGAAATTTTGTATTCAGTTTGTGAAAGTGTGGTGGTAACTAACTAAAGATGACTCTAGTACTGTATGTAACTATTTCTCTTAACTCTCTTAGAAGTTACCACTACAAAAAAAAGATAACAGTTATTAAAAGAATTATTAGTAATGAGCTGTCATTGGACATTTTTTTTTTTTTTTTTGCAATTCTGAGTTCTATAGCAGAACTCTAACAGTGCCATTCAAATTATGTGGTGAAGAATCGATTTATTTACTTGTTTCAGAATTTATTTTTTCATGAGAAAGATTAAAAAGAAAGAACCAGGGAGTCGGGCTGTAGCACAGCGGGTTAAGCGCAGGTGGTGCAAAGCACAAGGACCAACATAAGGATCCCGGTTCGAACCCCGGCTCCCCACCTGCAGGGGAGTCGCTTCACAGGCGGTGAAGCAGGCCTGCAGGTGTCTATCTTTCTCTCCTCCTCTCTGTCTTCCCCTCCTCTCTCCATTTCTCTCTGTCCTATCCAACAACAACAACAACAATAATAACTATAACAATAAAACAACAAGGGCAACAAAAGGGAATAAATAAATTAAATAAATATTTTTTTTTAAAAAAAGAAAGAACCAGACATCACTCTGGTACATATGCTGCTGGATTGAACTCATGATTGAGAATCCAATGCTTTATCCACTGCGCCACCACCCAGACCACTATTTTTATTTCTACTCTCTTGCAGACAGATACTCTTGTAAAGAGACAAAAAAAAAAAGAATACAAGAAAAGCAATGCTTTTACTTGAATTTCAGGCCATGACAAATTGCTATGGAAGTTTCTGAAAGCCTCATTTCCTGTCCAGGCTAGTGACAGTCTGTGGCATACTGTAGATTACATGTATATAGCACCATTCTGCTACCTGCTGTGGGTGCCTGTTGACAGTGGAAATAGTGGAGAGAGAAAACTAAGTACTGTTTCACCACCTATAGAAGTGCTGGGTGCCAGGTGGTGGTGCACCTGGTTAAACTCACGCTACAGTACACAAGGACCCAGGTTCAAGCCCCTTGGTCTCCACCTGCAGGAGGAAAGCTTTGCAAGTAGTGAAGCAGGGCTGCATGTGTCTTTCTGTCTCTCTCCCTCTCTGTCTCCCCCATACCTCTCAACTTCTCTCTGTTTTTACCAATAAGTAAATAAATAGACAAACATATAAATAGAAATTTTCCAATTTTTGTATTTTTGTTGCTCTGATGTGGTGCCAGCAGTTGAACCCTGGGCTTCATGCATTTAAGACAGCTATTCCATAACGGCCAACACTCTCCAACCCTTATCGTTCATTTCAAATCTGATTAAAGCTAGTAGGTTATGAGCTTGAATTGAGAAGAAAATTTCTTCTCCTTTGACCATTCCTTGCAAAATGATCCATCATCAGAATAAATTGTGAGAATAAAAACTACCATTGAGCAGAACTGTGATACAATATTCATAAAGTAAACCTTAGTAACTGAATTTTGAGTGAAGAGCAAAATGCTATACATAATATATAATAGCAGGTGATTGGGGAAGTGGTTCAGAAGATGGAACCCATTTCTTACATGTGTGAGGGCCCACACATATGATCACATGGTACAGTGGTTTCTCACACATTCTCACATTCAATAAATGCATATTAAACAATAAAAAACACTCATGTGAAAATGAATGCTTCTGTTGACTAAATGGAGCAATGTATGAAGACAGAATGGAAGGTTATAACATTGAACAGGTAGAGGTATCTGGGTTGGTTGAATGGATAAGTATTTGGTTGTATGGATAAATATTTGCTTGGCTATTTCGATGAATGGATTGTAGGATAATGCAGTACCCTCCCTATAGGAAATGTGGATTATTTATTTGCTTGCTGGTATGATGTATCTTTCTCATTGGAGACTGCCATGTTTGCAGGTTGTGCTTGTATGCAGTGCAGTGACAGGAGGATGTACTCCAATGCAGTCATCTCACCTAATTTGGAAACGACCAAGATCATGCAAGTATCTCAAGCCACCACTGTGGTGGACTGCACGACTGCTTGCTGTGACTTGTCTAGTTGTGATCTTGCCTGGTGGTTTGAGGGCCGCTGCTATCTGGTGAGCTGTCTGCATAAAGACAGTTGTCAGCCCAAGATGAGTCCTATTGAATCTCACCTCACCTTTGTGCTCAGGCCTATCCAGAGGCCAATGCAGATGCTGAACTATGGAATGCTGAACAGAGGCTCCCCGGCAGACATCTGGGGGGACTCACCTGAATACATTAGAAAAGACTTGCCTTTTCTTGGTAAAGATCAAGGCTTGGAGGAGATGTCTGAGTACTTGGATGATTATCAGGAACAGGACCTCCTCCAACCCATCAGCAAACAGGAGCGCAGAGGTGGTGCGGAGTATACGGATTGGGGTTTACCAGCTGGTAGTGATGGAGGTATCAACTCATCTGCTATAGAAGATACCGATCCATCTGAGGGGAAACAGCAGGAAGACCTTGAGCCCCAATATCTGGACTCAGAGCACCATGAACTAAATGAATCTGTGGAGACACCACCCTCAAAATACTCTCCAGACAGAAGACTGTTGCTTCCTTTGGGGACTCCATCTGCTGGAGAAATCCTGGAGACAGAGAGTTTTCAGCTCCAGGGAAAATCCAACAACAGTTCTCAAAAAGAGGTAGGTGCAACTGGCATGTGCTGGATTTGGGAGGAGATGGAAGGGCTGAGTTTACAGAGCCAAGCACACATCCAACTGTGAGAACACAAGCAGGGTCCTCTTACGGTCACCTGTTTCAGGTGTCAGCAAGAAATATGACTCTCTGCACCTTCCAGGAAACAAAACATCTTGTCCCTCTGCTGTGCTCTCGTAACCAGACTGTTTTAAAAGAACAAAGAGTTCCTTTGGTTTTACAAGTTAGTCTCCTAATGATGAGTTAGCACTTCTCTCTAGAGATGCTTTTCTACCAGTATCTCAGGTAAATAGTTATTTCATAGAAGTTTTATGAATCAGGGGCCGGGCAGTAGTGCAGTGGGTTAAGTGCACATGGTGCAAAATGCAAGGACTGGTATAAAGATCCCAGTTCGAGCCCCCACCTCCCCACCTGCAGAAGGGTTGCTTCACAAGCAGTAAAGCAGGTCTGCAGGAATCTTTCTTTCCCCTCTCTGTCTTCCTGTTCTATTTTGATTTCTTTCTGTCCTATCCAACAATATGACAACAACAACAATAATAATAACAATGATAAACAGGGGCAACAAAAAGGGGAAAAATACCCTCTAGGAGCAGTGGGTTCGTAGTGCAGGCACTGAGCCCCAGCAATAATCCTGGAGTCAATAAATAAATAAGTCCCATGAACCAGTCTATATACATAACACACATACTCACAGGCTTTGAAAATCCATCACAGTATGTTCTTAAGATGCAGCAGGTATATAAATTGCTAGAAACTGAATATATTGCTAGAAACCTAATGGTGAAATGTGGGGAAAGGGCCCACTGTCTGGGAAGTCCAAGCCATTATTTCAATGAGAGTCTGAGCGGTTGACCTTGAGTCCCCCCACTTTTCTGGGGGGTGTAGTAGACTGGTACTCCTGACCTTATGAACTTGTGATGGATGGGCTTTTCTGGATGGGGTACCTTCCTGTACATGTTCCCCCATTCCCTTTGAACTAGACCATGAATTACTGTGTATGGCCAGCAAGTAACCCACTGCAAATATCCTGGCTTTGTTCTACTGCCCCTTTCTTCCCTTCTTCCCCCCGCCCCCCACCCCCGGAGGTGCTTATAATCCACCCTTAGAGAAAAAAGGCCTACCTAGGCATTGTGAGCTCATGACGAGATCCTGTATGGTAACTTCCCAGCTAAGACCAAACACCTGAACGAGCAAGATTTAACTCTGCATTGTGTGTATGGTTTAATGATTACCTCAACCTTCTCTCTGAACCTTGGGTATATCTGTCTGCTTGTGTCCCCCAATAAATAAGTTGTCCATGAGGCTTCTCCCAGAGCTGGTTGTGTGCTTCCTTCCTCTCTACACACGTCACCCTCATCACCAGGGCCCCCCTAGGACTCTCAGGGGCCACCCCAGACTCTGACACCAGTGGCCAGGGAGGCGGAGGCCCCAGGATGACCTGCAGTGAAATACATCAGTTGGATAGAAGAAAGATACTAATGTCAACCTGAAAATTCAAGGGGCATCTAAAAAGGAAAAACAAACTTGGGATTAAAGAATTATGATTTGGGGTACATAGGTAGAAAACTTAGAAGTACACCCAGGAAGGAGAAAGTTGAGAGCATTTATGGAGTAAGAAGTAGGTGAGGTAAGAGACTAAAGAAAAGAGTTGATGAAGAGGGGAAGATTGCATAATGATTATGCAAAAATATTCTCATGCCTGAGGCTCTGAGGTCTCAGGTCTAGTGCCCTGCACTACCATTAGCCAGAGCTGAGCATGTTTGCAGGTTGTGCTTGTATGCAGTGCAGTGGCAGGAGGATGTACTCCGGTGCAATCATCTCACTAATTTGGAAACTACCAGGATCATGTGGTGGACTGCATGACTGCTTGCTGTGACCGGTGTAGTTGTGATCTAGCCTGGTGGTTTGAGGGCCATGGTTGGGGGGAATGTTAGGCAGTGGCTAGTGGGTAGTAGAGTTTATGCCTTTCTTTTATGCATGGGTTTGATAGCCAGCACCACATTTAGGGCATAAAGAAAAGAGACAAATGAGCTCAATAAGTGATGGAGCAATGCTTTCGTGTCTCTGTCTTGTCACACACACACACACACACACACACACACACACACACACACACGAATTGATTAGTGTTAACCAACCTAAGCTATTCTTTAGTTACATCTCGTTGGTTACTGAC
The DNA here is from genome assembly GCF_950295315.1 of Erinaceus europaeus. NCBI lineage: Eukaryota > Metazoa > Chordata > Mammalia > Eulipotyphla > Erinaceidae > Erinaceus > Erinaceus europaeus. Next base: position 38,211,592 of record NC_080165.1, read on the forward strand.
TATATGAAAAAGGAACTGACTGTTTCTATTCTCTGACTAGTGGCTTGATGGTTTTGTTAATTAAAAGGCTTAAACCTGGTCATCTAGAATAAGGGAAAGGTGTTTAGAATTTTTGTACAGCAGTCTGAAGGTAAGCAGTGGCTTCTTTCCCAGAGTAAGGATTTCTTAGAAATTACAAAGAAAGGCTCTCAGGTCCACTATGCAAATCTGACTTTCAGTTCAGTTAAGTTCTGACTGTTGAAGATGTAGTTCTGTGGTATAATTAGTTATACTTCAGTCCTGGGTAGTGTTTGATGGGAGTTTTCTCCTCACAGTTGGACTTTTTTGGGTATGTCTGAGGTGGTCCTAATGTACCTGATGTTTCCCTACTTCATTTCTGATGTTACCCAAATTTGGATGACTGTTTTTCTTTACTGTGTTTCCTAGACCATTTTATTTTGGCTCACTCCATAGGTCTTTGGCCCAGTTTATATTAGACAGGTAAGATCGCTAATGGTTTCCCAGTACCATTTGTAAAAATTTCATATGAGAGAGAAAGAGAAAGAGAAAGTTTCATATGAGAGAGATACTGATATTCCACTTTAGCACAAGTGATCCAGGGATCAAATCAGGAGCCTCAGGCAGGTCCCCTCCCACCTGAGTTATTTTCTAAACTATCCCCAGATTTTAAAATGATTTCTGGGATGTCAACTTTTAACCAAAAGGAGAGAATATAAAAGCTTTACAGAGTTTTCTATGAAAATTCCAAGTGAAAACAGAAAGGGAGAGCTAACATACCAAGAACAGGAATAAAGTTCAAGTATTAATGACAAAACTGCAGTCTTGTGGTCAGAGTTCAAGAGCTTATTTTCATTTGACTTTACTTTTGAATTTTTTTTATTGTATATATATTCAATATTTATTCTTCTGTATTCTTTTGTTTGGCATGATCCCTTTCAGTTCTATCTATGTTATAGTAAAATGTGTTATTTTGTATGTTCTCTTGACAGTATAGTATTCCATTATGTATAATGCATGCTTCAACTTCTTTTTTTAAAGATTTTTTATGTATTTCTTTTTAAACTTTTATTTATTTATTATTGAATAGAGACAGAAATAGAGATGGGAGGGTGGGATAGAAAGGGAGAGAGACAGAGAGACATCTGCAGCCCTGCTTCACCACTCGTGAAACTTTCCCCCTGCATGTGGGGACCAGGGGCTTGAACCTGGGTCCTTGTGCATTGTAATGTGTGTGCTTAACCAGGTGTGCCACTGTCTCATCCCTCAACTTCTTAAAATACTTATCTGTCATTGGATACATGTATTGTTTCCATATATTGTCTATTTTAAGTGAATATAGCTGTGCATACATCTTGTTGGATAAGAGTTTTTGTACCCTTTAGATAGATACCTAGGAGAGAATTGCTGAATCATATGGTAGTTCTACTTTTAATTTTTGGAGGAACCTTCACACTGCTTTCCATAGAAACTATATACTTCACTCTTTATTTTTAACTTGGCATTACTTCTGTAAGGTGTCATAAAACAAAATGTATCCTGTTCATCCCATGGAATTTGCAGACCACATTTAAACATGATGTGAGCACCTATTCTGCAACTCTGGCTGGCAGTGATCTTGAATTTCATTCTATTCTCATTTAGCACTGAGACAATGAACAGTGTCATGTATTGTCACTGATTTTACATATCCAGATGCCTGAAACCTCAGGGAAACTAAGTATCTTTTTAAAAATATTTATTTACTTTCCCTTTTGTTGTCCTTGTTTTTTTTTAATTGCTGTAGTAGTTATTGTTGTTATTGATGTCATCATTGTTGGATAGAACAGAGAGAAATGGAGAGAGGAGGGGAAGACAGAGAGGGAGAGAAAGGTAGACACCTGCAGACCTGCTTCACCACATGTGAAGCGACTCCCTTGTAGGTGGGGAGCCAGGGGTTCGAACTGGGATCCTTACGCCAGTCCTTGCACTTTATGCCACATGCACTTAACCCACTGCGTTACCACCTGACTCCCAAAAATTAAGTATCTTAAAGTTATCTTTAACTTTTAAAGTTATACTTAAGCTTTTTTAAATTATGCTTTCTCTGACTCTGATATATATATATATATATATATCATTGAATTTTATTTTTAATTATTTATAAAATAAATAATAGAAAATATCAACAAAACCATAGTGTAAGGGGGGGGTTAAATTTCACACATTTCCCACCACCAGAGTTCTGTATTCCATCTTCTCTACTGGAAACTTTCTTATTCTTTATCTCTCTGGGCGCATGGATCTAGGATCATTATGGGGTGCAGAAGGTGGAAGGTCTGGCTTCTGTAATTGCTTTTCCACTGAACATGGTCGGTGGCAGGTTGATCTGCCCCACTAGGTAAAGATAAAAATGGGCTGGGAGTATGGATCAATATATTTTAAATATAATGTTTCACTTACTTGTTGTCTTTGTTTCTGAGGTGAAGAGACTTCCTTCTATGCCTCTGTTTTTTTTTTGTTTGTTTGTTTTGTTTTGTTTTTTTTTACCAGACCACTGTTCAGCTCTGGCTTATGGTGGTGTGGGAGACTGAACCTGGAACTTTGGAGCTTCAGACATAGAAAGTCTGTTTGCATAACCATTATGCTGTCTACCCTCCACCCTCTGTGTTTTTATATGATTGATTGAGCAACAAGTTATCAACACATGTATTGCTGGGGGGGGGAGAACCAATTTAACTACATATATATGAAGAATACAAATGAATGTAGCTTCTGAAATAAATGGAGGAGAATAATTAGGATGTTTATTCTGAACTAAGGAATGGAATGGAAGCCTGAGTCTTGAAAGAAAAATAAGAGAGTCACATAATAAGGGGATGGTGACTTATGATGAAGGCCAGATCCTCAGGATTACAGTATCACATGCTTTCCCTGCCATATAAATGGGTTTCTATTATAGATTTTTTTTTTTGTAAAAAATCTTAATTCTAAATAATATCCCCAATTTCTATTCTACTAGGTCGTCAACTTAGTGGTCAATGTTTCTCAAACCCTATAGAACCTCAGTTGACCTTAGTTTGAAATAAATCATATTCTAAAGTGACTTGACTTAGGAAAACCTGTTCTGGACATCCTGGAGAGGTCTTTGTAATCATCTTTGGTAAATCCATTTCATCTATTAGTTGTCCAGAAAATACCAGAAACCCAATGGGTAGTTAGTGATGTCAGTTGTGATATCAATGGTCCATCTCTAGTCAAGAAAATACTAGCCACATTCTCACTTTTCTTAACTATAGACAAGAGTAACTGCTTTCAATGAGTGCTAATGACCTACTTTCTAGTTTGCATTTGAGTTAGCTTTCTTCTTTCTTTCTTTCTTTCTTTCTTTTTTCTTTCTTCCTTCCTTCCTTTCTTCTTTCCTTCCGTTGCCTTTTTTTTTTTTATTGTTGTCATCATTGTTGGATAGGACAGAGAGAAATGGAGGGGGGGGAAGACAGAGAGGGGGAGAGAGAGATAGACACTTACAGACCTGCTCCACTGCATGTGAAGCGACTCCCCTGCAGATGGCAGAGCCGGGGGCTCCAACTGGGATCCTTACACAGGTCCTTGCACTTTATGCCAAGTGCCCTTAACCCTTGGCGCTACCACCCGACTCCCTCCCTCCTTCCTTCTTTCTTTCTTTAAAGATGTACTTATTTATTTGTAAGAGACAGAGTGAGAGGAAGGAGAAGGGAGAGAGAAAGAGAGAGAGACACACACACACACACAGAGAAGAATATTAAGAATCTCACATTGCCAACTCTCAAAATTATGGTGCTGAGGATCGAATCTGTGATGTCTGAACCCTCAGACATACAGTTTGGTTCTCTGAGACTGATTTCCCTCCCCAGTCCTTGACTCAGTCCTTTTTCTTGTGGCTTCTTACTGAACACTTCCCCTTTTGGTTTCCTATCTGCTTAACTTTAGTTTTACTTACCTGACCCCACACACTCACTGAGAGATGAGGTTCAGAAGAGCATCTTATATCATTTAATGATGCCCCTTCTTTTAAAATTGTAGCATTGGGGTGGGCTTACACATGATACTGTTATGTAGCCTCCCAGGACCAATTTTCTCTTGGCAAGGAGGGAAGAAGGGAGGGAGGGCAGAAGGGAGAGAGAGGGGGGTGGGGGGGTGGGGAGAGTCGAGGGGGTGGAGAATAGTGATATCAAAGCACTGCTGCACCATTCATAGAGCTCCCATGGGTCATACATGCTGCTTCCATGTGGTGCTCAGATCTGGTGTCTTTTGTATGGGATAGCATGTATGCTTACCAGGCAAACTATCTCTCAGCCTTTCCTTCATACATAATATTTCTTTAAAATGCTTTAAATCATGATAAGTTGACAACTTTGAAGCTGTTTTAAAAAGGGAGGCAGTAAATCATTACAGAGAAACTGGGCCAAAGCAATTGTTGGAAGGAACCATTAAGCAAGCAATTGCTTGTGAGGCCATTTGATAGTCCTGCTAACTACCCCAGCTCTTCTCACTAGCATCCATCCCACTGAAACTATGAACTTTTAGTTGAAGGACAGAATAAGCCCAATTTAATTTTTATTCTTTCTAGAGACTCCGTCTTCGATGACCTATAGCTAAGAATAGTTTGAACTTGTCCACACTTTTTAATATATATGTTTTTTTTCATCTAACTTTACTTTCTCTTTACTATGGAAAAAAAAAAAACCTCTGACTTTGTCCTGCAGTGTGTATGGGGATATTTTAGGTTTTGTATAGAAATTTTTGTCATGCCCCAAATTGCAATTCATGAATGCCAAATAAGCAGGTTTTGACTATTTATTTATTTATTTATTTATTTATTTATACCAGAGCACTGCTCAGATCTGACTTCTGGTGGTCTGGGGATTGAATCTGGGAACACAGAGCCTCAGGCATGAGAGTCATTTGTATAATCATTTTGCTGGCTCCCTATTCTGTGCTTTGACTTTTTAATTGTCTCCTGAGTTTTCAGGTTGATACTATCTAGCTGTAAATTCAAGTTATAGTTTAGATATGCTGGTAGTAGCTTGGATGGTATAACTAAAGTTCATTTACTGTTCAATTATCTGATTTCCTTCTATTGCCTACTGATTAGTTCAAGGGCTACTATAATTACTTTCTCACTCATTTTGAGTGGTTATGTATATGTATATTTGCCTGTAATAACTGTCTAACCCATGATTGCTTTATTTAATTAATAGCAAAGAGAATATTTGAATGTCTAGACTTTGAAGTCTAGAATTCTAGAGTTTGGTGCTACTATACAAAGTATTTCAAGTGCTTTTTAATGGTTGAAGAATTCACCCATTTTCTTCCTTTCATAACATTTTATTCTTGCAATTGATCTTCTAGGTTCTAATGCCTTCCCATGATCCTCTTCCATCCAGCCTGGATTCCAGTACAGCCACTTTGGGGACAATCCCAGTTCTTTCATTTCCCCCAGGGAGAACAGAGCCCAGCACCCCAGCTCTTCCCACAAGCATCCATCCCATTGAATCTACCGCATCTGAGGAACCCACATCTCCCACTATTGATCCTAAGACAGGTAACCTATAAAAATTCAATAGAAAAAAGTTATTGAGAATATGCTGTAGAATATAATTTGGGAACTATTAAGGCTTGCTCTTTCTCCCCAGGTGCACTTCTGAATATTTATTAGGGGCCATGTATTAGGAATGAAAAGATGAATAGAGACTTATTGTATTTTATTTTCTTGAATGAGTCTATAGTATAGGAGAGGAGATTGTCAGGTATATGGATGGCTTTGGTACAATGTGGGAAATACAGTGAGTACCTACTAGGAGAGGTAGGGTTGGAATGACAGCCAAGGACGAGCCAAGGAAGCCTGTCCAGAGGTGATCATGCAGGGATAGCCTTGGCCAGCTAAAATGAGGTCGGTATGTTGTTTAGGTCTAGGCAGCAATATATTTGTACCCATAATTGTCATATTTATTGCTGTGCTCATTTCTACAGCACACATAATTATGTATTCTGAATACTGACCAAGTGTCAGAAATATGTTCAGAGTTCTCCTCCCATCTCTTATTCATTACCTGTACAAGAGAGTGGTACAAGAGTTCTTGTGACGTTTAGTGTGTCTGGAACTCATATTGTGAGTAGAGAAGGAATGGTAATATATGAATCTGGAGTGTAAAACAAAACAAAGCAAAATTTTGATCAATACTACTATTATTACAAAATTCTGTGCTGTGTTGGATGAATACAGAAAAATCCTTAAGTGATTTTAAGCAGGGAACTGAAATTATTAGTATAATGTCAAGAAAATAATAGAGTTGATTGGAGGTAGGAAGATCTACTAAAAAGCCTAGTTAGTGATTATAGGAAGAGAGAAAAGGAGCCATATTAAGAGATATTAAAGGAGTGGTAAAAATGTGAGATTGATGAGTGGTTGAAGTCAGAATGAAGAAAAGGACTCTAACATTATAAGTATGTAGAACTGAAAATTAGGAGTACGATCATCAGACTGAAGATAAGGGATTGAGGTGAAGGTTGAAGATTTGGGGCATATGAGACCATCCATGAAAGTGGTGAGGTGAAACGAGGAGAAGCCTGAAGGGGTATAACTTTAGAGATGCCATACTCTTAAGGAACTGAAAGCTTAGAAGAAAGCTACAGAATTGACTGATTGTATCAGAGAGGTAGGAATTAGGATCCATGGTTTCTTTCTTTTTTTTTTTTTTTTAATTTTTTTTTTTTTTTTAGGATCCATGGTTTCTACTAGTATCCATTGCATAGAACTGATAGTAGTTTAAGTGAATTGTTACTATTTTTTTAAGTTTGTGACATGGTTTCTGGTCCACTTTAATCTGGCATATGTCTGTTACAATGAATACATTTAAATAAATGAAATGGACTGATTTCTGAAGATTATGAGGCTGTAATATGATAGGTTTGGATTACTGTCTGGCCTGGGCTCACAATAGCTAACTTTAAGCACAAAGTCAATGAAAATGATGGGGAAGAGGAGAGAAAGAAAAAAAAAAAAAGCCAGCCAAGCCTCTGCAGCTAAGGCATTTGACGGGCTGAGCACTGACTGAGAGGAGTATAGTGGATTTAGAAGAGCCACATGTCCCTCTAATACCTCTAAGCAGCTGAGACTCTACAGAGCACTTAGCTAGTTTTTTTTTCTTTGCCTTTCTTTGCGTGATGTCTTGACATATCATCACAATATTTACAAGTGAAACCAATGTCCAGTCAAGTCAAGCAATTGAATACAGAGATGTAATCCTGACTATATAGAATGTGAGCAAACCCTGAATGTTGCTTGAGTGGGATAAATGCTTTTATGAGAGCAAATGTTCCCACAGCTTGAGCTTAACTACTCTTTTTATAATGAATTTGACTGGATTTTCTCTTGAAAAGTTTCCAAAAACAAGGCCATTAGTAATAATTCATGAGTTTGCCTACTACAGGAAGGATTGAGTAGTGTGTGACCAAGGATACTGAAACCCTTATTAATACATTTGATATTTTTTTTATGAGGAAAAACATACATACCCAAAAGCCAGGAAAGGCTGACCACAATAAAGTAGGCCCAACCCATAGTACCATTCTCCTGTTTCATCCAGTTCTTACTACTCAACACCTTTCTTAGTCAATCTGAAATATTTTCTTCACTGTGATGACTCATATAGATGGATTTAAATATGTGAATTCTACTTGTGCTTTATAGAGGACACAAGAAAAAGAGTCAAGATTAAACTCATTTGGAGAATATACATTTTTTACTTCTTTATTGGGGAATTAATGTTTTATATTCGACAGTAAATACAATAGTTTGTACATGCATAACAATTCCCAGTTTTGTAGGAAAATATTTTATGGACACTACAAACAAATAACTTTTGGAAAGTAATACAGCATAATTATAATATATAATAAAATGTGCTGTTTTGGACTAATTTTTAGTTAAAGAGCTCACTGTGTCTGCTGGAGATAACCTCATAATAACTTTACCAGAAAATGAAGTTGAACTGACTGCTTTTGTTGTGCCAGCGCCCCCTGCAGGTAATAGTTTGATTTTCTTTTGTGATTACTAGGGGTTGTTAGCTGGGGTGATCTTAACATTGACATTGGTTTGTAGTCACAGCATTGTGTTATATCACTAAGACTCTAAAGTGGATGACAAGGCACTGATGATGATAAGGGTCAGCTTTTGCTAAACTGATTTTTAAATGTAATAAGAGGAGAAGATGTTAATATAGTAAGATCCTTATCAGCCAGGAAGGGCAGTCATAAATTTCTGATGATATAAAACAGAATGATACATTAGCATAAAAAAAGGTTTCTACATACCAGATTTTGACCTGTGATAATCTCTGGAGGCTAGGAAGACTGCAGTGTAAGGGGAGGAGAGGTGCTTGGTTCCCTAAAAATTTGTCTGTAAGTTCTGCAGTGTTGACAGCACTCGCTATGAGAGTCTCAGGGTGTTTTACCCTAGCTCATGCGCTTTGTTATTCAACAGACATGGACCTGTCAAATGATTTTTAAAATACTTATTTATTAGATAGGGACAGAGAGAAGTTGAGAGGGAAAAGGTAATAGAGAGGAAGAGAGAAAGAGAGAGAGAGCTGCAGCTCTGCTTCACTGCTTGCAAATTTCCCCCCTTGCAGCTGGGGATTGAGGGCTAGGACCTGGGTCCTTATGTAGCATGTGTGCTCAACCAGGTATGCCACCACCAGGCCCCAATTTTGTTTTTTCTTAAGATATGCTCATTCTTAAGATGTTTGGGTATTTCTTATTCAAATCAGCTCCTTTAAAATTATTTTCTACCAGGGGGGCTAGACAGTGGTGCATTTGGTTGAGCACACATGTTCCAATGTATGAGGACCCAGGTTCAAGTCTCCAGTCCCCACCTACAAGGGGACAGCTTCTCGAGTGGTGAAGGAGTGCTGCAGGTGTCTCTCTTTCTTTTGCTCTCTTCCCCCCTTCCCTGTCTCTACCCAATAAAGAAATACATACATTTTTTTTTTCTTCCTCCTATCATGTGGGTTGAAAAAAGAACTGAGATGATAGTATTTTGCATTTACATTTTAATCCTTCTAGCCCAAGTACCTCATACTTTAACAGATAAGTGTCACAAGATAGAGACAGATTCATCTTAAGATGAAAGTGGGGTTTAATCTAATTTGGTCTCCCTAAATAAACCTCTACAAAAGATAACAGGAATTGAAATGTGCTTGCCTCTTATTAAAAGGGAAAGAATACAACCTATTATACTATGTTAAAATGTATATGTATAGTCAGATATTGTACCCTGAAATGAAAGCCATCAAATGCTAGTGGTGAGTGTTTAACTTTCCATATTTTCTGTTATTTTTTTTATATTCACATTATAACATTTTTTACATTAAAAAGATATTGGGGGTGCGGGCAGTAGCGTATCAGGTTAAGCGCATATAGTTGAAGCGCAAGGACCATGTAAGAATCCCGGTTTGAGCCCTCAGTTCCCCACCTGCAAGGGTGTTACTTCACCACTTGTGAAGCAGATCTTCAGGTGTTTATCTTCTCTCTCTCTCTCTCTCTCTCTCCCTCTCTCCCTCTCCCTCTCCCCCTCCCCCTCTCTGTCTCTCTCTCCCCCTCCTCTCTACCTCTCTCTCCCTCTTCCCTCCTCTCTCTCCCTCTCCCTCTCTCTCTCCGTCTTCCCCTCCCCTCTCAATTTCTCTCTGTCTTATCCAAAAAATAAAATAAAAAATGGCCATAGGAACAGTGGATTTGTAGTGCAGGCAGTGAGCCCCAGCCATAACTGTGGAAGCAAAAGAAAAAAAAAGAAGATACTGAAATTGAGCTGGAGAAATATCATGGCGATTTATGCAATAGATACTTGTGCCGGAGATTCTAGGCTTAATGCCTGGCACCACCATAAACCAGAGCTAAATGAACAAAATAAGATATTGAAATCATATTATTCTTGAATGGTAGTTCAAAGCTGAGTTCACTTGCGATGATAGATTTCTGTTGCCTAAGCCACTTGGTCTGTTTTGCTATGTCAGCTCATGTATAGAAAACAATTATTATGCTCAGGTTGACATAATTGGTCAGGATCAAGAATTGTTCCATAACTTCAGGAGGATCTTTTCATAATCTTTTTCATTCAAATTCTTTCTTCCTTTCTTTCTTTCTTTCTTTCTTTCTTTCTTTCTTTCTCTCTCTCTCTCTTTCTTTCTTAAAATCTCTTTATTGGGGGATTAATGGTTTACAGTCAACAGTAAAATACAATAGTTTGTACATGTATAACATTTCCATATAACAATACAACCCTCACTAGGTCCTCCTCTGCCATCATGTTCCAGGACCTGAACCCAGAGTCTTTTACTTTGGTGCAGTACACCAATATCCCATCTTTTCAATAACCATTTTTAACTTCTGTCATCATAGTCAGCAAGCATTGTCTTGCTGGTCCTAGGATCTTCATAAAACATGTAATCGTACAGTACACACTTATGGGGCAGGTGGCTTATTGTTTTTTTAAATATTTATTCATTCCCTTTTATTGCCCTTGTTGTTTTATTGTTATAGTTATTATTGTTGTTGTTATTGTTGGATAGGACAGAGAGAAATGGAGAAAGGAGGGAAAGACAGAGGGGAGAGAAAGATAGATACCTGTAGACCTGCTTCACTGCTTGTGAAGCGACTCCCCTGCAGGTAGAGTCGCTTGAACCAGGATCCTTGCACTTTGTGCCACCTGCTCTACCGCCAGACTCCCACATCGAAGTGTTTTTTAGACTCTTCCTTACTGTTGAATATATTTCATATAAAACACACTATAATGTGTTAATCGATTTACCTATTGATGAGCTTTCAAGTAATTTCTTGTTTGTAATTACCATAAATAAAGCTGCTATGACTATCTGTGTACAAAAAAGAAACAGAGTTGAATCTAGTATTTCTGCAGAAATTTCTACTGCTGAATTTAAGGGAGTCATCTTGCCTTTTTCCACACTGTATATAGTCATCTCTTAAACTTTAAATTTCTAATGTCTCTTTTTGCTCTCAGAAACAACCTACAACTATGAATGGAGTTTAATAAGCCGCCCTGTAGAATACCAAGGTGAAATAAAAGAAAATCATATGCAAACTCTTAATCTTTCTCAAGTAAGTAACTGGAGACTTATTTGTCAGCATATTATAGTATTCAGTTTCTTAAATTTTATTTTTACTTTTTTAGATTTATCTTATTATTTATTGACGGAGAGAACCAGAGCACCAATCTGGCTCATGTGATGTTAGGGATTGAACTCAGGACCTCATACATGAAAGCCCTGGGTTTCATCCACTGCACCATCTTCTGAATCACTGTAATACTTAGCTAACACTATCTTGAATGTTGAGCCCAAGAAGTTTCTCTTATGATTAAGATCAAAAGAAGAATATAAATAAATAAATTTTCAACTATGTAGGTAGACAGATAAATAGGCAAAGAAGGTTTTTTTTTTTTTTTTCCCCTCCAGGGTTATCATTGGGGCTCAGTGCCTGCACTACGAATCCACTGCTTCTGTGGCCATTTTTCCCTTGTTGTTGGATTGGACAGAGGGAAATTGAGAGAGGAGGGGAAGACGGGGAGAGAAAGATAGACACCTGCAGATCTGTTTCACTGCTTGTGAAGTGACCCCCGCCCCTGCAGGTGGGGAGCTGGGAGCTCAAACTGGGTTCCTTGTGCTTCATACTGTGTGTGCTTAACCAGGTGCACTACCATCCATCCCCTTGCTAACTTTCTACAAAGTGAGTTACTTAGCATATTAGCTCAGGGAAAAGAGGGTGGTCACTCGGGGCTCTGTGGCAAAGTTTAACAATCTGTTCTAACACTTGCTCTCTACATTGTTAAATACATTCCAGCCTTCTTTGCTAGAGTTACTAATAATTTCTTGTCCAGTTCTCAAATGCTTGATTGTCAAAAATTGCCCTGAGATGTTCACTATTTCACAAAGTGGAATGTGCCTTCTTCCTGACTTAAAGATTAATCAACTGACTTCAGCTGTGGGAGGATCAGCTCCCCATCAGATGATTTCATTGTCTTCATCTCCTGAGACTACACAAAATGACTAGGAGCTTGAATTCCACTCCCTCCCCTTGTCAATGATCACTTTTTTTTTCTTTTAATTTCTTTATTGGGGAATTAATGTTTTACATTCAACAGTAAATACAAAAGTTTGTACATGCATAACACTTCCCAGTTTTCCATATAACAATACAACACCCAGCAGGTCCTCTGTCATACTTCTTGGATCTGTATTCTCTCTACCCACCCACCCACCCACCCCAGAGTCTTTTATTTTGGTCCAAACGCCAATTCCAGTTCAGGTTCTACTTGTGTTTTCTCTTCTGATCTGGTTTTTCAACTTCTGCCTGAGAGTGAGATCATCCCATATTCAATTGATCACTTTTTCTCTTAATTGTGGTGTCCAACCTCCAACAGCTGATGTTTATTTGGTTAAAATGTGTGATTCCAGGACTGGTATGAAGACCCCGGTTCAAACTCCCAGCTCCCCACCTGCAGGGGAGTCGCTTCACAGGCAGTTAAGCAGATCTGCAGGTGTCTATCTTTCTCTCCCCCTCTCTGTCTTCCCCTCCTCTCTCCATTTCTCTCTGTCCTATCCAACATATGTTGTCCTATGACAACATCAACAATAATAACTATAACAACAATAAAAAAGGGGAGCTGTTGTTTTCGATGGGCTGGCCTCACGAGAGGAGACAGATGACCCGGGACTCATAGCTGGGTTGTACGCAGTATCTCTTTATTCATGCAGGACGCAGCACAATCTATACCAAGCTAAGCTAAACTAACTACTACAAACAATCTTGTCCTTATAAATATACTAGCCCAGTAGGGTGGGAACAGGATGTGATGCAGAGAGGGTGGAGAGAAAAGTGACCGGTGAAAATCAGGGTATGACAAGGAGAGGGGGCAGAGCAGGCAAGAATTCTACCACTGAACCAGCAATGCCCTGGAGGGAGGGGGGTGCTTGTTAACAGCGGTTATGTAAATAGAATGAAGTGGTTATGTAAATAGAATAGTGTTAAGCAGGGGGGGTTAAACTAATGAAACAGAAGGGGTTTTTAGAAGCATATCAACAATTCCCCCTTTCTTTTTAACTAATGGCCATAGTATCAGGATTGTGGGGTGAACAGAAACCTATATCGTACAGGCGTTTTCAAAAGAACTGGCATAAGACATGGAAAACAAAATAGGCGAACAGCAATAACCAGTGTGATGCCAAGGGGAACATTTCTTGCCTCAAAGGGCAAAGCCTAGCAGGCAAAAGGGCATTTCTTGCCTCTGGGAGCGCTTCATGCCTCTGGGGGCATCTCTTGCCTCAAAGGGTGTTTCCTGCCTCTGTGGGCATAACCTAATAATGAGGGGGAGTTTTTTGCCTCTGGGGACAGAGCCTGCAGGCGAGGGAACATGGCCTATAAAGTCTCAAGGCAATTGGCTGAAGTTAGTCTTTGAGAAACACAGCAGCATGTACCAGTATGTCCGATGGAAGTGTCAGTCCAAAGTAGATGGCCATGGAAGAAAATGCCAAGGGATGAAACGCTGCATGTCTGTCTCGATGGGGAATGTCGGCCACCGGAATTCAGCTTTTCTATAGAAAGTGAGCTTTGGAGTCTGTGAATCTGTTTCTTCAGGTTGTGCCAGGTCACATCATTGATTTCCAGGGGTGTGTTGTAGTCATTCTATCTTGTGGGCGATGTCAGAGAACAGGATCCAAATGGATTTCCAGGAATTCCATTTGAGTAGATGTTTTTTCATGTGAAGACTTGACAGCTGAAATTCACTTACTTGTCAAACAAAACTTGTAGCAGATTAGAAGTTTACTATAATTGATCACTCCATTATAATTGGAAGTCCTTTCTAGTATGATTTTAAGGTTGTTTAAACAGTTTAAACTCAATAATATGTGGAAAGGTAAACAGAAGAACCACGGTAAAGCCTCAGGCATGAGAATAATTAACATAATCATTACACTATCTGCCCCACCCATAACTCATACCATTTCAGGATTAAACGTTTCAGATTTATGCCAAGACGTAAAAAAGAAATCAAAGGAGGGAAAAAACAATTTTTTGGATTGTTTCTGGGTGTCTCTAGAAATCATGGCTGCGTCCAGCATTTTTTTTTAAGTCAATGTCATACAAAAATTCAGTCATTCAAATCATTCTCTTATGAAACACAACTTGAACCAGATTATCAAGATCTCACCATGTAGTATCATGAGTCCCTGGAGGGCGTCCTAGTCCAAAAAGCTCCTCAAAATTCCATTTAGGGTGCTTCTGACTGTTCCAGCTGGATTGCTTCAGGCATCTACTTTTAAAAGCATCTTCCCATTGAAGAAAGAATCCAATCAGGAGAGTAGAACTAACCACGTGTCTCCATTCTTGGGGACTGCCAGAGTACTGGAGAACGTTCCTCAAATTAGAGTAGTCCTTCTCCATGGGAAACATGCAAGAAGAAGTCCAGAAAGTCCCAGTGGAAATCCCCATACATATCCCAAAGTCTATGATCACGGTCATAAAGAGCCAAATTGTGGCCCAGAGCAAAATGTAGTCCTTTTCCTCAGGAAACATGGGAGAGGGAATCCAGAAAGTCCAAGGAGAAATCTCCGTGCATCTTCCAAGTTCTATGATTAGGGTCACAAGAAACCAAAGTTCCCAGTCAGGGAACCGAAGTGTGGCCCAGACCAAAATGTTCCAGAGACAGAGTAACTGTCTCATGATGAAACAGTAGAGGCTTTGGCAAACCTCTTCATAAGTAGAAAGGCAACCCATGGCGGATGGGTAGCCAAGTTTACTTATCTGGGTGATGGGCGGGTTAGGTCCCACGTTGGTGCCGGTCCCTGTTTCAGGGCTTATGTCAGTCCCTTGTTCGGGAGCCATATGTTGTTTTTGCCGGGCTGGCTTCACAGGCAGGTAACAGACGACCTGGGACTCATGGCTGGGTTGTACGCAGTATCTCTTTATTCATGCAGGACGCAGCGCAATCTATACCAGGCTAAGCTAAAACTAAACTAACTACTTCAAACAATCTTGTCCTTATAAATATACTAGCCCAGGAGGGTGGGAACAGGATGCGATGCAGAGAGGGTGGAGAGAAAAGTGACTGGTGAAAATCAGGGTATGACAAAGAGAGGGGGCGGAGCAGGCAAGAATTCTACCACTGAACCAGCAATGCCCTGGAGGGAGGGTGGTGCTTGTTAACAGCGGTTATGTAAATAGAATGAAGTGGTTATGTAAATAGAATAGTGTTAAGCAGGGGGGATTAAACTAATGAAACAGAAGGGGTTTTTAGAAGCATACCAACAGGGAGCAACAAAAAGAAAATAAATAAATTTTTTTTTTTAATGTGTGATTCCCAGAAGTGTAAATTTGAGAGTGTACACTAGGCTGGTCCATCTCACTTAAACCTTTGTAAGGACTATGAACATGTGTAACTACTATGATGAAGACCTTTCTAAGTGGTCTCCAATGTTCCAGGTTACAGGCATCAAACACGTGGCAGTATCTTTGCAGATCCAAACAAATCTCCCCTAAACTCCTCTCTATGCTGACTTTAGAAGAATAGTTTCTAGACTATTTTAGGGTTTTCTTGTCAACAGATTCACCATGTTTTTGTGTGTTTACTTATGTAACCTTTCTTTATGTTGCAGTTGTCTGTGGGACTTTATGTCTTCAAAGTAGTGGTGTCTGGTGACACTGTCTTTGGAGAGGGATTTGTAAATGTCACTGTGAGGCCAGGTAAGCCTATATGAGAAGATCTTCTTGTTGTGCAGCTTATTTCAGCTTGGGTACTTGAATGCCATATGTATATAGATATATATTTACTTTAGATTCCACTGAAATGAACACATTCAAGAATTGTCTTCTTCCTGTTTTATGTATAATCTGGTGCTCACTTGACACTTATTTTTTTAATATTTATTTATTTATCCCCTTTTTGTTGTCCTTGTTTTATTATTGTAGTTATTGATGTTGTTGTTGGATAGGACAGAGAGAAATGGAGAGAGGAGGGGAAGACAGAGGGGGAGGGAAAGATAGACACCTGCAGACCTGCTTCACTGCTTGTGAAGCGACTCCCCCACAGGTGGGGAGCGGGAGGCTCAAACCGGGATCCTTACAGCGATCCTTGTACTGCGCCACCTGCACTTAACCCACTGTGCTACGGCCCAACTCCCAACACTGTTATTTTAAGGTTGTGAGGTTATTGCTCGCTGTCCCCTGATGGTGGCAAATGGTGTGTATTTTAGTTATTTCATGTACTTTTCTATCTTCGCTCCCCCCCCCCCCACATCCTCCATTCAGTTTAGGTAAAGGCGTATTTCAAATAATGCAGGTGAGGGGCAGGAAAAATAAAATAAAAATAAAATACTGCCACAGATATTCAGCTCACTGATCCCTTAGGGTCATCACTAGTCCATAAGCCAGTGCACTTAGTGCACTTATGTGAATTAGAAACAGGTTTTTTTTTTGTTTTTTTTTTTACCAGAGCACTGCTCAGCTCTGGCTTATGGTGGTGCAGGGAATTGGACCTGGGACTTGGGAGCCTCAAGCATGAGAGTCTGTTTGTATAACCATTATGCTATCTACCCCTACCCAGAACAGCTTTTGTTTTTGACCCTCTGGGTAGGCACAACTTTGACTCAGTGAATGAAACATAGGCTGAGGCTGAGTCTCCAAGAAACTCATTCAACTAGACTGTAGGCACAATCTACACAGTTGAAATGTGTTGCCTTTGTGTCAGATCTATCTCTCAGCCTTTACCTGCAGGACTGACAGCTCTACCTGTTGCACGTCCTGACTGGTTATTATTATGGCTAAAGTATGGTGGTGGTGGTGCTGAAGGTGGAGGTGGGTTGAGGGTGCTGGGCCTTCAGTTAAAAAAAAAAATAGATACAGTTAATCATAGAATCATTGCTGTTATTATTATTTTTTTGTGCTTGATCACAGTATGTGGCTTTTGTTGTTGTTATTACAACTGTTTATAGAGACAGGACTCTGCAAATCCATAAACTAGCTCCTAAAACATATAGGAAGGCCAGACACCTGTATGTTAGCATTTTTTTGGAAGGATATTTATAGCTACATTTTAAAAGCAGATGATTTGACTGGGTAACAACAGATGTATATAAAACATAGGTTCCAGGACCAGAAAAACATTTCTTGGATACTGCACTGTTTTGCAATGTGCGTGTTCCAGGTTCTACTTCAGCCCTCACTACACTGGTTGAATCTTTAGTACTGTGGTCTCCTTCATTTTCTTCCCTTTGTCTTCCTCCCTCTCTGTCTCTATCTAAAAGAGAAAAAAAAATCCAGAATATAGGCTCCTCAATGTTCTTCTTTCTTCTGCCCCACAGCCAGAAGAGTCAACCTACCACCTAGAGCAATTGTTTCTCCTCAGATACAAGAGCTCATTTTGCCTTTGACGTCAGCCCTCATCGATGGCAGCCGTGGGTATCCTGTGATGTTTCATGCTATTTTTTTTTTTCTGTACCACATAACCATGAGAGTTAATTAATGCTTTCTATTCAGAGTAGGAGGACTATGGATCAATAGATGCAGAGATGAGCATTTTCCTCTTAAGTCTTGCGTCTTAAGGTTCTTCAGTTTCATTATAGCCTCTCTGTTTTATATTCACTTTTCCTTCAGTTATTTCTCTTTTGTATAGTTTCCTTCAGATGTGTTTGTGTGTATCTGTGACATCAGAGCACCAGTTCATCTTTTAGTATGTTCTATCTGTTTTTTTTTTTTTTTTTATGTGGTTCTAGGGATAAGGCTTGAGCCAGCATCTCATGTTTGTAAAGCAAGTGTCCTATCACTGCCAACTCCCTGCTCCCAGAGCCCATTTGATTTGGAATTAAAACAATTATTAAATAATTTCAACTTCACCATTCCTAGTGATTATTATTATTATTTTTGTTTTGATAGAGACAAAGAAATTGAGAGGGAGAGAATGAGAGAGAGAGAGAGAGATGGAGAAAGTGAAATACCTATAGCATTGCTCCATTGCTTGTGAAACTTCTCCTGAAGGTGGGAACTCGGGGCTTGAACCCATGTTCTCAGGTATAGTAAGGTATGCACTCTACTGGATGTACCACCACTCAGTACTAAGAATTTCCTTTTAGTGAAGTAGACATGATGAATAGCTGGACAATCACTTTCAAGAAATATTAGAAGGATGGCCTTCAGTGAGGCTGTGTAGTGTTTTGTTAGTTTAATTCAGAACTAACAAAACACTACACAGCCTCACTGAAGGCCATCCTAGTCTAATAGAAATGGAAGGTGCCCCATTATAACTGAATATGTCCAGGCAAATGAGGATAGATTGAGAAGATATTCTCTGTTTGACAATATACTATTATTTATTTATTGCCTCCAGGTTTATTGCTGGGGCTTGGTGCCTGCACTAGGAATCCACTGCTCCTGAAGGCCATTTTCCCCGTTTTGTTGTTCTTTTTTTGCCCTTGTTGTTGTTGTTATTGTTGCCATTGCTGTTGTTTTTGTTGTTCAGTAGGACAGAGAGAAATCAAGAGAGGAGGGGAAGACATAGAGGGGGAAGAGAGAGAAAGACAGTTGCTGACCTGCTTCACCGCCCATGAAGCGTCCCCCTTACAGCTGGGTGGCTCAAACCAGAACCCTTAAACCAGTCCTTGCGCTTTGCGCCATGTGTGCTTAACCCACTGTGCTATTTATCCTCCAGCCCCCAATATATTCTTAATTAAACAGATTATATATGTATATATAAATATGTATTTTATAATTTTTTAAATTTTTTATTTATAAAAAGGAAACATTGACAAAACCATAGGATAAGAGGGGTACAACTTCGCATAATTCCCACTACCAGACCTCCATATCCCATCCCCTCCCCTGATAGCTTTCCTATTCTCTAACCTTCTGGGAGTATGGACCCAAGATCATTGTGGGATGCAGAAGGTTGAAGGTCTGGTTTCTGTAATTGCTTCCCCGCTGAACATGGGGATTGACAGGTAGATCCATACTCCCAGCCTGTCTCTCTCTTTCCCTAGTGGGGAAGGGCTCTGGGGAAGCATAGCTCCAAGGCACATTGGTGGGGTTGTCTGTCCAGGGAGACAGATATATGGTCTTCTATGACAAAATATGTTAAACAGCATTAATGTAGCCAGTATTTACACTTAGCTGCTTTTAGTCTCCAAGTGAATACTAAATTCCATTGAATGAAGACTATTTGCTTTGGTTGCTGAAAGAAGAGTACTTGTCAGCAACTATTGCTACTGCATTTTAGAAGCCTCAGTCACATTTACCAAATCATTTGCACCTACTTAAATATAAATTGTCTGCATTTTCCCTTAACATGGAAATATAACATGTTTTAATATTTACATGAAAAATACATTGTGTTATTTATTTATGCATTTATTTATTCAGTATACTTTAAGTATAAGAAACAGATCAGGATTATTAATCTGTTACATGGACTTGTTCATTACTAAAATGAATGAGGTAGAACTGTTTTATATCCAGGCTCCTCTATAGGACATAGTTTTTTTTTTCCTTTTTGATAAAAGTAGATATAGGGAGGGGGTTCGGTGATAGCACAGTGGGTTAAGCGCATGTGGCACAGAGCGCAAGGACCAGCTTAAGGATCCCAGTTCAAGCCCCCGGCTCCTCACCTGCAGGGGTGTCGCCTCACAAGCGGTGAAGCAGGTCTGCAGGTGTCTTATCTTTCTTTCTCCCTCTCTGTCTCCCCTCCTCTGTCAATTTCTCTCTGTCCTATCCAACACAACAATATCATTGACAATAATGACAACAAGGGCAACAAAATGGGAAAAAATGGCCTCCAGGAGTAGTGGGTTCGTAGTGTAGGCACTGAACCCTAGCAATAACCCTGGAGGCAAAAAAAAAAGTAGATATGGGGGCCAATGAAATAGCTCACTTGGTGATTTAAACCCCTTCCCCACCAAACTGAAGGAAACTTTGATGCTATGGTGTCTTTCTCTCTCTGTGTATTCCAGTCTAAAACTAGAAAATAAAATAAAATAAAATAAAAGCTGAAATGGAAGTTTTTGTATGTAACTACTTCTATTTGAGTTTACAACTTAAAATTCAAGTAATAAGAACATTTTGTGTGACTGTGAAGTGGCACAAGAGGTAGACTGCTGGACTTGCAAACCTGAAGTCCTGAATTTGACTCCCCAGCATTGCATATGCCAAGGTAATTCTCTCATTCTCCCTCTCACAAATACGTAAGTATTAAAAGGGTACATTGTAAATTATATGTTAGCATCACTTACATCTTTATTTGGATTTTTTTAGTTCAGCTCCCTGTTTAAAATGATTAGTAGGCTGTTATATGCTATAGCTGAGATGAGCAGATATAGTATTTCATTGTACTGTACTTGGTTGACTGTTGTTTTTTTTTTTTAATGAAAGTACTTCTCACTAGTTTTTTTTTTTTTAAGTTTTATTTTATGGGAGAGAGCGTTGAGTGGGGTCAGAGCACTCCTCTGGCATATGCAGTGCCTTGAACCTAGGCCTCTGTGAATCTAAGTCCTGGACTTCACCTGCATAGCTACTTTCTTAGCCACTCTTACTGTCCTTTTAAAATTCACAACTAAATGGGAACAGTCTCACTAAAATCTGGTGGAAATCTTGGCGAAATGTAGTGATAATAATTTGAAAAGTGAGATATTTCTTCTTCTAATACATAATGCATGTTTATTGAAATCTATGTAGTTATATAATTTCATATAAAAACAAATTTAAACGTGATATTACAAATTACCAAATTTGCGTTGTAATATTCTTGAGTTTAATTCATTTTTTAAAAAATCTTTCTAGAAAGTACAGATGACACTAAAATAGTGAGTTACCACTGGGAAGAAATTGACGGGCCCTTCAAGGAAAAGAAGACTTCAGATGACTCCTCTGTCTTACTTTTGTCTGACCTTGTTGCTGGTAATTATACTTTCAGGCAAGTAGGTCCCCCACCTTCTTTCTGCGTTCTACTAGTAATACACACACACACACACACACACACACACACACACATTTTTATTAAGATTTTTTAACATTGTATTTATTTTTTAATGAAACAGAGATACAGAGAGAAAGATAGATAAAGACCAGAGTAGTGTTCAGTAGGTGGTGCTAAGGACTGAATTTGATACCTCCATGCCTTAGGCATGGAAGTCTTTTTTGCTTTACCATTATGCTGTGTCCCCAACTCTATTTATTTTTATGAGAGAGGAAGTGGGGTGGGGGCATGCTATCTAGAGCACAGCTCAGTTTTGGCATGTGGAGGTACTGGGGATCAAACCTGGGCCCTCAGACATTGCTCTAGTGTGCTGAGCTATCCCACCACTACTTATATTTTAGCTGTTTCCTTAAACTGATGCCTATGTCATGGTCAAGAGGCAAGGCAGATTTGGTTTCCTTGGCGGCTTCAATTGACAGCCACTTTAGACTATGACATCAATTTATGTATATTTTAAAAATTTTATTATTTATTAAACTTTTTAATATGTATATTTTTATTGTTTACCAGAGCACTGCTCAGCTCTGGCTTATGATGGTGTGGGGGATTGAACCTAGGACTATGAAAGATAAAGACCAGAGCATGAGAACCTCAAGCATGAGACTCTCTTTGCAAAACCATTATTATACTATCTACCCCCCACCCTATATTTTTGTTTATCGCAAAAAAAAAAAAAAAAAAAAAAAGGATTTGGTTGTCAGGAACAGGGTAGAAAAAGGAATCTTTTTGCTTATTGAGTTATGTGAAAGAATGTATTTTTGTAGTCAAAGTGAGGCAGCATTGTGTCATTAGTTCTTAATCTTCTTTTTAGAACTTTTTTTTAAGTATAACCAAAGTATAATAAACTACATATATTCAATATAAAATGTATCAGTTTTGACATACACATATCCTGTGAGACCACTCTCACAATCAAGATGATAAGTATCTCCATCATCATCCCCGTATTTTCTCACACCGTTTCTCTCATTACTGTTCCTGGGCAACCAGCAGGTGGCTTTCTGTTATTTTAAATTATTTTGCACTTTTCTAGAATTTCACAGAAACAGATTCCTACACTACATAACTACCTTTTTTAATTAAAAAAATTATTTATTTTCCCTTTTGTT
Organism: Erinaceus europaeus; assembly: GCF_950295315.1. Lineage (NCBI taxonomy): Eukaryota > Metazoa > Chordata > Mammalia > Eulipotyphla > Erinaceidae > Erinaceus > Erinaceus europaeus. The sequence goes on from NC_080165.1 coordinate 38,233,747, forward strand.
GCTTTTGTTGTTTTTTTATTGTTGTGATAGTTATTGTTGTCGTTATTGATGTTGTCATTGTTAGATAGGACAGAGAGAAGTGGAGAGAGGAAGGGAAGACAGAGGGGAGAGAAAGATAGACACCTGCAGACCTGCTTCACTGCTTGTGAAGCGACCCCCTGTAGGTGGGGAGCTGGGGGCTCCAGGATCCTTACACCGGTCCTTGTGCTTCGTGCCACGTGCACTTAACCTGCTGCACTACTGCCCGACTCCCTACATAACTCCTTTTATTCAGCTAATGACTTTGAGGTTCGTGTACATTCCATTGTATGAATACATAGTTTATTTTTTCTGCTGCGAATGCCAAACAGATTAAAGGACAAGGTTCTATCATAAGTTTGCGTTAAACATTTTAATAAGTGTCAAAACTTTTCCTCAAAGTGGCTATCCTACTTTACATTCCCATCTGCAGTGTGTGAGATTTCTAGTCTGCATATCTTCAATAGTTGGAGTAGACAGTTTTGAATTAGAGCTCATTTTATGGGTGGTAATGTCTCCTTGTGCCTTTAATTGGCATATTTCTGATAAGTAATAGTGTTAAGTATACCTTCAGATGCTTATAAGCCATTTGTACAACTTCTTTTGGGAAGTGTCAATTTAGAGCTTTCTTCATTTGAAAAATTGCACTGTTTACCTTCTCATTTAGAGATGAGACTTTATATTTTAAAATAATTTATTTATATGTGCATTGTGGATATTCCCTTCCAATACATGACTTGTCTTTCTGCTTTGGTAACGGTACCTGCCAAAGAGCAAACGTTTTCCATTTTATTCATCTAATATTGTGTTTTTTTAAAAAATATATTGTTATAGGGGATGGGTGGTGGCACTCCTGGTTGAGTGCACAGCTTACAGTGTGCAAGGAGCTGTGTTCAAGCCCCCCAGTCCCCACCTGCAGGTGGGAAGCTTCATGAGTGGTGAGGCAGGGCTGCAGGTGTCTGTCTCTCTCCCTCTCTGCCCCCCTACTTCCTCTTGATTTCTGGATGCCTCTATCCAATAAATAAAGATAATACAATTAAAAATATTTATTTTATTTACTATTGGATAGAGACAAAGAGAAATTGAGAGGGGGGATAGAGAGCTAGTGAGACAGACACCCACAATCTTGCTTCACCTCTCCTAAAGCAGGTGGGGACCAGGGGCTTGAACCTGCATCCTTATACACTATAATGTGTGTGTGCAGCATCTGGTCTTGTAAGCCTAATATTTTCTGTTAATTAATTAATTAATTTACTAGGAGAGAGCAAGGGAGAGTGAGAACTAGAGCATCACTATGGCATATGTGGTGCCAGGGTTTGAACTTGGAACTTCATACTTCAGAGTCCACTGCTTTTTTTCCCCATTGCATGTTTCTCCTGGACGAAGTCTAATATTTGATGCTGCTTAACCCACTGTGCTACTGCCTGACTCCTGTGTCAGTTTTTTATAACTATTTTTATTGTCTTTATTTATTGGATATGCAACTTTTTTTTAAATCTTTTTTTTTTTTTTTTTGCCTTCAGGGTTATCGCTGGGGCTCAGTGCCTGCACTACAAATCCAGTGCTCCTGGAGGCTATTTTTTCCCCTTTTGTTGCCCTTGTTGTTTATCGTTGTTGTTATTATTGTTGTTATTGCTGTTGCTGTTGTTGGATAGGACAGAGAGAAATCGAGAGAGGACAGAGGGGGAGAGAAAGACACCTGCACACCTGTTTCATATGGTGAATGTACTTTCCTACATCCTTCATCAAAGTTCTGTGTCCTGCCTTCTGCCCCTTCTCACAAAGTCCAAGAGATAGTTTGATTACCATTTTTTAAAATTTTATTTAAAATTTTTATTTTTATATTTTTTATTTATTTCCTTTTGTTGCCCTTGTTGTTTTATTGTTGTAATTATTGATGTCATCGTTGTTGGATAGGACAGAGAGAAATGGAGAGAGGAGGGGAAGACAGAGGGGGAGAGAAAGATAGACACCTGCAGACCTGCTTCACCGCTTGTGAAGCGATTTCCCTGCAGGTGGGGAGCTGGGGGCTCAAACCGGGATCCTTCAGCCAGTCCTTGTGCTTTGTGCCACCTGCGCCTAACCCACTGCGCTACCGTGGACTCCCTGATTACCATTTTTTAAAATTTACTTAAGTCATCTATATTCCAGATATGAATGAAACCACCTGGTAGTTGCCCTTCCCTTCTTATTTCACTTAACATAATTACCCCCAGTTCTATTGATTTTGTTCCAAATGATACAATCACATCCTTTTTGAGAGTGAAGAAATGTTGCATTATTTCCCATAACTTTTTTTTTTTTTTTTTTTTGTCTCCAGGGTTATTGCTGGGGCTTGGTGCCTGCACGATGAATCCACTGCTCCTGTAGGCCATTTTTTTCCCCTTTTGTTGCGGTTATTATTGTTGTTATTGATGTCATTGTTGTTGGATAAGACAGAGAGAAATTGAGAGAGGAGGGAAAGACAGGGGGGAGAGAAAGATAGACACCTGCAGCCCTGCTTCACCGCTTGCAAAGCGACTCCTCTACAGGTGGGGAACCAGGGCTCGACACTGGATCCTTACGCTGGTCCTTGTGCTTTGTACCACCTGCGCTTAACCCACTGCGCTACCACCTGACCCCCTACCATAACTTTTTAAAAAAATTTTTTATATTTATTTATTTATTTTCCCTTTTGTTGCCCTTGTTGTTTTTTTATTGTTGTGGTAGTTGATGTTGTTGTTGTTAGATAGGACAGAGAAAAATGGAGAGAGTAGGGGAAGACGGGGAGAGAAAGACAGACACCTGCAGACCTGCTTCACTGCCTGTGAAGCGACTCCCCTGCAGGTGGAGAGCTGGGGGCTCGACTCGGGATCCTTAAGCTGGTCCTTGTGCTTCATGCCTCATGTGCTTAACCCGCTGCGCTACAACTGACTCCCCCATGACTTCTTTATCCAGTGATCTTGCTGGTCATTTAAGATGATTCCACACTTTCGCTATTATAAATCATGCAACTATGAAAACAGGCATATATATGTATTCATTCAATTTAGTGCTTCCATAGTTTGTGAGAATTTATGACACAAGAACCTAAGGGGATTTTAGGAAAGTTATTATTAAAAGTCTTTCTTGGAAGGGAAAGAAAACTCATTTGGAAGGTATGTCTGCTGTGTCATGTACATGACCCAGATTAGAGGCAGATTCGCCCCATACTAGAGGAATTTTTGGTTCTATAGTGTTTTCCCCTATCTCCATTTGTCTCTTTATATCTGAAAAAGTTGACCCAGAGTGGTAAAGCCCAAGTGTTGTTGAAGAAAAAAAAAAAAAGAAAAGTCTGTCTCCAGTGGTCCAGGAGGTGGTACAGTTGATAAAGCATTGTACTCTCAATCTTGAGGTCCTGAGTTCAATTTCTGGCAGCACATGTACCAGAGTGATGTCTGGTTCTCTCTCTCTCTCTCTCTCTCTCTCTCTCTCTCTCCCTTTCTATCTTCTTCATGAATAAATAAATATATAAGTAAATCAAATCTTTTTAAAATTTCTTCAATGCTTAACTTATTGGGGTAAAATTTATATACAGTCAAGTGCCACTTTATAAGTGCTTTTGTTTCCATTTTATTTCATTACTCTTTTCTGCCTGGTTGAGGCAGATTCCTTTTCCTCCTCCCATTTGACTAGGAAAAAATCTCTATAGGCTCTGGCTTGTGTCTTGACTCCATCTTACTGAGAACCTTAGGTATTTGGCCTTTAGTTGGGACAGAACAGAAGTGAAGTTTAGATCTTGATTGTATGAAGTATGTGGGGTCGTGTGGAAGGAAGCTTAAAACAAAGGGGCACCCATGCAAGTGCTGGCCTTTAATATGCTGTCCTTTCCATAGCTGCATGCGCATATCATACTTATACCTGTTTGGCATCCAATCACTGCTCTAAACTAACATTTTTTACCCACAGAAATGACTTAATTTCACTGATCCAATGTCAGAAATGAATTTGTTACTGATGGGTTAATACAATTCTCTTATGTTTACTAGTATAGGTTAAGTACCCACTTGTATTTGGAAGTATTTAACCCTAAAGTAGACAATCAAGAAGTATCCTGAAGACATAGTTCTATTAAGTTGTGTAGAAAGAAACAAGAAATATAAAGACTTTGAGAGGGCTGGGCGGTAGTGCAATGGGTTAAGTGCACATGGTGCAAAGCCCAAGGGCCGGGGTGAGGATCCCTGTTCTAGCCCCCAGCTCCCCAACTGCATGGAGTTGCTTTACAAGCAGTGAAGCAGGTCTGCAGGTGTCTATCTTTCTCTCCTCCTCTCTGTCTTCCCCTCCTCTCTCCATTTCTCTTTGTCCTATCCAACAACAACAACAGCTATGACAACATAACAATAACAACTACAACAAGTGCAACAACAAGGGCAACAAAATGGGAAAAATGGCCTCCACAAGCAGTGGCTTCATAGTGCAGGCACCGAGCCCCAACAATAACCCTGGAGGCAAATAAATAAATAAATAAAATACTTTCAATAAAAAAGTTTTAAAAAATACATAAAGACTTTGTAGTTGAAAAGTCATGAGTGATTTAGTATTTTTATATCCTCACATCTAAAGTAGGACTTACATAAACTTGGTAAATTCTTACTCTCAGTTATTACAGAAAGATTTTTGGATTGACTGAGAGTGACTTCGTCCTTCAGCACTTTAAAGACTAACCAATAGGGAGTTGGGCGGGAGCACAGTGGGTTAAGTGCACATGGTGTGAAGCGCAAGGACCGGCGTAGGGAATCCGGTTCGAGCCCCCAGCTCCCCAGGGGAGTCACTTCACAAGTAGTGAAGCAGCTCTGCAGCTGTCTATCTTTCTCTCCCCCTCTGTCTTTTCCTCATCTCTCCATTTCTCTCTGTCCTATCCGACAACGATAACAACAACAGCAATGATAACTACAACAATAAAAAAACAAGGGCAACAAAAGGGAAAATAAATAATAAATATTTTTTAAAAAAAGACTAACCAGTAACTCACAGAAGACAAAACTCTATGATATGGATATAGCATTATCTAGAAATAAATCAACTACAATAAATTAAAAAATAATATCCATAGGTCTCTGGTTTTCCTAGTTCTATCCTTAAATTTCTTTTTAAAAATTTTTAATATTTATTTATTTATTTTGCCTTTTTGTTGCCCTTGTTTTTTTTTTTAACGTTGTAGTTATTGATGTCGTTAGATAGGACAGAGAGAAATGGAGAAGGGGGGGAAGACAGAGAGGAGGAGAGAAAGAGAGACACCTGCAGACCTGCTTCACCGCCTGTGAAGCGGCTCCCCTGCAGGTGGGGAGCCAAGGGCTCGAACTGGGATCCTTCTGCCGGTCCTTGTGCTTTGTGCCACGTGTGCTTAACCCACTGCGCCACTGCCTGACCCCCCATCCTTAAATTTCTAGCTATACTAATGCTGAGTTCTGAGAACTGTGTTACAGGCAGACTGGAATAACATCTAAGACTGGGACTGTCCTTACAGCCTGGTGACCTTCTCTCCTTTCTTGTAGGTTAACTGTTACAGATTCAGATGGAGCCTCTGACTCCACAGTTGCAGTTGTCAGAGTCAACAGTGCTGTGGACCATCCACCAGTTGCCAATCCAGGACCAAATCAGACCATAACGTTGCCTCAAAACTCTATCACTTTAAATGGAAATCAGAGCAGTGATGATCACCAGATTGTCCTCTATAAGTGGTCATTGGGTCCTGGAAGTGAGAAAAAAGAAGTAGCCATGCAGGCAAGTTATTCTGCTTTCAGATTTAATTTTTTCAGTGTCTATCTATATATCTATCACCTTTCTTTCCATCTATAAGTATGGGTTTGGGGGGATAATTAAGTCCAGAAAATGTCTTATTAGATTGCCTATTTACAACTGTAAAAAAAAAAGACTCTATAAACAAATCTTCCATGTTCATGCCATTTTCACTCATCTGCTCTTGATAAGCACAGAATACCAGCCAAGTATTCTATCTTAGCAACCTGACTTTGAGACACAGAGAAAGAGAAGAACCACACTGGTACATGCAGTGCTGGGGAATCAAGTCAGAAACCTCGTCCACCTAAGAGCACTGTCCTCCCAGTTGAGCAATCTTCTCAGCCAGTGCTCAGATCTTTTAAATAGATTTTCCTAAACACATAATAACCTTGAAAAATCTGCTGCATATGTGAGTGGGGGAATGAGTGTAGCTGAACTATTTGTTCCTTTTTACATTGGTCAGAATTCACTTATTAGTGTTGTATTTTTTTTTCTTTCCTCCCACTGGGGTTTTTTTGGAGAATTCTTGCCTGCAGAATTCCACTGTTTCCCAGAGACCTTTTTCCCCCCTTCTAGTTAAAGGGAGAGAGACAGAAAAACATAGAGATATGGAGAAAGGAGAGATACCACCGTGCTACTCCACTGCTTGTGAAGATCCTCTGGGCATTTCTATGTAGTACCTAGTGTTCTAACCCAGGTCTTTGTGCCTGGTGAAGTATGTGCTTTACTGGGTGAGCTATCTCCCTTGGTATTTTTTGAAATTCTTACTCCATCTCACCAATAAAAAAGAATTTCTCATTAGGATTCATGATGAAATCAGGCATCTCACAAAAACTTAACCGATTTACTTTCTGATATTTCCAGAAGTGCTTTGCAATGACAGACTGAGTTTAGGGAGCTTGATAGAGTTGTGGATATTCTAGAAACCCTTGGAGAGATCATCAGAGGAAAGTAGATATTCAACAGGAAGAGGGATTTTTTTTTCTTTTTTCTTTTTTAATTTTTTATATTTATTTTATTTATTTATTCCCTTTTGTTGCCCTTGTTGTTTTATTGTTGTAGTTATTATTGTTGTTGTCATTGTTGGATAGGACAGAGAGAAATGGAGAGAGGAGGGGAAGACAGAGAGGAAGAGAGAAAGATAGACACCTGCAGACCTGCTTCACCGCCTGTGAAGCGACTCCCCTGCAGGTGGGGGGATTTTTTTTTTCTTATGCCTTGGTTTAAAAATATCTCAACTTTTCTTTCTTTTTAATTATTGAGAATGATATGCCCAAAGCTAATTACCAGACTTCATCCATACCTATTTGGCGTGTATCCAAAGATAGTCCAGGTCTGGGAACACAGTTAGTTTTCCTGTTCTCCACACTTCCTTTTCCTGTTCTCCCTCTTCCTTTCCTCCCCAAAGATAATCTACATACCTTGTGACTAATTACAGTGTTAAAGGGAGACCAAGATAGCCACACAGATGAACCTTGTAAACCAGACTATTTTATATTACACTGGTCTCAAAACTATGTAAGACAGTCCACTGAGGTTGTGGTCTTTACTGGGAAAAGAGAAATGGCTCTTTGGGGCATGCTCAGTGAAATGGATTATTCTGCTCAGTTCCCAGAAACCATATTTGCTTTGTGTGTACAAGTAGTCATATAACTAAATTGATTTTAGGTAAGTACTGAGAAGTTGTGTTTTTTTTAAAAAATATTTATTTATTTATTTGGGTTTTTTTGTTTATGGGAGGGATAGGAGTAGAGAAAGAAAGAACCAGCCATCACTCTGGCACATGTGCTGCCAGGGATTGAACTCAAGACCTCATGCTCAAGAGTCCAACACTTTATCTACCGTGCCACCTCCCGGACTATGAAATAATGTTTTCTCTGTAGCACTTTTCTGAAAAAGTACTAAGCTCTTGTTAGTCAAAGCAGGCAGGGAACATCATTTTCCTCATTTTCTTTAAAGTCTGCATTTCAAATTTCAGAACTCCCCTTTGTATAAACACAATTGATTTTCTATTTCAATTTTCTATGAAAACCTTTAACAAACATATTTATGAATTTATCTTTAGATAATCTTGCACTCTGTAAAAGTCAGTAAATCGTAACAAGATTTAATTTAAGATTAAAAACCCTTTTCATGAAACCATGAATTGAAACAGTGAGGCAGTGATTGCAAATATCATCGTTACAGCACAACAGCAAAGCAAAAGAATATTACCCTGAAGACAACAAGTGAGGCAAATGAGGCTGTTATATATATACTCACTTAAAATGTTTCACTGAAGAATTCTGGCACTAGGGAGATAGCATAAGTTATGCAAAGGAGACTCCCATGCCTGAAGCTACTAAATCCCAGGTTCAATCCCTAGCACCACCATAAATCAGAGTTGAGCAGTAATCTCGCAAAAGAAAAGAAAGAGAGAGGAGAGGAGGAAGTTGGTTTTTGGTTTTTTTTTTTGCCTCCAGTGTTATTACTGGACCTGGGTGCCTGCACCATGAATCCACTGCTCCTGGAGGCTATTTTTTCACTTTTTGTTGCCCTTGTTGTTTTAATCATTGTTGTGGTTATTATTGTTATTGTTGGATAGGACAGGGAGAAATGGAGAGAGGAGGGGAAGACAGAGGGGGAGAGAAAGACACCAGCAGACCTGCTTCACCGCCTGTGAAGTGAACCCCCTGCAGGTAGGGAGCTGGGGGCTCGAACCGGAATCCTTAATCTGGTCTTTGTGCTTTGTGCCATGTGTGCTGTGCTACCACCTGACCCCCAGCTTTTTTTTTTTTTTTTTCAGTATTAGAGATCAAACCCAAGACTTCACACATATGCAGTACCACTGAGTATCACTGGGCCTGCTCCTCATCCTAGTTTTTAGTCTTTATTTTTAGAGCAAGAGGGAAAAGGAATGATACTTTACAATCCATGGAATTTCACCCATTTTTGTCCTTTTAGTGCCCTCTAATGGTGCCAGGGATTGAAGCTAGGGCCTCATGCACAGAAGGCATGTTACCTGTTGAGTTATGTCTTGGGTTTGACCTAAAGTTTTTAAAAAAATCACTTTTAATCACAAAAATAATATATGTGTTACTTGTGGTTAAAAAATCATTTTGATTAAGTGAAAATACACCTCAGTTTCTTAATCCCCTTATAGAAGACAATTATTTTCACTAGTTTTATGCATGTTCCTTTGGAATCTTTTCTGTGCTTTGAGTATGTGTACATAGGTAGTAATATTTATCACACTGTATGGATAATTTTTACACTTTTCTCTTTTTAAAAATATTTTTATTCTTTATTTTAGTGACAGAGAGTAAGATACACACACACACACACACACACACACACACACACACAGAGAGAGAGAGAGAGAGAGAGAGAGGGAGAGAGAGACCAAGACCAGAGCACTGCTTAACTCTGGTTTATGGTGGTAAATAAAAAAGTGTTTTTTTGCATAACCTTCATGCTGTTTTCCCAGCCTCTCACTTCTTTCTTTAAAATCAGCATTCCATAGCATAGGGCATTGAGGTTGACTATTTTCCTATTAGTAAACTATTTGGATTGTTTTCATTGTTTGCTTGGATGGTCAGCACCTGTGTTCTATGCATAATGTGGTCCTGGATGTCACCTAGACAACTCACCTGGGTAGTGCACCTGCTTTATCATGCACACAGTACAAGTTTGAGCTCAGTCCTCACCACACTAGAGGGAAAGCTTTGGTGTTGTAATATCTCTCTCAGTCTTTCTCTCTCTCTGAAAAAGTCCACTCAGTGGTAAAGCCCAGGCAACAATCAAAAATAAAATAAATGTGGTGCTGGACCTCATATATGAATGGTTCTACTACTGCCTTGACCAATTTGTTTCTGTTATCTATCTATCTATCTATCTATCTATCTATCTATCTTTTATCAGGTTGTCAAAATGTCATGACACATTTTTGCATAAAAAATTACATCATGACTTTTCCAACAATCCAATAGAATTGGTAGACTGAAGAGTATGTGCATGCAAAAAGAATTTTGGTCCATACTCCCAGAGGTATAAATGATAGGGGAAGTACACCAGAGGGCTCTGTACTCCCATTCCACCAGGACCTGAAGCATTTGCCATCAGGAATCTTGTTTTTATATCAGCAACGAAGGGAAGTGAATCTAGAAAACACCAGAGGAAGCCAGGCACTGTTTCTCTTATCTGAGAGAGAAGAGGAGGAAAAAGGAAAGACATACAGAAGTAGTAATAGGTATAGGGATGATTTTTAAAGGAAGTGAAGGCAGGACCATTGAAAAAATGGGAAATAGATATATACACATACATAGATATAGATACATAATCATAGAATCAGCCCATATTGGTGACCTTGGGAGAACTATTACAGTTTCCAATGGAAGGAATGGGGACACAGAACTCTGGTGGTAGAAACCACAGGGAATTATACCTCTATTACCTTGCAATTTTGTAAATCAATCTTTGTTGGGAAATTGTTAAGCCAGCTGCCCTTGCTCCACCCTGCATTCCTGATATTATAGCCTATCTACATAATCATTGTTTTGCCTGAGATATCCCCACCAATTCCATTCCTTTGATCTATCTTCTTTCTGCCTTCAGACCCTCCCTGCCTCCAGGGTATTAATTAATCCCACCAGTTAAAACCTTCACAATAGTTGCTAGGAAGTTTCTACCTTCCCAGTATCCTTTTGCCTTTCTCCACCCCTTTCCTAGCCATTTCTGTTTCCGCCTTGCCATTTCAAGGTCTATCCCATAAAAACGTTATCTCTCTGATCAATAAAGACATGGCATTGCCACTCCGCCACGTGCTTGGTCCACGAGTCATCTCTCTCCCGCGTCGCTGAGTGAGTAGCAGCCCAGGCTGGCTCTGGTTGAGTCTTCTCCAACTCCAAGAGTATGCACCCAAGAAGAGGCACCTCCACGCTAGCCCGGCAGATCTTAAATCACTAATAAAATGTATTTTAAAAAGAGTGTGTGGGTGAAGATACACAGTGGTTTTGTTGTTGTTGTTGTTGTTTTTTTACCAGAGCATTGTCCAATTATCCACGATGGTCTTTCTCTGAGATTTCCACACTGAATAATAACATTAATTTTTCATTACATCATACTACTTCTGCTTTTAATGTTTCTCTCTCTTTTTTTTTTTTTTTGCTGTTATCTAGGGAGTGGAGACACCATACCTTCATTTGTCTGCCATGCAGGAAGGAAATTATACATTCCAGCTGATGGTAACAGATTCTTCCAGGCAACAGTCTACCTCTATGGTTACTGTGATTGTTCAGCCTGGTAGGTGAGAAGGAAAAGGTATTTGGGCAGCTGGGGAGGTAGTTCGGTGAGGTAGTTCAGGGCTTGAATGCTTGACATCTTTAGTTTCAGCACTAGAACCACATATGCTAGAGCAGTGCTTTGACCTCTCTTTCTCTCTAATGAAATAAATAAATCTTTACCCACTTTCCCTGAAAAAAAGCATTTGACTCCAGGGTTAAAGTAAATATGTCATCGAGATTACTGTACTTTGGACAAGCCAAATTTTGTAGCAGATTCATTAAGGATTGCACTATAGAGAAGTGAGAGCTTCTCGAGCTGAGTTTTACTATAAAGCCAATTTTTGTTTTTGTAGTTCTGAATCTTATCTTGGTGTTGGTTTGTTTTTATCAGAGCTCTGCTCAGCTGGTAACAATGGTGTGCTGGGGATTGAACCTGGGACTTTGATGCCTTAGATATGAAAGCCTTTTGTATAATCATTATGTTATCTTCCCAGCCCTTTGACTTGGTCTTTAAACCATGGTAGGAAGGATGAATGAGAGTCTTTCACAGAGCCTCTTGTGGGCTTCATGAACTCTCCTATGAGTTCAAATCTGCTGTAGAGCTCCAAGAGATTCTTAGAGACTAGGCATTATGTGTGACCTGATATTTAGATGGCTTACCGTTCTTCTTCTAGCATTTGCCCTTCTTCCGTAGCCAGTCAACAGCGTCAGGTTGAGCCTGATATAAAGTTTCGAGACCTCCTTTGAATCTGGAGAGGTGGCAGTCGTTGACTATGTGGGTCATAGTCTGTCTGTAGCCACAGGGGCAGTTCGGGTTGTCTCTGGCTCACCAGCGATGGAACATAGCGGCCGGCGCACCAGCCATGGCCTGTTCAATAGCGATTGAGGAGGGCCCAATCATAACGTGCTAGGTCAAAGCTGGGTTGATGCTTGCAGGGGTCTGTGATGAGGTGTTTGTTCTTTACCTCAGCTGACTGCCAACTCTGTTTCCAAGAGTGTGGAACAGAGAAGTTCAGTGTAGGCGTAGGGGACCAGATTGGGTGACGAGACATCAAGCGTTGGACAGGGTGGGCGAAGATATCCGCGTATATTGGCAGGTCCAGTCGAGAGTAGACGTGGGAAATGAACTTAGATGATGCTGCATCCCGACGAATGTCTGGCGGGGCGATGTTGCTAAGAACTGGCAGCCATGAAACCGGGGTGGAACGGATGGTTCCAGAAATTATCCTCATGGAGGAATATAATTTGGAATTGACCAAGTGGACATGGCTTACAGTAGTTGCTGGGAAATCAATTCTAGTTTAAATCAAAACCCAAGACTGCCTTCCTCCAGGTTTAAGTAACCTTAAGGGTATTTAGACCTTTAACAATAGTCTTTGTTTCTGAATTATCTGGAAGAAATCATCTAGATCTGGAAACTGTCAGGTAACTGAGAAAATGCTCAAGTTATAGACAATGCCTTTGTTTTTCAGCTAGGGCACACTAAATGTTTTTGTTTTTTTTTTAATTTTAATTAAAAAAAAAAAACTTTTTTTTAACACCAGAGCACTGCTCAGCTCTGGCTTATGGTGGTGTAGGGGATTGAACCTGGGACTTCGGAGCCTCAGGCATGACAGTCTCTTTGCATAACCATTATGCTATCTACCCCCACCCACTAAATGTTATTAGACCCCGAGGATGTGGAATTAAGCAAGATAGGCCTGGTCTCTGTCATTTATTGCAGAGCTCACAGACAAGGACATATAAAATTACATGATCAGACTCTAAGGGAGATGGGAAAGGTGAAGAGAAAAAGATTTGAAGGTAATGGGAATACTATACATGAAGATCATGGTATGAGAGAATTTTATAGTTCAATGAATTTAGAAATATAAGTAACAGAAGTTTAGTGTGACTGAAGACTGAGAGGTGTGAAGGTGTGAAGGATAGAGATTAGTGACAATAGGGTGGGAGTAGATAGCTTAATGGTTATGTAAAAAGACTCTCATACCTGATGCTCCAAAGACCCAAATTCAACCCCCACCCCCACCCCCACCCCCAGTAAGCCAGTTGAGCAGCCATCTGGTTAAAAAAAAAATCAGTGACAATAGATGCTCTGGAGAGAACAGAGGCTCCAATATCAAGGGCTTTGTAACAGCTTGTTGGTGTAAGCACTTCATCCTAAGAGTAATAAGAGATCACTGAACTTTATTGAGTAGGACAGTGAGGTTGTGAATTTCTCTAGGCCAGGCGGAATGACTTCCTCATGACTAATTTTTTTAATGAAAATTTACTGACTCTGTTCCTATACCTCCACTGCATTGGTGCTGCATTGGTGCTGTCATTTCCTCCACCCCCCTTCTCTGTGCACTCTCTCAGTTTCTATCTGTCTTTCTTTTTTTTTTTTTAAGATTAAAAAAAAATATTTATTCCCTTTTGTTGTCCTTGTTGTTTTATTGTTGTAGTTATTATTGATGTCGTTGTTGTTGGACAGGACAGAGAAATAGAGAGAGGAGGGGAAGACGGGGAGAGAAAGATAGACACCTGCAGACCTGCTTCACCACTTGTGAAGTGACTCCCCTGCAGGTGGGGAGCCAGGGGCTCAAACCGGGATCCTTATGCCGGTCCTTGTACTTTGTGCCACCTGTGCTTAACCCACTGTGCTACCACTCGACTCCCAGTTTCTATCTTTCTACCTTAAGTCAGTCCAGAGCAGTTCAACAACAATTGTCTCTATGTATATCACTGTAAATACCAGTGATACTACTTAAACCTTTATTCAACATTTAGCAAAAATGTTTTGAGCATTTATTATTTACCAAGCACTATTAGACCCTGGGCCTAAAAAGACAAAAGAATGTAAGTTCCACTTGGTAAAGCAAATGCCTTCACCTGTTTGTGAACTAGCTTCCCTCTCTCCCTTCTCTTCTTCCCACCCTCCCTTTCTCCTAATCTCTCATCCTCTCTCTCTCTATGTATATAGACCCTCCACCCCAATTTCCTTCCTTCTGTCCTCCTATCCTTCTTCCCTTCTCTCTTTTGAAGTCCCATCCCAGGATTATCAAAGGACATTGCCTTCTCTGGTGGCTAGTGATTTGCTTGAATCAAGCAATTGGGAACTTTGGATTTAATACAAAGAGATTAATGGTTTTTCATTCTGTTTCTGTCATTCTAGAAAACAACAGACCTCCAGTGGCATTGGCTGGCCCTGATAAGGAGCTGTTCTTCCCATCAGAAGGGATAATCCTGGCCACGACTCTGGACGGGAGCAGGAGCACTGATGACCACGGCATTGTGTTCTACTTCTGGGAGCACATCAGGTATTCCACCTCGTCACTAAACTGTTACAGCTGAGTGCAGGCTCTAAATTAAACAACCAACTCGAGCATGTTGAAGACTTCAGCATGTTTGTTATAGAAGTAACGAAACACAAAGGTCAGGCAGTGCCATACCTGGTGCTCGTGTTACAATGTACAAGAGCCTGGGTTCAAGCCTCTGGTTCCCACTTGCAGGGAAAGGCTTCATGAGTATTGAAGCAGGGCTGCAGGGATCTTTCTTTTTCTCACTCTCAGTCCCTTCTGTCTCAACTTTTCTCTGTCTCTATCCAACAAATAATTAAAAAGGAAAAGAAGTAACAAAATACTGCATGTGTGTGCGTAATTAAATAGTTAAGGAGACTTTCACATATTTCATTTAGTATATAGTTCTGTTTCATTTCTTTCTCCCCTCCCTCCTTTTGTCCCCCTGCCCCCCAAGTATGGCTAAACTCTGGCATCTGGTAGTGCTGGAGATTGACCCTGGAATCTATGGTACCTCGTCTTTCTGCATAACCACTGTGTTATTTCCCCAGTCTTAATCTATTTCATTTAGATTTCTACCTCTTCAAATTCTACCTGAAGTTAAATGCAGTTGTGAACTAGGTTGATAAGAACTAGGTTCTACTCTAAAAGAAATAGAGTTAGAGAACTTCTAGTGGTATGATCATGGAGTAAAAAAAAAAAAAAAAAAAAAAAAAAGAAGGATCATCCTTATTTACTTCGTATGCACTCAGACATAAAGATATGTTATCCCCCTGGAACATGATGGCAGGAGAGGAGCTAGAAGGACTTGAATTGTTATGTGGAAAACTGAAAAATATTACACATGTACAAACTCCTATAGTTTACTGTTGGCTGTAAACGATTAATCCCCAAAATAGAGAAAAAATAAAATAAAGACAAAAAAAGATATGTTACCTCTAAGCAATGATTTTCATTGTCTAAAAGAGAATAAAAAGGGTTTAGTGTTATAGGCCTGTAGTAGAGAACTTGCTTCCATGTGGAGGCCCTGAGTGTAATCTCAACACCCCCAAAATAAAACCTTAGAAATGATATAATCATTGTATATTATATTCATTGTACTTAATAAATTCTGCACTTTAACATCCACTGCTTGTTTTTTTATAATGTGAGATCCCAGCTTTAAAATTAAAAATGGTTTAATTTCATATTATAATTTTAATTTTTTTAAATTTATTATTAGTAGTATTTGCCTCCAGGGTTATTGCTGTGGCTTGGTGCCTGCATTACAAATCCACTGCTCCTAGAGGTTATTTTTTTCCTTTTGTTGCCCTTGTTGTTTACCATTATTGTTGTTGTTATTGCTGTCATTGTTATTGGATAGGACAGAGAGAAATTGAGAGAGGACAGGAAGACAGAGGGGAAGAGAAAGATAGACACCTGCAAACCTGCTTCACAGCTTGTAAAGTGACCCCCCCTGCAGATGGGGAGCCAGGGGCTCAAACCAGTACCCTTATACCTGTCATCGCTTAACCTGCTGTGCTACTGCCCGGCCCCCATTTTTAAATAATTTATTTTTTAAAATTATCTTTATTTATTGGTTAGAGACAGACAGAAATTGAGAGGAGAAGGGAGATAGGGAGAAAGATGGAGAGACACCTGCAGCCCTGCTTCACCACTTGTGAAGCT
This sequence comes from Erinaceus europaeus, assembly GCF_950295315.1. NCBI lineage: Eukaryota > Metazoa > Chordata > Mammalia > Eulipotyphla > Erinaceidae > Erinaceus > Erinaceus europaeus. The sequence continues at coordinate 38,249,732 of NC_080165.1, forward strand.
TTCCCCCTGCAAGTGGGGTCCAGGGGCTTGAACCTGGGTCCTTGTGCACTGTAATATATGCGCTTAACCAGGTTTGCCACCACCTGGCCTCTCTGCCTGGCCCCCATTTTTATTTTATTTTATTTTTTTATGAGAGAGCAGATTGCTACTCAGCTCTGGCATATGCAACGGTATCAAGATTTGTGTCTGGAATCTCATCCTTCCAAATCCTGTGCTCTCTTGCTGAGCTTTCTCCCCAGTCATAATTCCACTTTTAATAGTTTTTTCTACTCCGAAAACCTCTCATAAGTTTTTCTTTAGGATGTGTAGAAATCAGTATTTCTGATTTCATTTTAGCTACTTGAGACTATTGGTCTGCTTTCATGTATATTCATACTCACCAGAATGTGTTTTTATTTTATTTTTTAAATATTTATTTATTCACTTTTGTTGCCTTTGTTGTTTTGTTGTTGTAGTTATTATTGTTGTTATTATTGGGCAGAGAGAAATGGAGAAAGGAGGGAAAATAGGGGGAGAGAAAGATAGACACCTGCAGACCTGCTTCACCACCTGTGAAGTGACTCCCCTGTAGCTGGGGGCTCAAACCGGGATCCTTACGCCGGTCCTTGCGCTTTGTTTCACCTTCACTTAACCCATTGTGCTACTGCCCGACTCCCAGAATGTGTTTTTATAACAGCATCTTGTAGAAAGAGATTTGGAAATAAAATATACACCTATACACCTATGAGTAGCAGAACTTGAAGGATCCAAAAAAAAAGAACGAACACTGTTAATCACATCCCTATTTCAGATCAGAGTGTATCAGGGGATAGGGGTAGATAACATAATGGTTCTTCTTCTTCTTCTAGTGTTTGCCCTTCTTCCGTAGCCAGTTAATGGCTTTGAAAGTGACTGGGATCCATGTGGATTCAGTCGGCTAGGAAGGATCGTCAGTTTCCCCAATGAATGGGTACTCACGGGATGCACCATGGGAAGGTTGATCCAATGCATCCCAGCATAATGGTTATGCAAAGAGACTCTCATGCCTGAGTCTCTGAAGTCCTCCACACCAACATAAACCAGAGCTGATCAGTGCTTTGGTAAAAAACCAAAAACAAACAAGCAAAAAAACAAAACAAAACAAAACGGAAAAACAAAGCATATCAGGTGTGGATGGAAACTGGGCAGATGTTTCTGGTCAGTGCAGGGATATGGAGCTGAGTAAGTAGACAAGACGAGTTCGGCATGACGTCAGCTAAATGACAGAAGAACAGAAAATCATTGGTTCTTATGACGCCTACTGTTCATCCATACTCAAACCATCTATAGTGATTGTAGCCAGAATTATGCAATTTAAGAAATACCTGTTGTGGGAGTTGGACGGTAGCACAGCGGGTTAAGCGCACATGGCTCAAAGCGCAAGGACCAGCATAAAGATCTCAGTTAGAACCTCCTGCTCCCCACCTACAGGGGAGTTGCTTCACAGGTGGTGAAGCAAGTCTGCAGGTATCTATCTTTCTCTCCCCCCCCTCCCCTCCACTCTCGATTTTTATATGTCCTATCCAATGACAGCAACAACAAAAATAATAATAACCACAACAATGATAAAACAACAAGGGCAACAAAAGGGGAAAAAATGGTCTCCAGGAGCAGTGGATTCGTGGTGCAGGCACCAAGCTCCAGCAATAACCCTGGAGGCAAAAAAAGAAAAGAAAAGAAATGCGTTTTATCTGTTATATTTTGCTTTCCATGCTTAATCACACAGAATTCTATATAAATTCCCTAGAAGTAACAAATAGCGTAATTCTCATTTTAAAATCTTAGCTTGTAGAGCTTGCTGGGGCCACATGGCTCAAGTTTGACAGTAAGAGAAAGAGTTGAATCTTTGATGATAAAGTAATCTTAACGGCCCACAACCATTCTTTCCTAGGAGACTGTATCTTACTTATTCCCTCTTCTTCCCCACCTCCCTAAACATAGGTGAGGATTTCACCTAATTTTATTCAAAAAAGAACTGGGTGCAGGGGTTTCTTTCTAAGACTTCATTTATAAG